>NW_009258484.1:3090982-3112521 GCF_000687185.1 Egretta garzetta | reverse complement strand
CATGGTTTGGTGGTGGGATGGCAGGGTTAGGTTGAAGGTTGGACTCGATGATCTCAAAGGTCTTTTCTCTGATTCTATGATTCTATTAGTCTATGATTCTATGTGTGATCTCTGCACCGAGGCACGGGGCGGTGGTTTGACAGACTACGAAGGTGGCCAGCACCACCCCTCATGTCTGTTTTACAGAAGGAATAAAAAAAAAGGAAAAAAAAAGAAGGATGGGGTTGTTAAGTAGACGACACAACGTGGAAAATGCTTAATGAATTTTTCATTGTCAAAAAAAGGCTTGTGCTGGTAATAAACGTTGGTTCTTTCAAGGAGCTAGAGAAAACAACAACCACTACTTTACTCAGGCAATGGCAGAAAATTTCAAACTCATGATTTGATGGATGGCAACAGGGAATTCATGGAAAATTCTGAATCAAACAGCAGCAAAATTCCTACTGGGGGTGAGGAACCAGGTGCCGGTGAACTGCTTAGCCAGGAGAATGGACTGGATGCAGAGGTTGCATACTATGACTTTATTTGCATCCATGTAAAAGAATGAAGTGGTATAAAATCTTTGAAACAAGTCTGTGGGGAGACTCTCCACTCTTTGTGGCATTACATGGTGCCTGTGTCATGCAGATATAATAAGCATCAGCTGAACTGTGCTACGAAGAGAGAAGAGTCAGACAAACACATACAGCGACTGGTGGAGCATGCCTGGGGAAGATGCAGGTGGGGCTGGGAAGTCTGGACACTCCCCGGCTCCGAGTGGAAAAGAGGAATTACTACATTTTGCAAACACTCCTGGATGTGTTTGTGATTCAACTCTTTGCTGTGCTCTTGAACTACACTGAAGATTGAGTAGATAGAAAATGCCTGCCTGGCCCCACCTGCCACAGTCGCAGTGTTAGCATTAAGCTAATGGAGGATATGTTGGCTTTAGCTGGAGTAAGCATTTTCTGTCATGAAAGCACCAAAAGATGTCTCAGATGTTGCAAGGTGAAGCATGAATATTTGCCCGGAGATAAAAGTTGTGCCACTCTCTGGTGAGTTCCTCGTTACAGAAGCTCGCTGAAGGGCAGGTTGCCACCCTGCGTGGCCCTTGCCGGCCTACCAACATTTCCATTGCCATTAGATGCAGCTCACACCTTCCAGGTTCTTTGGGAGCAGCATCTGCTGCTGCTTCTAGCAGGCCTTGGAGTCTAGCCAGAATCAGAGTCTCCTGTAAGCCCTCACGGCCCACTAGGGCCCCACAATTTGCTACCTGCTTGTCACCCTAATATCATCTCAGCATGCCTGCCTATTCTTGCCTGTGGGACTGGTATTCCTACCAGCAGTGAGAGGCACAGCAGCTCTCACAGTATTTTAATTTCCCTGTTTTTCTAAAGGGCATAACCAAGTGCTTTCGTAAGTGCAGTCTGGCTTTTTCCTCTTCGAAAATCTTCAGGCCAAGTCTACATCTCATTTTACTTTCCTATATAGAGTTTCACACTTCTGAAGAGTTAGCTCGCAATGTTTTCAAAGCAATATTCCATGTATAATTCATATAAACATGGGACTGATGCTGGTCCACACAGCCAGCTTTCAGGTTAAGCTCTGGAAAGCGCATTTTTATATGTAGAGGACAGCTCTGGTGACAATGCCAGGCTCAATAACAATTGCAAAAGGAAGAAAAACATTGCACTCCCGTTATCCCCTAACTGCTTCAAAGGCAAAGCAAGGGTGGTATTTAGGCACAGCCAGAAGTGAGATCCGTAAGAGGAGGTATGATGCAGCTGTCCCATACTATGTCTCTGTGCTTTCAATTTAGTACATTGTCAGTCTCGCTGTGGCACCAAAGACATCTTCCATCTGTATCCAACACAGCAACTGGTTTAAGTTACCTGTTTTATTTTGCTCTGAAAAGGCTTGAAGCCATCTGGTCTCAGTTTGGAGGAGATAACCAACAGCTCTGCTGGTAGCAATGACTGTTGGGTCAATGGTGAAAAAACAAGGGAAAGAAAATAATTTCGGAAGCCCAGCAGAAGCAGTGATCTGTGTGGGCACCAGTGCACCTGCAGCATCTGCGCGGAGGAGGCAGGGACGTGCCTCCTGGAACACTGTGCCCAATTTTGGGCCATGGGCAGGGGCATGATGGAGCAGGAACATGCCATCCCCTGCACAGCCCCTGGTGAGGAGGACGTGGAGGAGCAGATGGCAGAGCCCGGTGTGGACACGGGCAGGCAGGAGCCAAGCGACACGAGCGCTGCTGCTCCCTGCCCTGGTACTTTTCCTTGGGCTGCCTTGGGGAATGCATTTCACATCTCCAGGTTTCTGTTCCTCCTCCCACCTGTTGTTTGTGATCTTTTTAGAGCAGGACCATCTCCTAATGCATGTTTATACAGTGACTAGCACAATGAGGCCCTGATCTTGCTCGAGGCCTCTAGGCATGACTGTAATACAAACAATAAATCATCATTATAAAGCAGGACTGCACAGATCCATAACTTCTGTCATAACTCACGGCTGAAGTGTCAGCAGCTCACATACACGTGGCAAGGTCAGGGACACCATGAAGGGCCAGAAGAAGCGAATCCACACAGAAAAGAGGAGATGTTGCATGGCTTTAAAAATTTTTTAAGATCTGTCAGTGTTATACCCATGTCGGTTCACAGCTGATCTCTTTTATTGATGCTGTCTCCTGACAGCAGCGATGTGGCAGGGAAAAGGATTGAGTCACATACCACAGCAGAAGGCGATGGTGGTCACCAGGGTGCAGCCTGCAAGAAAACATGCACGTACGGTTGGAAGGTTCTTCCCATCCACGGCTTTCGTGCTGTGCTGACTCCCAGGCTGCACTGAGTGCACCCAGCAGGCAACCAAGCTTCAGCAAAAGCCCTTCTTTGTTCTTTTATTACTTATGGAGGTCTACAGACCCGTATTTGTATCTCTTTTCCTCCTCTGTCCCATGGAAGAAAGCTGTGCGGGTATCTCACACAGAGGATTTCAGCAGCTCTGGAGACTCCCCCTCCCGCCCGGACGTGCACAAGGCATCGCTGGTCAGGGAGTTGCTTCCCAGCAGGCGTTCCTGGGCAGCCTCCAGGCACACGGCTAAATTTCCTGATGGACCCGTTGTTGCTCAAATCAGGACCAGTCAACAACATGCTTTGCAGAAGCTGTCATCACTCTCTAGCATTACGCATTTTTTCAGTGTCCCCTAACCTGTAGAGGCAAGGAGCTTGGGAGACCCGGAGCGTAACAGGAAAGAGTTCGCTGCAGGAATGTAAGGAGCTGACGGTACAAAACCCAGCAGTTATGTCCATTCAAAGCAAGTCAAGTAAGCATACAAATACCTTCAAATCATTATATCTGGCAAGAAGCCATGCTGTGCCTTCAGCCAAAGTGTGATGCTTTGAGAAAACGTAGCTTCAGCGAGCTGAATATCAGATGAAAAAGAAGTGCTAGGGAAGGTTCAAGCTGCATTTAGTGGAAAAATATGTTGTTCTTGATGAACTGATGGATTTACACTGCTCCTCTCTGTAGTTTCGCATCTTCCAGGTAACAATGACCAGTCTCCTTATTGCTGAGATTTGAAGTTTCAAAATGTTTTTAAATGTTTCAAAAGACATTTAGTCTTTGAAGTCTTCCCTGCTGTAGGCTGCTGTAGGCTGCCTGTCCGTCACATTGGTTTGATGGCTTACACAGCAGGGAATGCTGTCTTATTCCCAGTTGTGACTGGGAGCTTCTTTAGTGGCTCCTGTTTGCCACGATATCATGTTACACAGGCAATTACAATAAGAAGGGTTTTTTTCAGAATTCATTTCCTAAAAAAAAATTCTATTTGGTATTTGGTACCCTAAAGGAAAACAGGCTATTATCCAATTATATTGCCAAAATCATGCATGCTGTTGAAAGAAAGAAATCAGTCCCAGATACAGATCCTGGTGTATCAGCAATACCAGAATAACTGCTCTTACTCCATCTTTGTGGAGTAAATTTCCATGATCAGGATGAGAATTGGGCCAAAGAGCTTTGACAGCATAAATCAGATGAACACAGAGAGTTAAAATAACGGAGCAGGAAGGAGAAAAGTGGGAAGGGCTGAGAAGTGACATTAAATAAAAGAGAAGTGAAACAGATGTGCTCAAACCTGGGCGGGGATTTGCTTTGGGATAAATGAAACAGACAACGGCGCAAGAGGCAGTTTTCCCTGGAGAGCTACCCAGTAGTAAAGTGCTTTTAAGAAGAATTAATTCAGAGAATATGACATAGTCAATATGATAACGCGTGCATTAGGCACTGAGAGAGAAAAGCCAGCACAGAAAAAGATCCAGAGGAAGAAAAGGACAAAAAATGTTCAAGCAACTGGAAGGCTGGCCAGAAAGTAGTTGTTTTGAGAATGTGCAGGAACGAGACTTGGGAAGGCTGGACACCACCTGAAGGAAAAAGGCATCTCAGTCTTCCTAAAGACAGTAATTCAAATAATTCAGACTGCCCTGCAGTATGATGTAAGTGGGCTGCTGACATGCTTAACGTTAGATGCAATGCCACAGAAATGTACCTTGGACATTCTTGTCCATTTTACTGCTGCCATGGCAATGCGACAGCCCACAGAGCATCACCAAAAGGGTCCTCCCTCCACAAGGCACCCCCGAAAGAGTCCTCTCTCTAGGCTGACTATGCTTGTGTCTCGCTCTGTAAAGGCCAGGTCCTGGTAACGTTAGGCCAGCATCCCATTCTCATTGCAATATTCAGACAGCCTCTGAACTACCTCATTTAAATCCGTACTACACAAAGCTCTTTGCATCCTGGTTTCGGAAGATCAACTTGTCATCCCCTCTCATCCTCGCCACAGACACTGGTTTGTGGTCCTCCCTGGAAGGTCCTTCCCTTTGAGCTCATCTTTTCTATCAAATCTTACAGCTTACGGGACTGACTGTTCCTCCCTGTGCCCAGCTAACAGTGGCAGATTCATCTGCCTCTCTTGCTTTCCTTCCACTCACATGTGAAATTAACCTAGTAAATTTTAAACATAGTTTTGATATAGTTAAAAACTTTAAATATAGTTAAATTTTCATTTTTAATATAGCTAACTTAGTAAACTCATTTTCAAAATCTCTCCTTGAAACCTACTTCTGCTGTGGAGCCCCACAGCTCATGCTCACCTGACAGCTCATGGACTCTGCTTTCTACTTCTGCTTTCTACTTTCTACTTCTTTTACCTGTTGTTTTTTGTTCTATCTCCTCTCCCCAACCCTCAGTGCAGGTGGTGTGGATCAAGGTGGGGCTGTGAAGCCATCTGACTGTCAGTGCAGTCACTGTACCGTGAAGAAAAATCCTCCTAACATAGAAAATCTTCACTCTGGGCAGGGCTAGGGACTGTTTGCTCTCATTACCACCATCTCCAGGAAGGCTAGGAGACCGCTATTGAAATCAGTGTAATAGCCCTGACCTCCATTTGCCCTTTGTCTTTCCAGCTGTAGAGACCCACTGCTCTCATTAACAATGTAAAAGTAAAAACACCATTTGGTTTCCCCACCTCCAGGCAGCTGCAGAACCTTCCCTGACCAGCCATAAGCCCTGGAGTCCCTTGAGTCCTAACGCTTGGGAAACCTGCTAAGTGGTCTTGGTTTGCAAATTGTGAAAAGCAGCATTTTCCCTCATACTCTGTGCCTTGCAGCTAGCTTAATCCGGGATCAGCCACGGGAGGAGATGATACAGGCTGAACTCATGGCAAAGGAATGCAACAGAGAAAACGGCAGTGGCAGAGGCACAAACTAGATACTAGGTTATTTCATTCCTCGGCTGTATAATTCGCTATTTTAGATGAAGACTAGCAGTAGTTACCCTCCCTGTTCTGAATCCCAGTGTTTCTGTTTCCTTACTGTGCTGCCCTGCAAGGCTTGGGCTCCTTCAGAAGGCTTTCCCTGGCTGTCTCGGCTCTATGAGCTCTTGACACTGACTCAGTCCTAGAGCTGTTAGTGAAATAACAGAGTTAGCAAAGGCTGGGCTCCTTGACTGACTTAGGCAGAGACACCTTGCGTGCAGAAAAGAAAAGGTGTGGGATTTACTTATGGGTGCAGCTCTACCAGAAGAATCAGGCACAACCATTTTTGCATGCCTTCTCAGCCCTGCCAAACTTCTGCAGACTTTCCCGTCGCAGCTCTGTCTCCTTAGTGTCTCCTGCAGGAAAGACATGGAGCTGGCCAGAGCATGGAGAATAATATTCCCCCAGCTCACAGCCACGTTGCCTGAGGCTGCCTCCAGCAGGCAACCTCATGGAGAAAGGGGAAAAGGGACTGGAAGTCAGTCACTCCCATTTGCATCAGAGCTACATCCCCACTGACAGGTGTGGCCTTATTTCCATTGTTTTCTTGGCAGTTTGGAGGTTCGTCATCAGATAGGGTTGCGGGCCAGACCACGCGCTCGGAGGCAATGCTCCAGGAGTTCCCCATCCCTGCTCCCACTGAGGTTGAGACAGAGTCCCCATCAGCCACTGCACGCACAAGGTTGTGACCCTAAAAACACAACTTTTCAAACATTTTGGAGGAACGCAGATCGCTGACAGAGCTTTTGAGGTAACCAAAATCTTAGGTGAGGATGAAAATGCTGTGAAGCTAGCTTCAAAGAAAGATTTAGTTTGGCCATATCTTTAATCTGGGGATTGACTGATTAAAAGAAGAAAAGTTTCAGTGACTAATTTCTACAGGGTCTGAAATATAACAGGTTATTAAACACACAACCTACCAGCCGCAGTACCTGACGGAGACATTGTTCTCCCTGAGCATTTGGTAATAGAGCATTTCAGATGATTAAATAGCTAATAAAGTCATCGTCTTTGCTAAGTAGATGGATACCAGCAATATTGCAAGGGTAATTATAGATTTCTATCAAAAAATTCTTGACCCAAAGTATTTATCCTCAGACTGAAGCTAATATGCTGGTCTCAGTTGAGGAGAAAATATTTTAGACGCTACGAGAAGGTTTCCAATTTGCTCCACTGTAGTGGCATTCAATTACAACCAGTTTCAAGGCGTACGCTTTCAGGTTGAATATTTCTTTTTTCAAGGTAAATTCTCACCAGCTGTCACATGAAACTATTTCTTCCATTAATCATCATCTTACGCTTTTTTAGCAGCGTAGGGATCTGCGTCTTTAGGTTGTTTATTTCTTTTGCTCCTTCACAGGCATTAGACAGTTGTGATATCTGTACCTCTCTAAAGTTGCAGAGTGGTAAGAAAGGGTCAGAGAAACAGAAAACAGTATTAGGAATGCTTGCAAAAAAAAAAAAAAGCTACAGAAGAATCCTGCGTGCACAAAATTATTCATTTGCCTCTGTTGCTATTTCAGCCTGTCTTTTTTTCCACTAATATTTTAAATCCTTTATGCCTTCCCTGTGAGGGCCATTAGAAAACCAGGGTATTTTTTCTATATCTTGCATACACAGCTATGTTAGCTAATTCACGGACTGCAGAAAAAAGTTCTTTACATTAGTAAATTATCCCTTTATCACAGAGGAGCATGCAGCAGAGCTTGTATTTACACTGAGGCTAGTTTATTTCTACTTATTATTTTTGCCTAGTTTATAAAAATGTAATAGATGCTCATTTCCATTCAGTCGAGCCAACACATATCGTACAGCAATGCCTGTGTCTGCCTTGCTTTACATTTCTGGATGTCATCTCCTATGTCTGCTTTACCAACCCCACCCCCTGCCTCAACACACTCTTCTTCCTCTTTGAAGTCCTCTCTTGAGGACTCATTCCTACTGTAAAAACAGTGAGAAATTAGAGGGCAATGGCTCAACTGTAGAGCAATAAAAGATGTTTTAAATACATACAAAGAAAACACGTTATTGCATTCCTCTCCTACCACCTGGGCAGCCCTCCATTTCTCAGACAAAGCATTTCCATGAAGCTGGGAGCTGCTGGGTATGTGCATACAGTGCCCAGGCTGAAGGAAGAGCACTGAAGACCAGCACATTCCCGCTGCAGATGTGGCTGCCTCTACCACCTGCGGCTCCAGCATCACTGCCCGTGGGGTGAAGGACAGCCCATGCTCACCCCACCTATAAACGCGGTGTGGAGATGGCTGTGACTGCAGCTGCATGGGCAGCTTAACCTGCTCTGATGCTGGTAAGGAATGCCCTCACAGATTTCATGTCCGCACATACTAAAAGCACATGCAAAGAACGGGTGCCAGACCCTGAGCTCCAACCCTCCAGGAAGTTCTTCCACGGTCAAGAGAGGATTGCTGGTGTACTCTATTATGCTGATGAGTTGTAAAAAATAGCCATGTGTATCAAAACCACGAGCAGGACTGTCCCTCAGTTACCCCTTATTCGCAGGAAGATCAGTCTCACAAGCTAGCGGTTAATGAAGGGTTTCAGCAGCCTGCACGCGGGATGCCTGCGCAGTCAGAGGGGGTCGTTGCACCATGGACGCAAGCATGGTGTGCACTGTAAATGACCAAAAGCTGTAGAGCTTACAGCACGCCCATGCAAGTACTTGAGCACGCAGCACCCAGCAGGTTTTGGAGGCTACTACAATATGTATTAAACTACTTATTCTCCTGCATCTAAATACGGTTGCCAAGTAGGTTGAGAGTTAGGTCCAAGCCAGAAATTCATATCAAACCTCAGTTTATATGACAGAGTTCAAGGGGCCTTTTATAATTTTTTTATAATTTTTTAAATTTTTTTTTTTTTTTTTTTTTATTACCAGCCATTGAAGAAGATCCTAGATGCTAAATGTTTGCTCAAGTTTTCAAGGCACTTACACTTCACGCTGTGGTTGGCTCTAGGGTTTTGGTTTGTTCCCATTTCTAGTGAAGTTTGAGTGTAATAAGGAGTATTTTAACCTCTATTTACTGGACTGACCACCAGCTAGCTGGATCTTTTATTTCTACTATTGGTGACGATAAGAAATCGGTGACAAAAATGACTATTGTGGTTGTAACTGTGGTGTTATTTATAAACAGCTAGGTGCAGAAAAAAAAGCAATTTAAATTTCATTGTGAGCAATATTCAGGCCTAGAGCTCCCTGATGCACAATTCATAGCTGCTTAAATTGTAGTCATTACTCTCATACTGCAATACTTTTTGTCATGATAAAGGGAAATTACTTTTCTGTAAATTACTCCTGCAAGATTAGTTAATTTACATTTGCAAAGGGTGTGGAGCAGCATCTCAATTCCATGGAGATGTTTCTCAGAATATTTGGCAATTTAAGGTTTGGGGGGAAAAGTAAACAGAAGTTAACTCCAAAATGTAAAAAAGGGACAGTGCACACGTCCCAAGAGCTCTGTGCCCCAATGAAGAGCGGCAATGAAGAGTAGATGTATCACTTACAGACTGTCAGCTTGCAGAAAATTGTATTGAGGACCTGGAAGAGGCATGCTCCTGTCTGCTTCAGTACCAGGCAGCCAAGCTGGCAGCATCTGAAATCACTGCTCCTGGCTACACGTGAGCTGTGCGTGCAAATTATCGGTATAAAACATTCCAGCCTTTGGCATCCCCTTCTGCTAACTTCTGTATGTTTGCTTAATCCATGTTGGGACGAGATAGAAAGAGCCAAAAACATGAGGAGGAATGTTATTTTTACTTGCTTGCTTGGAAATTTTGCATGAGTTTTAGCCTGCCTGACATGGATACCCACCTGAGGCACCACAGCTCCTGATCCTAGCAGTGTAATTTAAGGTGTTGAAGTTTGGTGCCTAAGTTCCTTGGAGGGGTGATGGAGCAACTGAGTGCAATGGCGCCTGAGGGACAACGCAGCGCTCATCCCACTGGGCCTGAGAAGCTGCTTCAGGAAGGAGTGCTGGAGCATCCCCTGGGATCCCTCTCACTAAAAATCAGGGTGAGCATGGGAGGGAGCAGCAGCTGTGCCTCCTGCAGCCTGTGAAACCCTCCCGGGGGGTGAGGGCACTTGTGGACATGGCAGGACGCCATTCTGTTGCTCCCCAGCCTGCAGGGATCCACACCCACATGTTCCTGACAGAGAGAGTAAAACTTTCTCTTCCCTCCAAGGAAATAGTGGAAAGGCCTTTGGAAAACACAGCATTCAAGCGAGGCCTCCGATTTAGCACCACAAGTGGGCAGGGTTATAACCTACCTCTGCCCTGCAGCCAGGCAGGGTTGCTTAAGCCACCTTCAAGTTGAGGTCACGGGTATTTTTTTGTGAGCAGAGCAAAACCTGTGGAGTGCCGACACACTGTGTAGGTGTACTTCCACGGACTATGTGCAGCTGGCGGAGCTTAACCTCTAGGTATTATTGCAATTAAAATGATGAAATAACTACAGCGCAGGCATCCTCAATGCTGACGCTTGTGTTCAGGCATGTCGGACTATGGTGATACCGATATCCCAATCCTATATTGGCATCACAGCTCTCATGGCATTTTGCAATCTTTTAAATTTTAACCCCCACCAAATTCCAGCAAAAATAATCAGAGTCCTCCCTCCTGGTATTGCTCTCTTGATGCAACACGGGGCAGAGTGCCTTCATCTTTCCTCCCCAGCCTGAGCTGCGTGCGGTTGCTCTTGCTGTGCTTCGGTGCAGAATGTTTCAAAGGCAGAAATTACATGGAAGGCAGCTCTCTGAAGAGTTTATGAAGTGTTTGAAGGCACCTTAATTATATGTTGTTTCTGTTCCCATTAGGTTTGGTGGATTTGCAACACTGCACAGCGCAAAACTGGACTCTGCTCCAGCCACCCATTAAAAACTTCACAAAGTGCTTAAAAATCATGAATGCTTATGTTGCTTTTAATTATTTTCCATTTCAGTTGCCTGGATTTTCTTTTGAGATGCATTTACTTGGTTGACATCAAGGCAGGAATCCTACCTTGCACAAAAGGTAAATGCACATTTGTTTCCAAGAATTAGAATTAGGTGGGCCTAAATTCTGCTGGTTAATAAAGACAGGTATGAAGACATGAAGGTAAGTGTAAAGATATAAAGGTGTAAAGATATGTATCAAGTTATAAAGATATGGATTGGAATTTTTAAAGTTTCAACTTGAGACAATGACAGAAAATATCCAAAATTATTTTCAGACTTTTTTTTTTCTTTGGCTAAACTTTGAAATATTAGAATCAGTCCCACTGTTTTGTTCACAACTTGGGTCTTTAAATACCCCCTGTTTAAAATATACTTAATTCCTCCATTTGTGTCACTGCAATATTATGCCAGGGAACGGGCTCTTAGCCCTTTAGTCATAGAGGGACAGACATAACTTAAACCATAGCAGTTGCTGGTTCTGTATGATATGTAAAACTGTTGAAAAAAGTAGGGGTTTACGTGATGGCCAGATGTCACTCACACTGCTGTAATTCCAGGACACAATGCAGCAGCACTGAAACAGCTGGGCTTTAAATGTTGAAAAATCCAGTTGTGGTTGTAAAGGGTTTGGGATCCCTCTAATTTTTCCAGATTGAGCCAGAGAGCTCGTGGTCTGGGTTGCTCAGCACATGCCCCTTACAAGTGCATGAACCCAAAAGATGCACCTACCTTTGACACATGGATACACCTTTTTTCTGAGAACCCACAACCGGCATTTTAATTAAGGCAATTTAATTTGTCTTCAAAACAATGTATTATGTATTAGTTAAGGTAACTTAATTTGTCTTCAAAACAGATTATTATTCACTCACCCTAAGGCACAAAACACATAGCACAAAGGGTAAAAAACAACATCAGAGGTACATGACTCTTACTCATACCCTTGTTTCCCCTTGCCAGCTTTTGGGCTTTCTCATTTTCAGCTCCAAGAAGCATTTGTGTAGTATTAGCGTGAATCTGTTTTTTCAGTGCTTTTTTTTTTGCCCTGTAACTCTCTTCCTTCCACACGTTGCTTCTGGACAGCTTCTCTCAGGTGACTCAAAGACCCCCATTTCACAAAGATTTTATGAGATTACAGTGCAATACTTCTCAGGCCTGAAAAACCAGTGATATTAGCAGTGTTGCAGCCAAAGTATTCTCTCTTAGGTCCACAAACCTCCTGGGATTTGCGGACTCTTTGGTATGTGCCAAGCCACTGCTCTTCTTCTCAATCCCTTTCATAGCCCTTATTGACTAACCGCATGACAAGTAGCACCATCTCACAAACGCGTATGTGGAAGAAGAATATTCATTTTAAAAATAAAAATATCAGTCACATTTTTCTAGTTTCCTAGTGGAACCACTTATTTCAAAATAACAGCCTGTGATACATTCTTGTCATCAGCACCAGATGCAACTGAATGCTAAATACTTATCAAAGGTAAGATTTTATAAAACTTTGTAAAGTTTTGATAATTATAAATCTTTATAAAAGTTTTGTAATTAGGCTACATACATCATATGAATATTTTGCGTTACAGGTAAACCTTGTGCCCATACAGACAGAATTTAGTAAGTTATTTTGGACTAATAGAGTGCTGTTGTTGAGAACATGCCCACATAGCACAAAAATATCTGAGTAATGATAAAAAGTACTTCAAAAGAAACTATTTTAGCTATGGTACAGCTAAGCCTTTGCTTCATCTAATCCCCACTTAGTGGTAGATACGAGCACACTTCATTCTAGGAACTTGTGAAGTGCCAAAGAAGAACAGGCACCCCCTCTGCCTGTTGGCTTCATTGGTGTTTTTTTTTCTTGGTGGTGCTGAATGTTTAGAGACTCGAGTGTCCCTGGGAATCCAAACAGCAGGTAGCACTTGTAATGAACTCCTTAAAATCTGAACATACTATGGTTTTGGTTCCCGTTCAGAGTAATCAGGAAACCAGCCTCACCCCAGGCCCTATGCAGGCCCCCCCTTAAGATCCTTTTGTAGCTTTGGCATTTCCAGCTAGCAGAGATGAATTGCAATTGGTAAAAATGGTAAAGAACTCTGTTCTTTAGCTGCAGCCACAGAGGTATAAACCAGCCACTTCTGACCAGCAACAGCAGTATGAGCTGGCTCTCCCAGCTGAAACACGGCCAACTTAAGCTGTTGGGATGAATTTCAGGAGATAGGACAGAGTCTGCAGATAGACACGCAAAACCTCTCCTCTCTTCAGGGCAGCAGCTCTGGACTATCCTAGCATGCAGAACAGGCAAATCAAAGCGGTGGTAAGGAAGCCCCACCTGTAGTACAAAATAATCCCATTAGTCTCTCCATGACGAAGACCTGGGAGTTACTTTGCTGGTAGGTGGCCATGGGAACTGTGTGGTTATTGTCACAAAACAGAGGCAGAAACAGAGCTTTCTCTAGGAATGGGGAAGCAGCTTCCAGGAGGTCCCAGGGTATCACAGAGAGCAGCACTTTCACAGCAAAAAGCCAAGATTCCTAAAACATCACCAGTAAACAACAACATAAACCTAAAAAATTATGAAGAAAAACCTAAAATCTTTCTGAGCGGGAGGAACGAAAATAGAATAAGACATGCACTTTCTTGCTTGAGGTACCTGCCAAAGGGTTAGACAAGGCATGAGAGCACGTAGCTGGATTTAGCACCTTTCTGCAAAACCATGCATTGTTTGAAAAGACATATCTGAAGGAATGCTGGCGGAACAGAAGCGAGATTGTGCTGTTTAATCTTTTCTTTAGGAAGAAGCTCCAGGTAAAAGCAAAACGGGAAGCTGGCAGGACCACAGCCATCCTTTGGCTAGCAACATGTACAACTGCAGTAGCTCTTCATTTGCCTCCTTGCCCAGCCTGCCAGGGACGCCAGCTGCATGTACGGAGCCACATTCCAACTCCAGTCACCCTGGAACGAATCCAGGGTCAATGTCATTGACTTCAATAAAGTTATTCTTTATTCATGCTTGCCTAGCTGAGAACCTGGCCCGTTCTATCTAGGTAGCAATATCTAGTAGAGAAAAGACTGCCAAATGAAAGGAACAAGAAGAACCAGACTACATCACATGAAGGAGAAACACTTTTCATTACAAGGATTATAGAAGCCCTTTAGTTTAAGGACATTATCAGCACTTAAAAGACAGGCCACTGAAAAGTATTGCTGTATGTGCCTAGGTTTTGGGGATTTTACTCTCATTTGCTATTTGTGAAAATGGAAAGAAAATTCATTGATACAGGTTTGATTTTAACATTATTGAAATAAAAAATACTGTGATTCATTCAACACAGAACACTAATTCATTATACATTTATTAGCAGTTTGGGTTATGATATCTTCCATTTAGGATTTCCTCCACATCAATTAAGATGGTCTCTCTGGCTGAAATATGTTCAGTTTCGTGATTTTCTCTGTGGGAGCATTTTTCTGTCAGTGCCAATTCACCTTTGGGAAAAGTGTTGTGTTTTCCTCTGCTGGACAAATCTGGGGTGTCCCTGCTGTAGTGACCAAGAAAAGATAGAGGAAAGGAGTGAAAGTAAGGGACATTTATCATCACTGTATTATTTCCAATAAATTCAGATTCACTCAGTCCATGGCTTGATGATACTGTACATCTGACTTCAGAGATCCCAGTGCTGTAGCAAAAACTCTGCAACCAATGATCTAAGAGTAGCAAAATGGTATATATTTACTCTAGCAGTTCATTTGTTAAACAAATATTGACATTTACCTGAATTGCCTCATCGCCAGTTGTACAAAGTTGATGTACACCCCATGTTACGTGCTCTGACTAATTCAGAAGAAATGCACTCGTATGCCCACACCTCATCTGGATGCTGTTTGTGTTGCTGCGTGATCTGGAGGTGCCCAGATGGAGAATGAGTGGTGGTGGATCCACCGGGGATGGGCTTTCTGCCATACCCAGTTAGCAATAACACGATACTGATTTTTCTTCTCATATCACTGTTAGATTTCACCTGGGTCCACCAGAATATAGAAGTATAAACTGATGCAATGCACTTGCCAAGGCACAGAAGCATGAAGTTGCTTGCTTCCTAAGGAAAATAAATGTTAAATTATGAAGGGTGTTGGATTGGTTTGGGTAGCTAGAGAGAGATGTGGAACAATCCAGACAGGATTTGAAACCACTTTTTTTTTTTTTAAGGGTGTCTCTCAGCTTTTACTAACATCTAAGTGAATCAAGAAAAGTTCAAACATACAGCTTTTTTTTCACTCAAGAATGTATATAAAATAACATTCTAGGATGACAAGAGTCATCCTAGACCATCCTGGACAGTTCTCATAGGAAAGTGAAAATATCACAAGCCTGGAGTCGCAAACTGCTTGCTCAGATTTGGACTCCTGACCTGGGTATCAGCCCCTAGAGCTCTCCCCCAGAAAACAATTTCATTATTCCTATTCAACCACATGCAAGAAAAAGGGGGTTATTAATGTTTCAGCTACAAGAATGACCCTCCTCCTGTGCACTAGTAAGTACTATGTATCTGTTAAAATCATTTCTATAAATCTGCATCATAGTGGACAATATTCTCCTAAACTGATTTCCTGCAATCGTCATTAATTGGCCAGCTTGCTAACACCTGGTACCAACAGATTTTTCATCAAGTGAGCGCAGTGCCACATAATGGTAACAGCAGGTTTTACCCTAATCCCCCTCCATACACAAGCAAACATCAAATGACGCCCGTGACAAAGACACACAGACCAGCCTGACATTAGCTGGTAACTCCCAGGAGATTCTCCCTCGGCACAACCAGTCCTGCTCAAACACATTTTCCAGTGGAAAAAAAAATAACCTGAAACCATTTCCAGCTAGACTAATTGCATTCACTGAAAAGAGCATCCTCCTCCTCCTCCTCCTCAGTACACATTTATTTGTCCAGCCGCAGATGCAGCTAACACTTTGTGAAGTTTTCCAAAGCAATAGTTATTTCATCTTAGAAGAATTCGCAACAGCTTGCTTGATAATGAAGTTATCATGCAGCTATATATACTTCATGCAAAGTTGCACACACACACACACACAAAAAAAAAGGCTAAAAAAAAAAAAGTAGGCGTTTAAAACTGATGTTTAAATTCCACTCACAGTTTTGAAGTCTAAGCATAAAACTTCTTACTTTGCAGCTGTAGCTCCAAACTGTCTGGAAAGATAACGCAGTCCATCAGATATCCTGGTTTTGTTTTCCTGCATAAAAATATCATCTGTCATAGGCACAGGAGCTGACTTCAAGGACCGGCCCCTTCTGCGGAGCACACCAATCGGGAGACCTTGGGAGCACATGTGGAAAGCAGCTCGCCGGTCACAGGCAGCACATGCTCTGGGGGACCCAGGTGCCGGACGAACGCGGGTGCCAGCGGAACAGGGTGCAGGGGGTGCCCCAGCCGGGGCTGCCGGGCCCCCAGCCCAGCCGCAGGAGGCGAGGCGGAGGGCTGGCGGGGGAGCACGACCTTGGCCCCGGGAGCAAAGGCTGAGCCTTTCGCAAAACCAGAGTCCTGCAAAACGGGAGCCTGAGACCAAGAACTGTGCCTTGCTCCTTTTGGCCTAATTCTTTACTGTTTTAATAACAATTATCTCATTCACCACTGTATTAAACGCTTCTTCACTGTTTCTGCTAGTTGCTATTCTAACCCCATTTAATGGCTTTTTCATTCCAAACCTCATCCCTGCAAAACCATGCCTGTGGAAAAGTCCCGGGCATTGCCAGCCCCTTGTAACAGGGGGGGGCTGGCCGTGCTAAGGACTTGGCGGGTCAGCCTCATCTGGATTTTCCTTCTGTTCCCCAAAAGCTCGCCCCCTCTGCCCGCTGCACGGCCGGCTGCCTGTGGGTCCCTACTCCTCCTCTGCCTCCACCCCCAGCCACACGCTGCTGCCCAGCTCTGCCGTGCAAGCTCCCCATGCGCTGCTTTGCTTTTGCTGCTTTTGCTCCGCGCCTGTCACTCGGAGAGGTCATTTTCTTCTTGCATCTGTTCAGAAGAATACTGCTCAGAAACCGTATTTGGAGACAGACACCCACAGCTTCCCAGCTCGCTGCGTGCTCAGCCCTCGCTCGGAACGAGGGGTGAGAAAAATGCATCTACATTTAATGCGGGCTGAAAGTAACGCGGCGCACAAAGTGAGAAATCAGACCGTACATAGGTGAGCGTGATGAACTTAACATCTGTAGATCTGTTTTCACTCCTGGAAGCGTACTTGCAAGTCACAACATGCTGGGAAGGGAAACCAGTAAACACACCAGTGCAAAAGCCGTGCCTTTTCGAGCTGAAGTATGAGACCTAAAGGCCTTCCCATCTTGCACCCCTCATAATCTCAGTGCTGGCTTTATTAATTCATGGTAGTAGCTTTATTTGATTGAACAGCCTTACTTTTGCAGACGGGGTGCAGGTTACAGTGGGCTGGCTGTAATAAAAAATGCTAGCTCTAGTCTGTGAATAACCTGCTGGTTTAATTAAATTAGTTGTGCTTCTAAATTCTAGCGTAGTAGATTAGTAAGTCACTAGAGGCTCATTTTACAAGGCTTTTCCTACGGCAGATATGATCAGGCTGGTGAAAAACTTTGACAAAGCTCCTTTTTCCACCCCCAGAACCCACCGGCTTCTCAGAGGAAAAATGTCTGCAGAAAGACACCGAGACGGGATGGACTTCGGTCAGTGAAATAAGTTCCCAGCAGTTTCAGGGTGGAATTTCCCATTTCCAGAGGCTGAAGCCAGCATGCCCCGAGCAGGAAATAACTCTCCGTTAGCAAAAGCCAAGAGCTGTAGTGGAAGTAATTTCTTTTATCGGCCGCTGGCGGGGCAGGGAGGAGCAAGAGGGACTGTTTTTGGGGTGTGTAAGGTCTTTTTCACATTGGCAACAAGGAGCAAACTTGTTTCCAGTTCCCAGCTGGGAACATTTTGTTCAGAGGTTTCTGAGCTGGGAGCGGCCGGGGCAAGGCCGGCCGGAGGTTTTCCTGCCTGATCCCGACCCCACGCCCGGGGCCGGGCATGGGTTTGGAGCTGCATCAGCCTTCCCGGCTCTCCCTGGGGATGCACCTGCTAGACAAACCTTCACCCCCTTTTGCTGCTGAAGAAGATGCACCATCCAGTAGCGCTTTGGTGGGAGAGGTGGAGGAAAAAACGTTGAGCCTTCTAAAATGGTTATTTCTGCTGAGTCTGAGACCTTGCCGGGGCGATGCAGAGGGACCCGAGCAGAATGCCACCCTGTATGGCCAGGGTTTCAGACCTCTGGCTCTGTTACCCCAACATCCTCACTGGCTTTCCACAAGCTTTAAAAGGGCCAAGCTTCATTTTTCCTTTTATGGTCCCATGCAAGATGAAGCCTCCAAAAGTGACAGTTCTGCCCCATCCAGCCTCATACCCATCGACAGTGACAAGTAGGACTGCAAATCTGCACGGGCACACCTGAGATCTGCCTCAGCCTTCTGCCTGCTGCTCCCAGCCACCGCCACAGAGCGGGGTGCACAGCCAGCCCAAATTTGCATCGGGCCTGGGAAACTCAGCCTCCCAGCCTCTCTTAAACACACAGCCAAGCCAGCTCTTGAAAGTAAGCAAATATGCATTAATGGCTTTAATAGCTGAGATTTAACAAGTCACCTTACCACAGCCATTCAAGATGAACAGTCCTGTCATCTCTCTCAGCCTATTTACTTACCAACACGGCACGGCTCCCTGCAGGACATGAGTGCCATCTATTAATTCCCAGGTCTATCGCATCTCACTGGCAACTCTTTTTCCTCAACTCCTAGCATATATTTTTTCCTCTCCCTTTAGTCCTCAGGATGCCTGACTGTGTCATACTAAATTCCCGTCCTTGGTATTTACAGCCTGCAAATATTTGTAGACTTATCACATCGCTTGTGAGCCACCACTTCACAAAGCTCTATGAATTTTCTTTCCTCATTAATCAGTTCCTCCAATCCCTCTATTTTTGCTGCTTTTTCCAGTAGAGTTTGCAGTTTGGTTTGGCTTTAAAAGACATCAGTAGCAAGTTTAACTAGCTCTCTTTTCTTTAAAGAAGGTTGATAGATGGATGAAAATAAAGGCATATTATAAGGAGAGTTTAAAGCAAATTTATATTTGAGCTGACCAACTCTAAACTTCATATTTGCTTTATTTGTCACATATGTTTGGATGACTAGAGTTTTATTGAAACCCTGATGTTGCAAACTTTTGCATTCTCTTCTGTCAAACACATAATTCACTGCCTTGGATAAACCAATTGACTTGGATGAAGGCACCTGGACATGCAGGTAAATGTGCGTGCAAACAATTGTACGGTTGCAGCCTCAGGACGGGACCTTCAGAGGTTCCTGGGAATCCAATCTGCCCCATTGCCAGAGAGGTGAGGTCTCTGCAGCCGAAATGCAGGGCCTGGGAAGGGCTTCAGCCCTGCCTAAAATACCAGTCACAGGTGGTGATTTAGGAGCAGGCTGCTGGGTCAGTGGTCACCTGAGAAGGTCAGTACCTGCAGCAGCCTCTCTGTCGCTGTATCTCCCCTACATTACCCCGCAGCCAAAGTGCAAACAGGCATCTGAGTAAAGAGAACCGTATTGCAACATCCTGTGAACACTACGGGTGTCTCTCCAACCTTTGCCATCAGACGCTGCGTGGTTGCCTATGGCGCAAGTAGTCCTTTACTCTGCTAAAGATCCCACTGGAATCTCACTATACTTGCTAAGGCTTAGTGGGAATTGAAGGAGAAAAAAAATAATCCCCAGACAGTTTAAATAAGGTTTGATTATTCATGGAAGCGGCGGGGGAATGTTAAAATTTCCCCTGGGTTTGTTGGGAGCCTCTGGCATTGCCCCAGACTGCTGTTTTCCAACCGCTTCCTTTCCCTGGATGCCCCTAAACCCAGACTGTAACTTCAGATAAGTGAAATTCCTGCACAGACGATGAAGAATCAGACGACAATTCAGGGCTGCCCTGCTTCTGGTGTATTTTGGGTACTTGGTGGCATTTGGCTCCTTCCAGATCCTGGGAAAAAGGTTAAACTCTGCACCTTCTGTCTGACTCTCGCCATCCGGGGCTATTCCCTTTGGGTCCCAGTCCGTCTGTGCAACGCAGGGGCTGGAGACAATGAGGTCTGTAATTTTATTCTAGTTATATCAGGGCTTATTTTTATTCACATGAACTACCGCAAGCTGTAGGGGTGCCGCTGATGTCACGTCAGCTGCAGCGTTTCCATTAAGGCTGTTTTACCATTCAAAGGCAAACAAAAGCAACCTAAACAAACACAAGATAAAGGCAATGAAACAATAGCTAGTTGTCTTCCCCACGATTTGCATGGTCTTGTGGTTTAGGCCTGTTTTACGGTCCTTGTAATTTCATGAAATGTGTGGCATGCTTTCAGTGGTTTTTCCAGCTCTTGAAATAACTGATAGGCAGAATGCTTCATCAAAAAACCTCATAGTGGGGATTTTTAAATCATACCCGAATTGACTTCAATCCAATCATGTTGCTCTACAACAATCTCTTTAAGACTGTGAAAATGGGCAGCACAAATTTCTATCTAAAATTCGTCATAACTCACACAAAGAAAAGGCAAGAATGCCTTCTGGCTGGTCTGATTAACAGCTAATATATCATATGCTGATACCACCATGATAAATACATTTTAATTTTCCCTAGATGATTTGAGTTAGTGACTAGAAGTATCAGCCAGCTCAGAAATTTATTCTAAAAAAATAAACATAATTAACTACTGAACTCCATTTTTTTTTTCCCCAGAAACTAAGTTCTGGTTTAGAAAATTTTCATTTTTTTCAGTAAGGGTAGCAGGTTTTAGCCCCATAAAAACAGTACTTTGAGAATGAATCCAAATATTCTAGACTGCACTTCTGCGGGCAACTGTTTATATAAATCAGTTCAACCAGCTCCCCTCAACAATACAGCACTTGTAAATGCGATAGCACCATCTACTTTCCATTAATATGCAGCTATCAGTTGGTGAGTCACACTATAAAGCATTTAACAACTGTTCTCATAAATACCATACACCATCTGTTAACTGAATCAAAAGGCTACGTGCCAATTTTACTTTTGGATAGAAAGGTCTGTTTTAAAATTAATCCAGCAGTCTCAGGGCGTACAGATATTGTAAAAAATGAGTAGAGAGACATGTCATTCCACCCAATTCCCAAAGAGAACAGCTGAGAAGGAAAATATTTTCATCCAGTGGGATACTTTGACATTTCACCATTTGTTCTCGTTGCGAGTCGGAGCTCCAGGACTCGAAATTTTCATTATTTATGGCAGGAAATACCAACCTGGGTTTTTTAATATTCTTAGGAAAGATGTCTACATTAGGTTTCTTACTAATTACATTGAAATGAAGTGTGCTGACGTGCCCAAAATACAAAAAAAAAAAAAAAAGGTTTTATCTGAGTTTGCTGGAGTGACCTGAGATCCTTCATTTCACAGCAGTTCAGTTTAAGATTCCACGTGGTGACAGTGGCACGTCACCTTACAGGAATGCTAGCTCATGCCATCATCCCATCCCTCAGGCTGGACACTGATTAGGTCACATCTTCACTAACAGGAGGAGGCCCGGAAGTCCCCTGATGCAGCTCACTCAAGGTTAAATGATAGGAGAGCTTACGAGAGGAAGCTTTGGGCATTGTCACTGTGTTGGCAACCACTGTGCAGCTGGAATTCCATTTCTGTAAAACTCACATAACTCAAACTCCTGTGAGGTTTATTGTCCTGGTACAGTAGGTAAGGACATCTCAGTGGGAA
>NW_009258484.1:3077306-3090802 GCF_000687185.1 Egretta garzetta | reverse complement strand
GTATTAATTAGTCTAATGATATATACTTGTCATAACACACTTTTTCTCTGCTACCTGTACATTTTTCAGTTTTCATTTTTCAGATGTAAGCCAGTTATTATCTACCCCCTTTCAATGAAGCTGCCTCCAGTCAATTATAGAACTCCAAATTTCAACTGGCTACGTGCCAGGGGTCACAGTGGGAGGTAAGGAACAGCGGAGGTGATGGCGGGACCAAAGGTGGAATATCACATGGAGAGCTGGAGGTGAAGATGCATTATAGTGTGGGGGCCCAAGGGAGTGGATCTGCAAGATGCAAGCAGGAATAAATATTTAGAGTGTAAAAATAAAATCCTACCCCGCAATGTATAGCTCCTTTTCTCAAGCGAATGCTAGAAAAATCATTTGGAGAGGTTTCTCTGGGCACAGTTTTATAACAAGGGCTGCAAACTGCAGAGAGAGGAGAACATGAGTCTGTCCTGCTCAGAGGTAGCTGTGATTTTCAAAGAGCAGATGTTGCCTTCTAAGAGCAAGCAGACTTTACCGCCCAAATGTTACCCTCTTACCCTGTTTCTCCATCCTCACCTCATCAGCTGGCTACAGCACTATCTTGTTTCTTGTCAGCCTCACCTCTGTGCCTGGGAAGATCATGGAACAGATCCTCCTAGAAGCTATGCTAAGGCACATGGAGGCCAGGGAGATAATTCGAGATAGCCAGCATGGCTTCACCAAGGGCAAGTCCTGCCTGACGAACCTAGTGGCTTTCTATGATGGTGTGACGTCAACGGTGGACAGAGGGAAACCAATGGATGTCATCTATCTGGACTTCTGCAAGGCCTTTGACACGGTCCCCCACAACATCCTTCTCTCTAAATTGGAGAGCTATGGATTTGATGGGTGGACTGTTCGGTGGATAAGGAACTGGCTGGATGGTCGCATCCAGAGGGTAGTGGTCAATGGCTCAATGTCCGGATGGAGATCAGTGACGAGTGGTGTCCCTCAGGGGTCCGTACTGGGACCGGTGCTCTTTAACATTTTCATCAATGACTTAGACAGCGAGATCGAGTGCACCCTCAGCAAGTTTGCGGATGACACCAAGCTGAGTGGTGAGGTTGACACACCAGAAGGAAGGGATGTCATCCAAAGAGACCTGGACAGGCTGGAGAGGTGGGCCTGTGTGAACCTCATGAGGTTCAACAAGGCCAAGTGCAAGGTCCTGCACCTGGGTCGGGGTAACCCCCAGTATCAATACAGGCTGGGGGGAGAAAGGATCGAGAGCAGCCCTGCCGAGAGGGACCTGGGGGGACTGATGGATGAAAAGCTAGACATGAGCCAGCAATGTGCGCTGGCAGCCCAGAAGGCCAACCGTACTCTGGGCTGCATCAGGAGGAGTGTGGCTAGCAGGTCGAGGGAGGTGATTCTGCCCCTCTACTCAGCTCTGGTGAGACCTCACCTGGAGTACTGCGTCCAGCTCTGGAGCCCTCAGCACAAGAAGGACATGGAACTGTTGGAACGGGTCCAGAGGAGGGCTACAAAAATGATCCGAGGGCTGGAGCACCTCTCCTATGAGGACAGGCTGAGAGAGTTGGGCTTGTTCAGTCTGGAGAAAAGGAGGCTACGGGGAGACCTGATTGCGGCCTTCCAGTACCTAAAGGGGGCCTATAGGAAAGATGGGGAACGTCTTTTTCATAGGGCCAGCTGTGTTAGGACAAGGGGAAATGGTTTTAAACTAGAACAGGGTAGGTTCAGGCTAGAGGTAAGGAAGAAATTTTTTACAATGAGGGTGGTAAAACACTGGAACAGGTTGCCCAGAGAGGTAGTGGAGGCCCCATCCCTGGAAACATTCAAGGCCAGGTTGGATGGGGCTCTGAGCAATCTGATCTAGTTAGCAGTGTCCCTGCTCACTGCAGGGGGGTTGGACTAGATGACCACTAGTGGTCCCTTCCAACCCTAAACATTCTATGATTCTATGATTCTATGATTCTAAGATGAGATTGACACAGAACAAGGTATTTCACAGGCTTACATCTAAAAGCCTTCCACATCCCCCAAACACAAATGTTGCCCTTGAGATGTTGACTGCATCAGGTTTGAACAATTTCACAAGGCAGTGGCACTGTTTTACAAAACCAGATGTTTTAAAAAGAAATACTGAGTATTGAAAACTTGCAATGAACCCTGCAAAGAAATACAAAACTGAAGCAACTTCCCTCCATAGTGACAGAGGCTCTGTTGCTGGTGATAAGATCTTTCTTTAATTATAAAACTCCAGGCAGCAACATTCTTGGATGTTTCTTTTCTGTACTGCTTTTGATGGTTGTGTTTTTCTGATCTGCAAAAGCAGCAATTCTGCCTTATTTGAGATTGGTGGCTATAGCAGTAAGAATGAATATGAGGTCTAAGAGATCATACTGTGCAACTATGAACAAAAAGGACAGCCCTTTCGTTCTCAGGCAATTTTTGCACAGGGTAAAGCTCTTAGAAATGAAAGTAGGGGAGGATACAGAAGAGAAAGATACCTTGTTTCTTCCCCGTCTAATCACAATAGTTATACTGAAAGCAGAGGTGAGATAAAGTGACTGCATGGGGTCTACCAAAACAGGGCCCCAACATCTGTGAGGTCCATACTGCAGCAGTTCTCCACCACCTCTGGAGGGCTCTTATTATTATTCTTTAGATTCTATGTTCTACTATTATTCATTATCCCATTTTATGTAGTGTTCCTGCTTCTTACAGCACCCACTTCTGTATCTAGCAGAAACAATCTGGAAAGTAACTGTATTTTACAAAATCACTTGAAATCCATTGGACTGATGAAGTTCTGTTTCCATTCATCTCCTCCTTGGTCTTCTCTGCCCTAGAGCAAATGAATCACTGTTCCCTGTCATGCCCCCACCTATGAGTTTCTGCACAACAGAACAGCTCTGACCCTTCAAACTCCCTGCCAACCCAGACCTTGTGGGGGACAGACTTTTAGCTTGGTGCTCATCTTCCTTCAAGCCCCACTCCCAGAGCAAGAGTTGAGTTGCAGTCTGGAGTTTAATCACTGAGCCCCAGGTTGCTGCTTGTATGCTCCCTGAAGAGCAAGGGGCCCAGCCACAAAAATTCATTCTTACACCTGGACTTCTAATCCTACCACAGAATCAAACAAAATTTTAAATTCTCAAATCTGGCTGTAAAATTAAAATCTTGTTCTATGAGTATTTTAAAAACACTGAATGTGCCAGATAGTCACGGTCTCATCACGTGTGCATATTGTGATCAACATGGGTACTTGCCTTGCTCTGGGCAGAGCTGAACTACCTCTGCCTTTGATCCAAGCAAAAGAAGGGAAAGTGGATGCCTTAGGTGTGTGTCAGCCCTAGGTTCATGTACTCTGCTTGCCAAGATAGCATGGCTTTCTGGTTTTAGCAAAAGAGTGTGGCATGCTCTTCTTTTTTTGGCAAGTGGACACATCTTGGCAATGGCACATTCCAGGCTTGTGTGTGCTTGCAATATACAGGGAAAATGTACTGCCCCAACGCCCTCCATGACTACTGGAGGAGTAATAATCTTCATCTTCTTGCCAGAGGAGCATTCTTAGGGAGATATCATAGGCTCACAGGAATGTCAGTTGGAAGGTTTGACCTGCAGCTCAAAGCAGAACTATTGCCAGAATTTGATCAAGTCAGCCATGCTTTTTCTAGTTGAGTTTTCAAGACCTATTCCAACAATGGAGATTCCACCACCACTCTCATTAGTCTCTCAGACTGTTTCCCAAACTCTAGCCTGAATCTCTCAAGACACAGTCTGTGGTCATTGCCTTTTCTGCAACTGGGCATCTCCCATTTCCAAGAAATATTTGATTCTGTAGTCTTTGTAATACCCCTTTGCATAGTTTTAGGCTGCCATTTGATCACCTCCTGGCCTCCTCTTCATCCCAGACACCTCAGCATCTCCTTCAAGTAATGTGCTTTAGGCCCAAAACTGGACAGTATTCCAGATGGGCCAGTGTCAAGCAGAGGGGCTAGTAACACCCATTGTGCTGGCCATCGTCCTTCCCATGGAGCTGAGGAAGCAGTCTGCCTCATCTGTGATGAAAGCACACTCTTGGCTCATATTCAACCTGGCATCTGGATCCTTAGGTTCTTTTCACTGGGGTCAGCCTGCTACTCAGCCAGTGGTTTTCATCCTGTATTGGTGCAAGGTTTATTCTGGACACATGAGGGGCTTTGTCCTTCTCCTTTGCTGAAGGAGAAGTGGAGAGTTCATAGCATTTCTGTTGGCCCCATCCTCAAGTTTCTTAAGGTTACTCTGAATTGAAGCACACCAGTCAACATCAGCTGTTCCCTCTGGTTTGCAGATTTGCTAAGGGTGCACCCATTTGCTTGGGTGTTATCACTGAGGTAGTCATGAACATGTTGAATAAAATGGGGCCCATGCCAACCCCTAAGGTACTCTGTGTGCTACAAGACTGCAGCTGAGCATCAAGCCACCACCGATTACTCCTCATGAGCCCAGTGGTGCAGCCCAGTCTACTCTTCCAGCCCACACATATGTCCTCAGCTTCTGGGTGAGAACATCACTCAAAAGCCTTGCTGAGGTCAGGCTGTAGCACATCCACCACATTCCCCTTGTGCAAAAAGAGAGAGGATAACATAACACAAGGATAGGAGCTTAAGACTGGAGAGTCTACTATAGTGCCAGCACAGTTTTTCTGAACAAGGTGGTTCAGGTACCAGAGGCAATATAACTGTGTTAATACAGTGTTCCCCCAAAGCTAAATGGCTCTGCTCAGAAGAAAACTGTGCTAAGTCCCAGGGACTGTGGAGGAGGAAAAGGCACTAACAAGACTATTTTGCTGCTGATGCCTTCATTAGCTTAACTCTCCTTTGGGTCCAGCACTGTGCTTCATAAACATACGCAAAAAGTTGAGTATTAGCTTTTCACTTCGCCTCCAATTCACGTACCATGAAGTTTTGTGTTAGTAATTTCAAAGCCAATTTTCAGTATTGAACATTTAGTGCTAACCACAGACTTCAACTAGAATTATGGAGGCTTAGTATCTCTGTACAAGCTGAAAAGCTGAGCCACTTTGTCTTATGGATGAGCTGAATATAAAAGTTTAAAAAAAAATGTAAACTGGGTAATAATTTGAACAGTTTAAAATCCTCTGAAATTCTATGCTTATGTCAAACTTCCAACAAAAACAACAAAACTTAGATAAAAATTAACACCCCCCAATATTTAACCAGAAGATACCTATTCTCCAGAAGATTGAACACCATGCTTTAGCTTCAGTCTCCTGGGGAATAGATACAATATTGTAGAAGAGGGACTCTAAAAGCACCTACAGAGACTTTTATACCTTATAACTGTGCAATGTCGTTATCTTCAGATCACCTCCTCAGTGATACCCATGCAGTAATCTGAACATTAGTGATGAGAACATATGTAGATTCAGGTGTTTCGTGAGGGTGGCTGAAGGTCTGATCTGCGATGTGGAAACAGGAGAGAAGGGCTTGATAGTAGGGGTCCTGGATGAATTTGAAGGACTGGCATTCAAGAAGAAGAATAGAAGAAATTGCATAGAGAAGCTAATGAGGGACCCTGAGGTGGATCTCCTCGATACTACACATTCAGGGACAAAGTCATTTGAGTGTACTACTTGTACACGTGTACATGCTTGAATGCCATAGTCCTTTTTTATGAATTATAACCTTAACCTGGAATGCAAAAGTGTTTGGCAGGATGCATTAAAATTCATGATACATTATTTGAACTTTACAATCATATTGAAGAACTTCATTACCAATACACACTCAAATTTTTTTTCAACTGTATTTTCAATATTACTACTGCAGGCTGGTTTTGTCAATATAGTGGCATTTATGGAATCCAAAAGATGGCAAAATAGAAATGGCATCATCATTAACACTGTCTTTCCTAGCAAGTAGGGAACATACTGTGCACAGCTCTCTCCAGTGTCCTCACAGGATAAGATCACAGAAAATGCAAGCAATTTTTTCCTTCCTCTAGAGAAAGCATTTCAAGAGAAGACTGTGAACGCTGCCACACTGGTGTTAAAACCAGATTGGGGCGGTCACAAGAATAAGCAACGCTATTGAGTGAGAGAGAAAAGCTGCTTTGTTCTTAACATATTTCCTTTTATTTGCCAGAATGCCTCAGCAAGCTCAAACTTTCTCTGTATTTCTTTGAAGCAATGCGGTCAGCAATGGCTTCTGCAGTTATTTTTTACCATATAAGATCTTGTATCAAACTTGTACAAGTTAGTACTATTTTTATTTGCACGCATATGAATTACTGGCATGTGCAGTGGTGGCAATAGCATCATGCCAACATGCGCCTCACTTCACTGAAGTGATACTGAAATACCCAAGAAATAGCTAAGAGTTTGGCATGCAGAATTTGTTAGAAAGTATAGAGCACTAAGATGATCATTAAACACAAAGAGGAGGGAAAATTTTCAAAGAGGACCAGAAGCAGCAAGCAACAGGTTTCTATTTTCCAGTATGTAGCTTAAAATTGTAGGGCACTGGCCTTATTACAGTCCAATTCAGAGCTCTTAGTCTCGTGTTATCTCATGTACAGAGTAACATCTATTGGACGCAGCCTATTACTTGTAGTAAAACGGGTGTGCAAAGAGGGGATGCTCAGAGAACTATGAAGCGAGAGATGCTCAGTTCTCACTCAGGTACACGATGAGCAGCAACCACAGTAGCCTACTTGCTAATCCAATCGCCCTTGTCAACTACAAGAGTGCTGCGTCCTCCAGTCTCCTGAAATAGCCTCCTGAAGCCTCATTATAATGAGCCACCTGCTAGATTTGTAGAAAAAGTGGATGTTTTATCATCTTTAAACATAGTCCCAGAGCTGCTTTCCATGTACAATCCCCCTCTTTCTCTCTGTGATGCCATCTTTGTATTAGAATAATAATACCATCCTGGTATTAGAACTGTATGTACAATAACAAAGGACCTTTGAGATACCACAGATTATATCATGGGTCCTCCTTACAGCCAAGAAGCCTTGGAGAAAGACAATGGATAAGTGAGAAATGCAGAAAGTAAAATAGAGTCCAGCTTGGGTAAAAGGATGAATAATCTGTTTTAAACGGGGTGTATCACACCAGTATGAGACGATGCCAAAATACTTTATTTTGGAGAGGAATGGTGAGCTCAGCTTTAAAAGAGGATGGAAAGAGATAGCTAGATTCTTAGTCTACAGAACAGGCCTTCTGGGTTTACTTCTCTTCCCACTGGAGAATTACAAACATGTGAAGGAAGCATTCAGCCCAGATTTTATGATGTCTGCTCAAGAGAATGTCTTTCAATGAGGCACCAAGAAGAGATTGCACAGTATCGTAACACATACCGATCCTGTGAGCGTGCAGCACTTAATCTTTTCTTACATAAGGAAGCACAAGACAGCCACCCCTGGAGATGCTGTTCTCACCAGGCATCTCTTCTGGTGTAGCAGGCATGGAACCACCAACAGTGCTGTTTAGTTCAACCTGTCATATGTAGCACAAGGTTCAGTGAGAGCCTCAGGCACCTCAAGTGTTGGCTACTGAATAATTTGCCGTAAGTACCAGAGCACTACCTTGTGATACGTGAATCATGGTGTGCCAAGTGGAGAAGGAGAGTGGCAGGAGTGAGCAGGCTCCTGCCCGTGCCTGAGAGTCCTCTGTCCTTGGGACAGTCAGCATCATGCAAACCTGGATGCACAATACAAGAGGCCACAGAGACAAATGTGGAACAATGTATCCCTGGTATTTGAGATGGGGGAAGATGTAGTACAGCTAATATTTTCTGGTGTGCATGTCTGGAAGCTGAACAACTTCCAGTGCAAGTAATGTTATACATTCATCCAAAAGGATGTGGCATTAGCAGTAATAAATCACCTGGCTATAGCTACAGCCACCAACCAAATGCCCATATGGCACAACAGCATGCAGGATTTATTAAATTGTTCTGCTGTAAACTGGGTAAAATCTTAGGCTAGGGCAACAGATTTATTTTTCTGTATAGTCTAGTTTAAGACTGGTTAGACAGCACAGTCTTGCTCTGCATAGCTGATCAGCCTTTGTCTTCTGCTTTCTCTTCAGTAGGACCACTAAAACTGCCAGCCCCAAGTTACAGCTCCAGGTCCTGGTGAAAAAACTTCATATGAGACAAAAAAGAAAGCTACTTTCCAATTTTTATAAAGCAGCACATTCACTCAGAGCTGCCCTTCATGTTATAGCTAAATTCCCATTGCCATGGAGAATTTTAAAAAAGTTTGTAGAAGCTGAGGGTGCTTGTCTGGTAAATAAGGTGTAAAGGTAGTTTATAAAATGCAAAACAGCTCCAAGATGCTATCTGATACAATATCCTGGGATAACAAAAATCTGGTCCCAGAACCATGTTTGCAAAAGAAAGAGGTTGGCAAAGAAACTTGAGAAGTCCTGAGATACTGGCTGAAAATTTTCATGTTGTTCAACACACAGCTGTGGTCAAATCAATGCAAGCTTTGGAAGTGCTGCATGAATTTAAATCCTACTCTGGTAATTATGTTTGGAATATGAAGCAATATAGAAAATTTTAAAACATCACCTCCTACTTATTTACATAGCAAAACGAGAAACCGTTTGAATCCTTGCCATATTTTTGAAACAAGACTTTTTTATAAATTCAAATAATTTAGGAAGAGACACCAAAAGCCTCTAGGTGCCTATGGCATAGCTCAAGCAGAATTTAGATGCCTGAATTCAAGTGAGTGAGTCACAAAAATTCTGCCTGTGGCATGCATACCTGAAAGGCACCTAAGCTGTCATCAGTAAAGTTATTTAGGCACCTAAAGTACTTGTAATGCATATTCCCAGAGGCCTTCTTATGCTGGATGAGATGAGTGTCTCAGCAGATATTTCCTTTCACGGTGTGTTTAGGCATTCTCAAACTAAGCTGTTCAGATGCCTAAATGCCTTTGTAGAGCAGGGATGGTTGGCCTGTACCAACACCACTGAGCTCAGCACAAAGCAGAGGGTTCCTACGCCTGCTGTTACTCCAGAAGCATTCAAATGCACACCCCTGTGGGGTGACACCCATCACTTCCACTACCTAAAAGTCGAGGAACAGTATCACCACTGCTAGGGCATCTTCTTTTAAAAAAGTAAAGGAGCCATTCATACCCAAGCAGCAACTGAAGTGGCTATTAAGGACAACAGAGCTGTAAATCCCTCCCTCTTGTAGGCACCTGAATTCCAGAGAGAGAGGGAGGGAATTTCAGACATACCCTTTCTTTCAGCATTTTCTCTGCATCCCTTGGCTCGGCACCCTGGCTGTTGTAAATCCCACAGCCTGGTGCCTGAATCCCTGTATATGATACTTAGGCGAGTAACTCAGGACTGCAAATCTCTGCCTCTGAGCTGGGCACTGGAAACTGAGCTGGGTTGGATGCTCTCAGACCTGGGTCCCTGTGCAATCTGTGCCTTTATGACTTTTCTTTTTCATCCTAACATAAGTAATTGTTAACCCCAATTCTGGCAGCCACGTGTCCAGAAATGCTAAAGAAAGGACATCTTGTATTGCTATCCATTCTCTGAGACGGTTTTGGAGGCCTTACAAAGCGTCAATATGCATGAAAATTTGTGATCAAAGGAATAATCCAAAACTTTTGAGTTCTTATTTTTTTAAAAAAGAACAACTTTCAAAGCATGCCCCCTTTAAGTATAAAAGACCCTAAATAAAGCACCCTAGATCATAGCAATCTTACCAAGTATTCCTGCTGTTACACAGAAAGTGTCCTTATGAGTGTGAAATCATTTCTAGGATGTTTTTAGTAAAGAACAGTGTACAGGTTAGCATGGCAATATTCTCTGTAAATGTGGAATGCACTAAACACAGATCAACACTGCAATCAGCAATACAGGGAATACTGGGCCTACAGTGCAAGCCAAACCTTGGGGAGCATCTCTGTAGGCCAGTACCTTGGCACTAGGACTGGGAGGGACCAAGTGGACTTGCCACTCTGCAGACCCCCAGTGTGTGTCACGAGCAGCTAACGGAAGAAAAAAAAGGCAGTTTGCATCTGTCATCTGACCACCTTAGGGCTGAAGGGTTTTTTCCCTCTCAGAATTAAGATAACAGCTACTGGAAGAACATATCCAGAAATGTGATTAAAACCAGCATATCCATAATGGACAATTTGAACAAGTTTTTAATGCTGTAAATAAATATGTTCATGGCAGCGGGCCAAATGTTTTCTTTACGTGAAAACACATGAAAAAGACTGTGCCCCAAAACATAGCCTATGGAAAATGTTCATCTGTTGAGGGCAAGATGAGAGACACAGTAAGATGAAGGTAATTATTTCTTTAGGTATCTACTATAATGGTGCCGTTCCCTCTTACATTTTTTCTGCTGTTTGTTTTGGAATATTTCCCCGCTATGGGCCTGAGTACAGGAACTCAGAGCCACCCCAGTGGCAGATGTCCAGCAGCAGCCTCCTCCGCACTCTCAAAGCCCACGGTCCCGACCGATCCCCTCAGCGGCACTGCTGCTGCCCAGGCAATCCTGCACCACCCCATCCTCCTGGGAAGCGACTTTAACAAGTTCAGGGGCAGAGGTTGCAATTCCAAATGTTTTCTTTACGTGAAAACACATGAAAAAGACTGTGCCCCAAAACATAGCCTATGGAAAATGTTCATCTGTTGAGGGCAAGATGAGAGACACAGTAAGATGAAGGTAATTATTTCTTTAGGTATCTACTATAATGGTGCCGTTCCCTCTTACATTTTTTCTGCTGTTTGTTTTGGAATATTTCCCCGCTATGGGCCTGAGTACAGGAACTCAGAGCCACCCCAGTGGCAGATGTCCAGCAGCAGCCTCCTCCGCACTCTCAAAGCCCACGGTCCCGACCGATCCCCTCAGCGGCACTGCTGCTGCCCAGGCAATCCTGCACCACCCCATCCTCCTGGGAAGCGACTTTAACAAGTTCAGGGGCAGAGGTTGCAATTAAAGTTGCAGCTAAAACAGCTTCCATTGGCCCTTTAAATACTACGCTAATTATAACTCTGTATATCTTCCTCCCCGTGGCAGTTTCTAGAGCTCTTAAGGCCTCTAACGCTCACAAATATTTAGCAGTAATCACCTGCCAGAAAAGTCAAAGCCAGGAAGCAAAATGCTACACCCACAATTCTTTGTGCGTTATATTTCACTTTCATTAAAGCATAACAAAACAGAGAAAATAGCCCCAGAAAAGTTCTTTTAGCCAGTTAGAGAATGATGTGATTTTTTTTTAGTATTGGCTTTTAGTATTTAGTACATGGCTTATGTATGTATCCACTTTCTCTGCCTGACCTTTTCCAGATCAGTCTCTGTTGTTTAGAAAATAGGCAGTCTTTGATTCGTGCTGGATTTCCACTCAACATCAAAGGGCTTTGCATACATGGATCAAGAGATCAAAGGTGCTTATAATCTCCTGAAATCTGCTTGGTTGTGCCCGTCAAACTAACACACTGGGAAGAGTTAGCTTCGATAGTTATTTCGTTAAAGAAAACACGGTGAGTTTGGGAAGTTTTGCTTGCAGTGTTTGTTGCCATTCGCAGCTTTGAGACAACCTAGACTGCCAAATATCCCTAATTATCCTAACTCTCAGGGTGATTTCTCTCCTTTAGCAACAGATGCTACATTTCATTTTCGAAAAGTGAAATTGCGAGCTAAGAAATGTTTGCAGTATCTGAACAGGCACTCTAGGTCTGTCAAGGCTTGAACAGATGCACAATTCATGAACTGAAACTACATGATATAACAACTCAACTATTTATTGACTTGATGAAGCAAAGCTTGTTACTAACAATAGCCTATTCAGACCAACCTTTCTTTTCCGATAAACACACTAAAACAAGGAACTATTTGGAATTCTGCTTTTTGAAATACAGATGAACCCATTTTAGTTTTTGCCATAGATGGGAAACATTTTCTGGTTTCTTCTTTGGAAAATTTTGAGCTTAAAATTTTGCTTTTAAAATACTTCTGCAGCTTTTCTTAAAGAAGGATATTCCAGAGCTACAGAAAAAAACTTTACATCGATTCATATTCTCCATCAGCTTGCTCATTTCAAGGTTATAACAAAGTTCATCCCAAAATGATGTCAATATTTTATGGCAGTAAACATCTGTATTCCTAATACACTGAATAGTTCATAATGCACATGACTCATATTTAAATCATTCATTCCAAGTCTCTGAGTTATCAAGTGGAAAACAAGAAGAATGGAACAAAACTACTGCAGTGTTTTAAGAGAAAATCAAATCTGAAAAGCTGTGATATTCTGAATAATCTCATAAACACTTAAAATGGTAAGCAGCAACAGTAAAAAAGCAGTAAATGGGCCTCATGTTGTAAATTGTGCTGTAATCCATGTTAGATTCTCAGTGATGCTGGAAAAATGTGTATCTTTAACTATGAGCAACATGTACATCAAGAAACATATAGTTGGGTGAAAACAAGTATCGGTCAATACTGATCCAAATTTTGACCTCCTGATTTCACTAGCAAAACTGGAAAAATTAGAGAAGAACAATGCACTGAATTTACAGCACTTTAATATCTGCTATGGGTGTAGTTTTTAATGCAAAGCAGACACTGAACTTCTTTGCATGATTAAGAGGCATTTTGTGATGGATGCAGCTGCATAAACTAAGAGCATTCAGCCAAATGACTACGGAGGTCACTGCCGCAGAAACGTGTTTTTATTTGGGTAGGAAGCCATTATACATTTAGTAAAAAAGCATTGGGTGTCTTGATTTCCATTTAATTTGACTATTTAAGCACTTAATGCGAAGTGGAGCATCTCCAACAGGAAGCATTGGTGCATACCCAGAGGAAACGATGATAGACTCCAGAAGGGAGAAAATTCTGTTGGGAAATCCCAATACAAACTCACTCAAATAAGTAAGTTGTCCAAGAGAATTATATCAAAAGTTTTTAATTTGTCAGCAGTCTAACTTAATTACAAGCCTCTAGATTATCCTTAGGTAGGAAACGCTTTAGTTTTTCTTGTGGGATTTGGTTGGTTTTGCATGACATATCTAAAAAGACATGGAAACACAAGGGCAAGTTTCAGGATGCATCTCTAGCCCAGTGGGTTGGAGGTCCTCCTGGAAATCTGCTGCCCTGGGTTCTGAGTATTGTTTCCATGTGAAGTCATGTTATCAGGAGAGGGAGGCTGCTTTCTCCTTCCCTCTTGCCACACTCAGCTGGCTGGGATACTAGTCTGGAGTTATGGGAAGCTTTAACTTGGCCCCCACACCCAATGTGAGCTCCTGGAAAACAAGCCCTGAAACCTTTGAGTAAATTCAGCCCAGCTGAGGTGATATAAGCAGTTCCCATCCCATGAGGCTGGTTTCTTGAACGGCCTCACGTAGGTTGGGTGGGGGTTCCCAAAGGCCAGTGAACTCACCATCTGCGGAGTCAGAGTGGTTCCAAAGAATGTTTATCAATATGGCGATAGGCGCTTTATATATATATATATAT
>NW_009258484.1:3075713-3077288 GCF_000687185.1 Egretta garzetta | reverse complement strand
GCAATACGGTGCTGGGCTTGCTGTGCACTCCCGATGGCATGGGCTTGCTAGAAAATTGCCCTGGCTGCCTGGAGATTGTGCTTGGGTAAGGGGCTTCTGCTGGGAAGCAAAAAGCCACATGCAGCTCCTGTAACTAGTTGCCAATAACCTGCTCTACCTGCTACTCTGATATCCAAGGTCAGCCAGGAAGTTTCCACCAGCAGTCCCTAAACAGGGACATGATGAGGCTAGAAGCACCATCTCCCAGCAGATTCCTGGGATTAGTTCTTACTCACTCAAGAGATCAGTTCTGGCAAGCTTCTCTACTGCTCTGGCTTTTTGATGTGGGATTGCATATATTAAGGCCTCAAGTTGCGCCTGGGCAGGTTTAGGTTGGACATTAGGAAAATTTTTTTCACTGAAAGGGTTGTCAAGCATTGGAACGGGCTGCTCAGGGAAGTGGTGGAGTCCCCATCCCTGGAGGTATTTAAAAGACGGGCAGACGAGGTGCTTAGGGACATGGTTTAGTGGTGGGTTGGCAGTGTTAGGTTAACAGCTGGACTTGATGATCTTAAAGGTCTTTTCCAACATAAATGATTCCATGATTCTATGATCCTGTATTTTCTGAGGATGATGTTTATACTTCACATTAGCAATGGTGATACACACATTCCTTTAAACACAGCATATCGTTTTTGAGATGTTGTAATCAGACATATTTTATAAAGTTAAAGAACATAAGAATGCTGTTGTTTGTAAATGGGTACTGCAAAGAACACGCAGGTACCACGGAGAACACATTTCTACTGCAGATCCTGTGCCAAATCTCATATAGTCATAAAACTCCCTAGAAGTATCTTTTCAAATTATTGTTTTCTGCCTTCATCAGTTCATGAAAGCTCAAAAGAGCTAACTAAATCTCTTTTGAAAGGAATTACAAATTCTGAAGAATCAATAAATACAACTGTATTCCCAACAGAACATTTTTATATTGTGCTAGACAAGGATGAAGATGCATTTCCTGTAAACTTAGTTATGAAAAAGACAGCTCAGAGACTACAATTTAATTACTAAGATATAACAAGACATCTGGGGAAATTGTTAGATTGGCAGCTCTGGAAAGAGTTTACAAAGTGATTTTACAGAAAAAAAGCAAAGTCTTACTTTTTGTCTAGGGTATTTTTTGCTATGGAAGTTTAGATGTTTATGTGGAGAGGAAAGTTTTTCAGTATCTTAAAACAGGAAACAAAAAAGATCAAAAAATAAAAGCCAGATATGAGGCAGTAGAAATATGCCACTTCACAAAACCAGGAGTCCTTTCACACGCAAGTATTTGTGCTTCCCTTATTGTACTCACAACATTTATAACAGATTCTATACCACAGTGTTTGTTAACATGAAAAACTAATAGTAGAAATTATCACTGTCTTAGCCTTTGAAAAATTTATGGAGGAGTGAGTTTATCATCAATGATATTTCTGTATAAATAGCCTTTCTGATTTTTCTAAACTAATCATAGAATCATAGAATCACTTTGGTTTGAAAAGACCTTTGAGATCATTGAGTCCAACCTTTAACCTAACCCTGCCATTCCAC
>NW_009258484.1:3056200-3075262 GCF_000687185.1 Egretta garzetta | reverse complement strand
CCAGGTCTTTTTCCACCAGGCACCGTTCCAACCACTCTTCCCCAAGCCTGGAGCGTTGCATGGGGTTGTCGTGACCCAAGTGCAGGATGCGGCACTTGGCCTTGTTGAATCTCATACAGTTGGCCTCGGCCCATTGACCCAGCCTGTCCAGGTCTCTCTGCAGAGCCCTCCTCCCCTCAAGCAGATCAACACTGCCACCCAGTTTGGTGTCGTCTGCAAATTTACTGAGGGCACACTCAATCCCCTCATCCAGGTCATTGATAAAGATATTAAACAAGACTGGCCCTAGGACTGAGCCCTGGGGGACACCGCTTGTGACCGGCTGCCAACTGGATTTAGCTCCATTCACCACGACTCTCTGGGCTCGGCCATCCAGCCAGTTTTTAACCCAGCGAAGAGTACATCCATCTAGGCCATGAACCGCCAGCTTCTCCAAGATAATGCTTTGGGAGACTGTGTCGAAGGCTTTGCTGAAGTCCAGGTATACAACATCCACAGCCTTTCCCTCATCTACCAGGCAGGTCACCTGGTCATAGAAGGAAATCAGGTTGGTTAGGCAAGACCTGCCTTTCATGAACCCATTCCTACATGGAATACAAATAAAGTATTTACTTTATTATCAAAATAAGCAAACTAACCCTTGATTTTATTTTCTCTTTGAATTCAGAATAACATTTTTCTCCGTTATGTTTTTCTAGCTTAATGCCGGTGAAATTCCATAGAATTTATGGGCAGCTACTCTGCTATAAAACTGGTATACTAGAGTATTAAGCTTTTCTGCTCAGCTTTTCTTTTATCACCTCAGATAAATAAGACCTTTTATAGAAATACGCTATTTTTTATAAAAGCTCCCACTTGTTCAGTTTGGTTCAGAAACTTTTGTAAATGTTTATCCAAAGTTGGACAGAATGGTTGTTCACTCTACATGGACAGGTAAATAAAATGCCACCAATTTCCCTTATCCCCCAAATTCACTTCCATTCCTCAAAACCTGCAGATACTTCTCGGCTTTACATCATGCCCTAAGGATAACCTTGGAAGATGCATGTCACTGGCCAGAGTTACCAGCTCACCTTGCAAGAGCTGTCCAGGTCTTTCTAACACCAAAATCATGTGCTTGAGTTGTAAGAGGCCTTTTAAGAGGCACCAGTATGAAACCAACAGATTTTCTTTGCTGCATCCCTCCAGCACGCAAATGAATGAAGTGGCAATCAACTGGCATTCGGAGAAACCCCATGTTTGCTGATTTTTTCATAACAGTGCCACAAGCAGACACGAGGAAGGCACAGATCTGAGGTCCATCATCCTGCTCGACGTTAAACTCCTGTTCTCCATCTTCTGCACTGTGGCTTCAGGTGTCTGATGACATGTCCAGAGAGAAAGACACCATCAACAAGGGAAGCATAGCATACCTCTTAGGAATAATTTTGCTCCTTTATTATAATGAGAGGAGTATTATGTAATCTTGCCAAATCCCTTTATTGGTCTCATCAACAGCTGTGGAGAAATCAGAAATTACAGGCACAGCTACAGCCAACCGTCCTCAAGAAAAAAATGCGATGTACAAGGGGCAACAGTAGTTTTTCAAACCCCCTGCAGATTCCTGATTTGGAGACAATCAAGGCCGTGCTGGGACCTCTGTGGCACCTCAAAGCAGCCTCAAGCCATGCTGGGCTTTTTATCCATCAGTGGCTTTGTCCTTACAAGAGCAACATCCCTATGCAGCCAGCCAGGAAAACCTCCTAGCGGCTGGGTGCCATCAAAGTAGCACAAAGTAGCTAGAGTGTTCTGCTGAGCGAGGCAGCCGACCCCCTTGCCTGCCCAGATACCGTTTTGGAAAGATCTGATGCATTCATGACTCACATGATATGCATTACTCATTTTGAGTACACTATAGCAAGTGTTAGGCCATTCTAAGATGACTACATGTCCTGTACTGACACTGTAATAAACAGTATTATAATAACCCTTCTTTGGCAAGAGCTCGTGTCTCTCTTAGTGGCAGTATCACCATTAAAGCCATGTCTGCAGGTTTAATCTCTCTGGCTGCTCTTTTTAGGCTGGCAGTCTTTTCTGAAGTCCATTTCCTTCGTTGCTGAATTATCACTTATTACTGACAAAGGGCAAATGGCTCAAACATTTGCAAATAAACGTCGTAAGACAGTCCCTGCCCTGAAGAGAATATAACCTACTTTGGATACAGACAAATTAATTGTTTATCCTGAACTTTTGGGTTCTGTACCGAAATTTTACGCCCACTGGTATGCAGCCAGCAGTGCCAGACCCAAGCCGCGGGAAAAGACCAAAACTCAGCCCGACCTGTGGGGCAGGAGGGGAGATTGCTGCGGTCCCAGCCTTGCACCACAGATTGATTTTCTCATCTGAAGGGCAGTCAATGGGAAATGCATGAGCTGTGAAGGAAGCAAGATCCCTACCACCTGCACTCTATGTTATGTTGGGCTGCTGAGTCTTACATTCCTGATGCGTGGTGTCCTGGCTGTAACGGCAAGGGTGAAAGTGTCTTTTCCCCTGTCCCCCCTTAGCTTACCCGTTAAGGTGATCTCATCCATGATGGGAGCTGCACAGCCAAACCGTTTCAGGCACAGTGAGCCCAGAACTGGGGCTCCCATCTCCTGATCTCATGCTCAGGTGCACCATGTCAAAGAAAAGGGGGTGGCATCAACTCTGGTAGGGCTTTGGATAGATCCACGTAGTTCCTAGATCAGCTATAAGCTGATCACAGGACAGAAATGGCTGGTGCAGTGCCCTAAGGGCCAGAGACTAGAGGAGAGCCATAACTGATGCTTGGGACTTAGCAATGACACCCTGGCCTCTTCCAAATTCAAGAGGTCAGGATCTGTCCCTGATTGCCTGTCACACTGAAACTGTTTCTCTTTCAATGTTCTCACCATAAACCAGAATAAACTCCTCTATTTACAAAATGCTTGTTTTCTGAAAAGCTGGCCATGCTGTCCTATTGATACAACCTCCCCAAAACAAAAGGCATCTCTAAATAACTCAGACTTTGTGAGGAGTGGAGAGTGAACCACAGGTATTATTTTAAACTTCCCCATTAGCAGAGAAAGACGTTGGCAGAGAAAAATAAAATAAACCTCCCTATAACCTTGTAGTTCAACCCCTTTTTTAGATTCTGGCTTCACTTTCATACAAGTTTTATAACAAGAGCAAATAAACTCAAAATATTTCATGGTAACCATCCAAAATGCTTGGAGTTTTTGACATGCTTTCACATGTACTTCTTGGCTGCTCTGAACAGCAGGTTAGTGTCAACGTGAGTTTCTCCTGTCTGTTGCCCTTCCGAGTCCCCAGGAGGCAAAGGCGCTTCGTACCGGCCTTCCTGAAGGTCGCACTTGCTCCTGCTCACACATTCTACAAATAGAGAGCTCAGTTTCATATGGGTCAAGACAGGGACATCGGGAAATGTCCATGTTCTGCAACAGCATATGAGCTGTTATTATTCTGCTACTATATCGAGATTTACTTTCTCTGTGTCCTAACTAATCAATCCACTTACAAATTCTTTTCTGCCTTCAGCTACTGTGATTTTAAAACTAGGTAGCCCATTTGGATTTCCTGTACGCTTGCAAGGGAATAAAATCAAATGTTATCTACAGGAAGTTTTGAACTCTTATCCTGGACTCTATGTGTTCATGTGAAGTTTTTTTCACGCTTTTTTCCCTCACACCTCTGCCCTTTGATAACTTTCTACTTACGACTGCACAAGTACCAAGCTTTCGCTGGGGCCACGCTGCTTGGCCAGGCTCGAGAAGTTCAACCACTCAAGCGGTACATCCGACAGCAAGAACTGGTGCAAATGCTTACACCTGCAACCCGCAGGTGCAGGTAGGAGCAACTGCAATTTTAGGCATGCACGAGCTGAGGCCGGTGCTGGAGAGAACAGGTCCCACTCCTCACGGGAGCTGTTGTTGCATTTCCATATCCTGACAGGCTTCTGGCAGGAGGCAGCTGAAAGCGATGAGCTGTCTCAACAGATTAAAATTAAATGCTATTGAAGAAAACAACATACAAAAATTATGTTTCTGTATAATCTGTGTGATTAAATGTTACTTGTTTCAAAGCTAATGTTTCTGTCACTTTCAATTACAGCTTTTGGAAGCTTTATTCTGCATCATTTAATCTCTTTAAATAACTCTCCTGTTCAGCTTTCTTACAGGGATTGGCACACTTAGTATGAATATTGCACTCCTACTAACTCTTGCAATAACATCGCTGACTCTAATTGAGAATAATGTTAATTATATCTGCTCTCCCTTAATGCCTGGAAGTTGAAAACAGAAAAGGAACAAAGTCAAACGGAGTCTCATGCCGGAACATTTTTTACTGGTCAAGTTATGCTGAGCAGGCTCAGGTCACTCTTGTGATGAGCAGATGAAAAAATAATCATTTCTAAACAGTGAGAGACCTTTCTTGTTGGAGAACATTTTCAAAGCATGCTCATTTTTTTGGATTCTAAAAGCTGAAGCGTTGAACAAATTTTTCATTTGGTTTTGCCATTTTCAAGTTTTCAGACGAACACTGAAATTAAGTTATAATGGGGTTAAACAAATTACAACTTGTTCAACTATTCTGAAACTCTGTTGAGGTAAATGAAATTAGACAAAAATTCCTATTTTGTTGAAAGAAGAGCCTTTGAATCAAGAGCAGTATAAAAGCTCATCTCCATGTCTACATTTGGCTGAATATTTTTCCTTTATTAGCCTAAGGAAATTATGATTTATGTGCAAAAGGAAGCTACACTTGCAATTAATGAGTAAGCGGAAGAAAGCTGGGGGGGGGAGCTTTGCTAGCAAAAAAATGGGTTTTGTCACCCAACGCTGCTCTCCAAGGCGAGCTCTGCCACCTCGTGGGCTGCTGCCCTCTTACAGGGCAGAGCCTGGAGCTGGTCTGAAAAAAAAAAAAGAAAAGAATATTTAAAATAAACTGTAGAAAGAATTTTGTTAACATGAGGGGTTTGAGGCATAATTCTTCAAATTTGGCTCCCATGTTATTGAGGAAATCATGTCATCAGGGCAGCAAGGTGTATTTTGCTAGCTGATTTTTCCAACTGGTATTTCCAGATTGTACCTTTTTAGCCATCATTAGATATAGTGCAGCTATTCAGTGTTTGCCTTAATGGATCTGGGAGTGTTCTTGAGCTCCCAGGTCCAGGCCCAAGGCCTGCATGTGTCCCAGATCCCTCCGGGAATAACACTGGCTGTGCTCCAGCCACGGACCCCAGCACCCTGGCTTGCATGTAAATGAATCCATATGGACGCCAAAGCATCGCAAGGCAGGCAACAGTGGATGCCATAGTCCAGCTTTGTGGCCCAGATAGACTGCTATTGTAGCTGTTTGTTGATTTTTTAACAGAAGTTCACAGAACTATGCAAATCACTGATTTTACAGTTTGCTGACCTAAACAGAAACCTGAATCGAGTTATAAACAAGCAAGCAAAATTGATTTTTTTTCCTTGCCAAGCAAAAAGCTGGAAAAATAGTTTGGATCAACCTACAAAATTTCTTTGACTGAAAAGAATAACCATTAAGCAGCTGAAAAGACAAGCTCGGTGATTTCAAGCTGAGATCATTACTCAGTGAATGTTTCCTTTTTAGAAACGTTGTGCTGCTGCTTCAGCCTTTGTTGCTTCGTCAGGAGGGAATAAAACTACTAACAACTCAAGGCAAAATTGGCAAATACTTTCAGTTGCCCCCAATTTTAGCATGGTCCTTATTCAATGGTTCTACGCAAGGTGCATCAAAAGCATCTTGCTTGTGTCTTGAGATTCTAACTGTAAATTAGCACCACCAAACCAGGCAGGACTGCTTGAGAAGTGCGGGCAGACCCCCCATTACATGACGGTTCCAGTGTTTTTTCACATCTCTGCCTTCCTGACCTTGACCAGGTACAAACACGTGATCCATCACTGAAACAAATGACCAAGCCTTGCAGTGGAGAAAGTCTCCATGTGTTGTAGAATGTGGCAGACACCCAAACAATGATGTCATCTTGTGACATAAATATAGCTGTCCTCCTCACATATATGCTATTTTAGCCATGTCATCTAACCAACAGTTTGCATGTAAGCTATCAGAGGAAGAACAAAAAGATTGTTACTATTTCATTTAATCATTTGAACTGAAAAGCCACAACAAATAAGAAAGAGGAGGATGTCTGTGAAAATGCCACATTTAGAGGGATACATTTCTGTATTACAGAGTTTGATTATTCTTGGCTAAACAAATATGCTTAGCTCTTGGAAGAAGTGGTTCCTTTCTTATTTCTCTGTGAAAAAAATTAAAAAATGAGTGAGCTGGAAGAAAATTCTCAAATATATCCATATGGCTTTGATCCCTTAGGTCTCCTTTCCAAAGTAAGCTGAGAACTTAAAACATCAGGTGCTTTCAGGAATTGTAACTACTTGTTATAAGATAAATCTCTGAATTTCTAGCACTTGGCAAATTATTAATGAAAACAAGGACCTAAATGAGAGGTGTACAAGAGATGTGGTTCAATTTCATTTCTCTGGTGACCGAGCACAGAGACAAATCTACCTGAATTGCTGGAAGTCACTGTGATAGAGTTAAAAAATAAGGAAAAAATAAATAAATGTGCATTTCAATGGATTTTAAGCAATATACTAGGAACAATGTTTATGTATTATGTATTTTTAAAATGATAAATGAATCAAATATACTGCAACATCAGAAATCTTGGGTGACTGCTATTGTAGCTGCTTTGGTATTGAAGGTATATATGACAGTTAAATAGATTAACAGTAGTTAAAGAGTAGCAGTAGATAGGTAGATAAGGAAGATGTGATTCTGCTTAATTTATTGATGAATCATATGCTATAATAGTATTTCCTTGATGGTTGCTAGAAACTAGCCATACTTCTATGACGATACAAAAAAGGAAACTCTTATTCTACTAAATGTTTTTCAATAAGCAGTGGGGTTTTTTTTAATAAAATAGTCATACAAATTCCTAGGGTAACCCAAATTTTACTGTAAACTGTGGTGAGTTTACATGACAGTTCCTTACATTTATTTTTCTTTTTAGAATGATCATTTACTAGTATCAGATTGATGAGATGGTTTTGAGGGAAAAAAACCTAGTAGCCTGGGTGAGGGATGCAGATATCTTGTTTACCACTAACCAGTGGCAGCAAGAACAGAAGTCTCCAAAGTGATGAAGCAGAAAGTTAAAGATCTTCTGTAGGAACTGACAAAAACTTGTAATTTGATTCCATGTGATGATGAAAAAAGAACATTCCTGAAAAAAGCTGAGCTCTTTTCTTTTCTGGGACCATTAGCAGAGCACTTATTATACGTAGGATGACCAATGATATTTTTAATAAGCAGTACACATTGTATTTGCAGTCGCTGAGATTTAAACCAGGGAAATAATCTGACCCTGCTAGCTCGTCAGATACGTGGGAACAGCAGGCAACACAGTTTAGTTCTCCCTCTGCATTCTGTCAGCTGTTGTGCAATTCCGACCTTTCTCACTTTGGAAGGACTGGCTGCTCTAGAAAACATGATGTGTTGCTGGACCCTTTAAAATTTGGTCAGTATTCACCAGGACTATTGTAACAGTTGTATCTTAATGAGATTATTTTAATCTCGAAAGCAGAAGTACAGCGAAGCAGATTATTTGCATCTTTTCAGGGTGGTTAGGACCAGGAGCAATCTAGCTCAACATTACCAAAATTCAGTATTTCTATGGTGGTTTTAAAGGGAATTTGATGGACTCCTTCCCTTGGTTGTTGACAAGAATCCACATCATAAAACCCTCCCTGCATCATATGAGTCCGATACCTTACTCCGGAGAGAGGACAGCAGAGCAAAGCAGGAAGGGAACTCGAAGGGCCCACAGCACACTGCCTCCTCCCACAATCATGAAGAGGGTCTGCTCAGCTTGGCTTAGCAAGGCTTGCAAGAGGTAAGGCAGAGACTAGCGGAACACAGACACTTGCAGCTAGACTTGCAACATTTTACCAATGGGGATATGACCCGATGATTCAGGCCAGTGCCATAAAATCTCCTGCTGTTTTGTCCTATATACTAATACTTGAGGTTTCGTTACTGCTCAAATTCTGCCACAGTAGGAAGCTGCTCATGTGGCATCTTATTCTTGTGTCAGCCATGGTTAGAAAACATCCACCTCCTGAGTTCTTTACAAGCGATAATTTATTTTTAAAAATAAATAAAAAAGCGTTTTAGATTATTTTTAAACAAAACCAAACCTGTGAGTATGTGAGTAGCAGCAAGTATAGCAGAAGGAGCTAATTTGTTTTTCCCATCCAGAGCCTCATGCAGTGTCATTTTTCTTTTTCACATCCTTGTGCTGTTCAAAACACCAGTTTATGGCACAGCTCATAGGGCTTACAAACGCACTTTCCTTCAGAGTCTGGTGTGTATTCTCCTGAGGCTCTCAGACAATTACAGTAAAAAATAGAAGCATCAATTGCAATCTTTTCACACAGCATGGTATTACTCCTGCCAAGGTTTTAATTTGTCCTGAGACTGTACATATCAGCAGTTTTTCAAAATTACATTATAAACCGATATTTCATTCGGCCTAAAATTCACCTTGTTTTCTTGTTGTGCCAGGGTTCCCCAGACACTGAAATCGGTGTGGCTCCCAAGCTCATAGGCAAAGGGACTTGGGATTTAAGGATTCAAGAGTTGCCCAGATTGGTAATTACAGAACCTTGCCAGGCCAGGGAAGCAGCAAGGGGCTAAGGACCTTCCTCTGCACATAACACTACCACCTGGCAGAGGGAGCAGCAGAAAGCATTAGTGTTAGAATCATAGAATCATTTAGGTTGGAAAAGACCTTTAAGTTCATCAAGTCCAACCGTTAACCTAACACTGCCATCCCACCACTAAACCATGGCCCTAAGCACCTCATCTACCCGTCTTTTAAATACCTCCAGGACCACTTTCCTGGGCAGTCCATTCCAATGTTAGTCTACAAGACTTTATATCCTGGAATATGGGGGAAAAGAATGAGGATGGAAACTGGTGAAAGAAAGGGTGGAGAAAGTCTCCCACCTGTATCTCTGTGTTTTGTCTTTGCTGTCTTATCCAAGTCCAGTTTTTCAAAGCCTGCTCCCCACAGAATCAGTGGGACTTTTACTCTTCTTACAATGACACACAGACCTCTCGAGACAACATCCATTCGAATCAGTTGGAAAATTTGAATTCACATAGATTTGCATCAGATCATACATTCACATTTGGTTTTATTAAAACGAAGAATCCCTCTTCTACTGAAGCTGGACATAGTTTATGAAAGACATCTAAAAATCATAGTCCAAATGAAGCACTATGTAATACAAGTTAATAATAGTGATCCTAAGCAGGAACTGAAGAAAGCCACACCATGCAATAACATGATAAAAGCTGAAAAAGCAGCTACATTGCCGATTTTCTTCACATTGTTTTTCTGAGCCACTCTGTCTCCTATGTGATTTTCAGAAAGTTTTACAGATCAATATTGAAAGGTTCCGCAAGTTAGTATTTCACTGAGAATTGTTACGATAAACTTTTCTGCTATTAAGCATTTGACTACAGCAACAAGGTTTCTAAGGCTGCACATGGTTAATGGAGAAATTTTAAAATTCAGGATTTCCTTATATGACATATAAAAACAAAAGATGACATTCAGTGAGATCAAGAATAAAGCATTATTTAAATGGAACACTTTGAAACAGAACAAAAAAGCCCAAGAGCTGCTCTAAATTACTTTTAAATAGGAAAAAAACCACCCTTATTACTTCCTTAACTCTTATCTCCTGCTCAATACCTTAAAAATATTTCTCTTTAACCTTGTAAGTAATTTTTACAATGCTGAAAAAGTGTAAATTTTGCTAATTGCATCTGGCCTCCTTCTTGGCAATCCTAATACAGAGTTGACTGAATTGCAGAATAATTTATTCTGTCATGCCCCTGTATTCCTTAGTTACCTATAAAATAATTCCAAGGTTTAAGAAAGATAGAATTCTAAATTAGAAAGACAATAGATCAACAGATCAAATCCTGTTTCAAACTCTGATCAATATGTAATATTACAGGATGAAGAAAAAGCCCTGTTCTTAACCATCCACCTATTTATCAGTTACTGCATGTGAGGAAAGACATTCTTTCTCATCTTTACAGGCAATCTGCTTACTCTTTGATGCGTAAGATTTAAATAGACCTATTTTTACTTTGTTTTATAAATTTAATAGGAAATAATTAGGTGTACATAAATAATTCATCCACAGTATTTGATTGTTGGAAACAAACAAACTTTGGACAATCCCCTTATTCTGAAATCACAGGATGACTGACACTAGCATGTACAACAGGGGAACAGAAAGCATATTATATTGATGAATGATGTCAAGGACATGCACCATATGGTGTTCAATGATAAACTGAAGTTTGGGGAAAAAAAAGGGAAAGGAAAGCAATGAATCTTTACTTGAGGGTGCTTCTGTAACATTTAGCAGAACAGCTGAGTGGCCAAGAATGAGTATTCCACTGTGCTACTAAACATATTGTAAAGTTTGTAAGATTTTAAATCTAGGAAATAAAAGTTTCTTTGTACATTATAGACAAAATCCTGACCCTATGCAAATCAACATCAAAATAAACATTTCCTTCACTATGATACAAATTTCCCCCCATTTCTATAATGATTTAATAATTAAAGCTTTTGATAGTATGAAACATTTTAATAGTGTCATCTATTAAACTTACATATCTGACTTTTCTCAGAGGTTGAGTACTGATACAATATGGGCTTCACATGTATCCAAGCAGCAACACAGTAAAGCTGATCAGCTGCATTCTGAAATCAGTGGGAGGTCTTGGAATTGTTTTTATAATCACTGGTTTGCAAAACACAAGTTTTCTGAAAGAACAGTGTGCCTCACTATTAATCAAAATTAAGACTTTAGACATCTATTAGAAATAGATGAAAATTTCTGTAAGCAACAGAAGCAAATTTTCTGTTTGTATCTTTAGTATTGGCAAGTTTAGATAGGGTACAATATGCAAGATAGGCCCAGTGATATGGTCCTGAATGCATCTCCGTATCTGTCTTTGCCTTCTTACGTGGTCTTAAACATCTAAGAAAACCCTTCCTTGATCTTTTAGATACCTTGTTCCAAGGCACTTCTGCAATGCCTATAGAAGCTTGTGAGTTTACACTTGCATCAATGCTTAAATAAATTTTCCTATGTGATATTGCTGTAACTCATTTACCTTTACCGTGTTCTCTCCTTGCTGTTTATTAGTTCCATTTGTTATGTCGCATTTAAAATTAGATTGGGAGATATTTGGGGAAGGAATCATTAGCAGGTTGCAATCAGAACTCTAATTATGTTGCTACCGGAGGGTGCTGAGGAAGCCATAGCTGAGTGAACAGATGCACTCATTTTTAATAGGGGAAGTCATGTCACAGTAAATTACTGCTCTATTTTCTAGAATACGGGCCGATTGGAGGACTTGCAGGTAAAAAGTGGTAACAGAAGTGAAATGGAAAAGGCATGATGCATCTGACATACTAAGCGCAGACACTTGATGCTGCTGCTCAGAACCGCACGCTGCTGCAGAATGCAAATAGATCGAAGACTTCTTCCACCGGTTACCAAGAAAGCAGCAGAAAGGCAGAGTTTCTGGAAAAGATAAACAAGGTGCTGACAGGAAGAGGTATAAGCGAAAGGAAGGGTTTATTGCCTGGCAATGTTAAAGAATCACAGTAGCTTTTTCTGGGGACAAGATAATTTACCAGCAGAGGCACTAATGGCCGAAAAAGCCAAATTTCTGCTTCCTAGAAGGAATAGTCTGCTCTGGCTGAGTGGAAGAATGACAGAAAAGATATAGAAGCTAATTAAGAGCTTACTAAGCTAAGCAGGAAGCCTACGCTGACAAAAGGGCCTAGGTCTGTAGGCCCTGAATAAATACATACGACTTGATCCCGTCTGGACTAAATCCCCACATAAAGCAATGGAAAAAAAATGAACAGTCCAAGCTGCAGACAGACACTGTATATCTGAGTTCACTAGATACATGCACGGTGGTGGAGATGAGACTGAAGATAAATGTGGGAGAACACGGCCGCTGGACCAGACAACGCTAGCTCAGTATCCTCTCTCTCGCAGCAGCCAAAGATGCACAGGACAGAGTAGAAAAGCAGGGCAAATAGAGAGTGAGAATTTCCCTGGACATTCTCCCAGCCTTCAACAATTGTCCTCCAGGGGCTCTCTGAGCCAGATGGAACTTCCATAAATTTAGTAAACATTACAGATTTTTCTTCTGTGAGTTTGTGCGGCCTCCTCCCTGAACTCATGTAAACTTTTAGCCTCCATGGTATCCTGCAGCAAGAACTTCTACAGCGCAACTATGCCCTGAGTGAAGAACCACATTCTTCTCCTTGTTTTGAACCTGTCAAGTGCTACTTTCGACTTCATGCCCCTTGGTTCCCACAAGCAGCATAAGCAATCCGTCTCCTGTGCTCAAGGTTTTCCAGGAGGCAGTCAGTGGGACTGGCCAGTGAGTACTGAAGCTAGGGCCAGGAAGTCATATATTACTCATGCTTCTTTATACTGGTGAGAAAGGCCAAGGAATGCATGTTAGCACTGTATCACTGATCATCTACCCTAGCCAAGGCTAAGCATGTTCCTTGGCACAATTTTGGCCCGTTCTCACGAATGCTTTCTAAGCCAATGCCAAGGCGTGCTCTGGAGAACAGCATGTGCTGGGGATTGTTCCTAATAGGCAGCGTGGAGAAGACTGTACCACATCTGCCTTCCTCCACCTTACCCAGTCTTCCAGCACCACCCTAGCAGGCCCTTCATCCTCCAATATGTCCCGTATGCACTCATGTCATAGCCCAGGATATGTCATGCACATATATTCAGTGTCGTGCTATGAAAACTTCACTCTGGTGGGACACAACTCAGCCCTCACCTTATATCAAACAGTCAAGACGGAAAAAAAAACCACCACATAAAAAAAATAGTTCTTATGTCTTAGACACTCCCCATGGGGACCAGAGGAGATTGAGGGCCAAGCGTTATGTAGTCTGTAGGCTAGATGCACCAAAGGCTGTATCACAGCTTTAGCCCAGAGAACGGTCCCTAAGCCTAGTTTGACTTAGCAGCACACATACAGCCTTAGTTTACATCTATACTGATATGCGGTTGGACCTGATGATCTCAAAGGTCTTTTCCAGCCTAAATGATTCTATGATTCTGTGATTCTATTCTATGATTCTACACCACACAGAGCCAGGGCCCATATCATTAAACTGTTTACATGATCTTTGGCATGATTTTGGCTTGGGCCAATGAATACTCACTCAGGGAAGCCTGGGTGATGCCTGGGGAAAAGTAAAGGCTATTGTCAGTAGGTCCCATGGATGGGAACAAACATTTTGGTGCCCTCCTCCATAATATTTGGTGACAGCTGGTCTTATTAACAGCATAGCAGCCTGTTCCTCAAGGCGTCTTTAACATTTAATGCTGGGTTCTGCATTGCCTACTTTAACAAAACCCACTCATTTTAAACTGACCTCGCCTAAGAAAGATAAGAACCAGAGGAATGGTCAGAAGACCTTATGACATGGTTTTCCTTTTTGTCCGACAATAAGAAAAGCAACAGTTTTGTCACTATGGAGTTGGAGTATTGGAGAACAATCATCTAATCTCAGCTGGTAGAGCTTTTCAGCACAAGGAGCTCTGGGACTGTGGCTCATTCCAATCCACATCAAGAGCAACACAGCTGTATGAAGACATATAAATACTAATAGCTTTCCATAGTAGGGATTGCTCTGTGATAATTTTCCAAGACCACAGATATGTAATGGTGTTACTTGCACACATCTACTGTTACCAAAGGCAGATAAACCCGTGGTAAACATTTTCCAAACTAAATTTCAACTCCAGATTTCTTTTGCCATTGTAAATCAGAGGTTTTAATGAATAAAAGAGGAAGCGTAGCGTGATGTAGCACGATTTGTTGATATATATATGTTTATAACAGAAACACATTTTCACTGAGGGTATGAGAATGCACTGCTTTTAACTGAAACGGAAAGCGTAAGTTGTTGGTGGTCATACACCCTGCATTACTCTTCATCCAGATTACAAAGAACTGTTCCCATCTCGGTAAGCAGATTCCACCTACTTACAAATGCACAGGGCTGGCCTCAGATTAGCTAATAAATTTGAGTAAACCTCTGATGAGTTTCCTGATTGACTAAAACATCAAAACTTGAAAGATTAGCAAACTTTACTGAAACTGACATTGAACTTAAGATGAAAGCTCTTCTGAACATGAAGTCTCAGGAGAAAGCTAGGAAATTCAAAAGCTTCAGTATGTCCATTGATTCAACAAAAATGTAATTACTCTACAAGGAAAAAGACAAATTAAGAAACATGAGCAAGACAAATTTTTTACAATGAGTGTGGTGAAACACTGGACCAGGCTGCCCGGAGAGGTGGTAGATGCCCCATCCCTGGCAACATTCCAGGTCAGGTTGTATGGGGCTGTGAGCAACCTGATCAAGTTAAAGATGTCCCTGCTCATTGCAGGGGGGTTGGACTAGATGACCTCTAAAGGTCCTTTCCAACCCAAACTTTTCTATGATACTATGATTCTAAGACTGCTGCAGCCTGAATGAAAGAAATCCTACAAATATTATGTGATGATTTTATAGGAGATGAAATTATGGTAGTCGAGCTCTGAAATATTAGTGGGTTCATAAAACATAGTATGAGCTACAGAACCTTTGAGTCTTAGTAAATGTATAAAAACCATGATTAGGGACAACCAATGTGTTCTGCCAACGGCACAGCATAGGTACAGGTTTGGGTAACACCAGGTTCTAGCAACTTTATTCATAGGAATGCAATGGAAATCTGATTTTTATGTGCCACGGTTATTGCCATCTTTGGACATACACCAAGATGTGTTCAGAGGCGTTTGAATTTAATTTATTAATATTCTATGACTTCAAAGGAGCTGGGCTATTTATCACCTGGAGGAAAAGTTAAAAAAAAAAAAGAAAGAGTTATCAAATGTTAGAAATCTAGAAAACACCTATTATCTTAGCCACATTAGTTAGAATATCACAGGCAGAGCTAGCTAGGAATTTTTTGATGTAACTTCTTTCCTCTACATTCATCTGACTTTTTGCAAAAAATGCATTATTTTTCATTAATTTTTCATTGTAAAAGTAGCTCAAGTCAATAAAAACATTTCTAGTTCAAATACTGGTGAGAATGGAAGCGAAGACCCTCACATTTCAGAATAATCCATAGTCAGTGACACCTATCCTTGCCCAGAAAGAGATGAAAAATGTCATATGTCAACATCTTCACAAATTTAATTCCTAATTACAGGTCAGGCACCAGTATCTGTTCATAGATTTAAATACCTGACAGGATGTCATTCTTTAAAGAGCTTCATGATTAGGTTCTGTAAGGAACTTGTGTGTCTGATTTAGAATACATCCAGAAAAAAAGAATGTTGAATATTTCTGGACTTACTGAGTTGATTTCAGAACACCATTAAATTAAAATCTGCAATACTAAGGGGACAACAACTTCCTTTGTTCCAGTTCTTCTCTTATGGCAAAATGCAGGATGATGGAAACTGAAGAACATGGCTGTATCTTTTAGTCAGTGACCTTGTAAATCTCAGAGGGAAAGACCTAAATTACAAATGAAAATAGCCTATGGTTTTTATCAAAACCTTCAGTAGAAAATGGGTACTTATTCAACATAGCTGTAGTTCATCTGAAGAATAGACCTGTAACTCTACATGTCCCCAGATGGATGTCTGAATTTATGTTCAGAATATTTAAAAATTTTCAGCTGTCTCCTTATGTTTTTCTATCATGATTAACGGTGCTGCTGTAAATCTTCCTTAAATGTGTAGTTGGACAACTCCTAACGGTAGAAAAAAAGGTCTTAGGTTTGCACAGTGATGCACTATTGAGGCCACAGAGGCCTAAGAATGACATAACATATCTCATCTCCTTTGCTTCTAATCCTCCAGGCACACTAGAGACGAGGGAAGCTGGGCAGGGTCTGGCCCTTAGCAGCAGGAGTTGGAACATGAAGAAGCACTGATTAAATCAGAACATTTTATAACACTGCCAAGTGTCCTGAGTGTATGAAAAAGCGATACTTTTGTTCTTTGTTTTTTTAATACACCTATTTCTTTTTGTCTTTCCACTTCTTTAGTAAAGGGCTTTGCTTAATCTTTTCCAGGCAGACAAATGTACAAAAGCTTTTGCAGTAATGAGTGATGGACAGGATGTATCCTCCGGTTAAATGTTCTCTCTGTAGCCTTTTCCAGAACATGCCTTCAGTGGATGGGAAAATGTATCTTACACCATTTTAGTTTGCCTCATCCTTGCACAGAAAACTTCCATGATTTTTTTATTACTTTAATTTTCCGAAATAAATAAAGGATTGTAAGATAAACCATTAGACTCAAAGAACTAGGATTTCTTGGTTTTACATCTCTTATAAAGAAGCAGCTTCTTCAGTGCTGGCAATCTATGGGATATATTTATTTTACATTTTTATTTGGCTATCATGATTAATGTTGTTCTTTGCATTGTCACATTCAATCTGTATGACATTAGCATGTCACCAGTAGAACAGATGTCACTTTATTATGGTCTCTCTTTTTTTTTTTTTTTTTTTTTTTTTGCATTGTAATTAGTGATCTGGTCTTTCTTGACGTGCTACAATTTACTTGCAGCAATATAGGCACTCAGATGGGGACAGGGTGATATAACCTGAAGTGACAGCCAACAGAGTGGCAATAATCTACTAAAATATTTGAAACTGAAGAGAAAAATCTATCTCGCTCAGCTAAGCAGCCTGAAGGATCAAAGGATGTCAAACAGCCTTCTGTCTGGAAAACACAAGTTATTGTAGAGGAAAATGGTACTTGGACTTGTTAATGGCTACTTGGATTGCTAGCAGCAATCATGCCATAAAGATATTTAGGAGGCCAGTATACTAACGCTCTAATTTGTTCTAACAGTTTCAATAATCAGGTTAAAACTGGTTAAAAAAATAAATATATATATATCTCTATATTTAAACACTGGGCCCAGGTCTTGTAATTTTACTTCAATTTGGGTGTAAGATGGAGCTTCTTTTATAGTGCCTGACACTGTGTCACTTTCTAATGACATGGCTGCTGGTACTCAAAGGCTCAAAATGCCATTTGTAGTTAAAATCTCTATTTTCAGCTACATTGTCTAGTTTATTCATGCAGAGAAGTCATTTTACCTTTTGACCTTTCTGCTGGACTGAACAAGATGAGTGAAGATGTATTTTAACAGTCCTTATATTTGAGTGAATTGTGACTGCAGCTCAAATTGCCACAGTCTCCTGTACTATTCACATTAATTTATTTGTAATACACTTGGCCAAACCATTCCATTTTAGATGTTTACTTATTTTTGCTAAGATTTACAGTGAAGTTAAAAAAATTAATGAAGTAGAAAATCGAAGCATTCTAGAGCATTTTAATCAGATATAAAGTACCACAACTGCAATGCTTCATGCAGGCCCGCGTTTTAAAATGATAAGACTTTTACTTAACAAACTCATTTTGTTCATCTGCTTAATTACTTTTTATGGCAAGGAATAACTTAGCTGAAAGCTTGAGCGTAAGCCCATGCTTAAACACTTTGCTGAGGTAGGGCACAATTCCCAATGTTTTCTCCTTGGGATAACAAGAAATCCTATGGAAGTTTAATGACCTAATAATAAAAAGAGCTTAGGGCGCTTTCAGAGATGCTGTATGTCTTCACTCCTCCTTGATTTCTTGAGGAGCTGGAAGTATCTAAAAGCTTACTGGACTGAATCCTACCTGCTGAAGTCTGACCTCATCCAAAAAGGATTTGTTTTCACTGGTACTTCCAAAAGCCTGGAGTTTCTGTCAGGGCACTTGCTGGCAGCTGGTGCGCATTAGTAAAAACAGTATCTCTGGAGGCTGGAAAAACTGAGAAGGTTATAAGGAGTTATCACAGAAGTTGCAATTAAGTTAAGCACGACATGGATAGGCACAAGAGTAGCATGTCACTCAGAAATTATTAAAAAGTCAGGCAAACGTAGTCATAAATATAGCTAACCAAAGAGAATACCAAAGGAATTAATGGTCAAATTCAGAGACTACTCTGAAAAAGAGCAGGTGCTGAGTGGAGAGAACAGCCACACGGGAGTAACTGGAGACCCACGAAATGTGAATGTAGCAAATGGCACAGGAACAGGTCACTCGGTGGTGCTGAGTGGAACAGAGGGACCTGAAGGGTAAGTGCTGGGCTGGATATTGGTGCTGTAGCTTTCACACACTCCATCGTGTACAAGGGCAGTGCTGACAAAGCGGTACAAGGTTGATTTGCTAATTCATGGCAATCTGCAAATGAAACGGAGTCATGCGTGTCTACAAAGTTAACCTGTTTCAGATAAACGGGTAACATGGTACTAACTGATGTGCTCTCGCTTTGGTTTATGCGATACTTATGAGTAACTTGAATGTCTGGGTTAATGGAGCTATTACCTGCGTTGTGGCTTTCTGACTAAGTGAAAAAATTCAAACACAGAGCTGGTAAAATACCAAGTGCCACATCAACATTTCACGTAATTGTATTTTTTTCACGGAAATCATGAAAGTAAAAAAATTAAGCTGACACATTTTAGCCGATTCGTGTGTATACTCATGTTTTATTACGTTAAGAAGCTCTTCTTAGGCTCTCAAATAATATTTGGGCACGATGCTTCATTTATTACGGCCATTACACAAAGAATCAAAATGAGAATTTCTCCATCGTATACATACTCTGTACAGAATTCTGCATATACTTATCCTGTATATACAGAGCAGCCACGCACGCAGCCGGAGCTTGCGAATTCAGTGATACACAGATTACGTGCAGCCCGTTGGTTCACGGTGAGTCCGGGAGGACGCCAAGACAAAGAACCCGAGGCCCGCAAGCTGCCCTGACCCAGCAACCCG
>NW_009258484.1:3034877-3055319 GCF_000687185.1 Egretta garzetta | reverse complement strand
CTCCCTCGGTGCAGGCCCTTCGGAGGAGCTTGCCTGCCGGGCGCCGCCGGTGGGAAAGTGGTCCCCTGGCATGGTGGCCCGCTCGGGCGCTGAGGAAAAGGCTGCGAGGAAATAAATAGGTGGCTTGGCTTTTTCAGGAGTGAGGGCATCTGCGCTTCTTGCTGGTTTTTGGCTGAGAATGATCAGTATCTCTGAGAGTAGGGCTTACCTTGCTTGCTTAAACTTAACTGATTTTTTTTAAGGGGAGCAGCTGGGAATAAAAGACAGGCCTGTGTACTGGGTGTTAAGGGACTGCTTCCCCAGCCAGATGTGCTGATTTCACTAGGCTGCTGGATTGATTCACTCTTCTCAGTGTTTCTCTATGACTGTTATGTCTAACTAATGTAAATTCTGACTGTGGGGTTTGGTCAGATGTTCTCCAGGTCATGCTTCTTGGCTTTTCAAGAAACAAGCTCCTAGCTTTATTTAAATACAGGTTATCTGGTACCTGTTTGCCCAGGTTCAAGGCTTGCAAATGAAATAACAAAGTGATTTTATTAATATGCATATATATACATAATTCCCTGTGTGCATATTTGCTTTAAACTTTGTTAATCCTTTTTACTGTGTGTTTATTGCAGCTGTCACTCTAGAAACCCTGGAAAGCATGTAAATGCTGGGGTGGCTCTTTGTTGGGTTTTGGGTTTGTTTTGTTTTGTTTTGTTTTTTTTGAGGGCTGAGGTGTTTGGAGTTAAACGAGTTACATGTGGTCTTCAGAAGAATATGATGTTCTATAGGAAATAAGTTCTAATTCTATGTTGTGACTGAGCTGAAAAAGTCATTTCGTGTAAACTTGGGTGAGAATGGAAAGACGAATACTGTCTTATCAGGAAAATATTATTGTAGATAACTAATCATGTTGCTTTGTGTTCAGGTTCAGTGTGGTGACTTTCCTCATCTGTTGGTGTATGGACCATCAGGAGCTGGAAAAAAGACAAGAATAATGTGTTTGTTAAGGGAATTATACGGTCCAGGAGTGGAAAAACTGAGGATTGAGCATCAGAGTATAACGGTAAAAAAATAAATCTCCAGTCTGCTGTGAAGTAATGTGGACATTTATATATTGACATGTTTCTGTTGTGAGACCTTTATATTTATTTGAGTTTTAAAAATATATATATTTTTTTTTGCACTCAGTATCTTCAGCCTGGAGAAGAGAAGGCTGTGGGGAGACCTGATTATGGCCTTTCAATACCTAAAGGGGGCCTATAGGAAAGATGGGGAAAATCTTTTTAGTAGGGCCAGCTGTGACAGGACAAGGGGTAATGGTTTTAGACTAAACCAGGGTAGGTTTAGACTGGATATAAGGAAGAAATTCTTTACAATGAGGGTGGTGAAACACTGGAATGGGTTGCCCAGAGAGGTGGTGGAGGCCCCATACCTGGAAACATTCAAGGCCAGGTTGGACGGGGCTCTGAGCAACCTGATCTAGTTAGCGGTGTCCCTGCTCCTGCAGGGGGGTTGGGCTAGCTGACCTCTAGGGGTCCCTTCCAACCCAAAACATCCTATGATTCTATGATTCAAGCTCTTTTATGTAATTAATCGTACTAGTTTGGTTACATGAACAAACACTTTTACCAGATGTTCTTGGTCCTTAGGTCTTCATGGGTGGGAGGATGTGGGGTTTTTTGACGTTTTCTGTGGCTGGTTGATTGTTCTTTGTTTGTTGGTTTTGGTTTGGTTTTTTTACAGATTGGTTTGGACAATAGCATGTATTGTAATAGACTCGCTCTCAGTTAGATGTATAGAATTTCATTTGACTGTGAAAATAATCCTTAGTTTTAAAATTATTAGCACCGCTTTTTGCATGTACACAAGTTTTAACTTGGTTTCTCATGCCCATAGTGACAATTTCAGCATTAGTGGAAAAAAAATTAAATTCTATCTGCCTTGGTCTTAGGCATTTAATTGTTAATTATTAAAAGGTTATATTATCCATTCAAAATCCTTGTTATGGAAGGCTTAACCAGCAAGGGGTTGTTGAGGTTTATTGATAAGTAGGTTGTTTAATGCTTGCTTTTTAATTCTCAGTAATGGAACAAATATAATACTTGGACTGGATAACAGAAATACAGGATATATTTAACTGTCCAGCCCCAAATTCAGTGGTGATATCAGTTCTAGTGTTTTCTTTAAACAAAGTATAGACTTGAAATCCTTTGCTAAGAGAGGTAAACAGCTTCTTCAGGCTTGTCCAGAGGTTTTCGCTCCAAAACTTTTATTTGGAGGGACAAAGCATCACTTAGTTTGAATGGCTGTTTCCAATAATAAGATTTCCTATTACCAAACTCTGTAACTGCAGTATGCAGTAATATGAACTATGTGTTGCTATAATAATCATTGCTGTTACTATTTTACAGACTGGATGATGTATTTGTACTCCTCCTTTGGAGGTGGGATTGGGGGGTAGGAGATGAGTAAGTCTAGTGTCTCAGTAGCTCTTTGATTTCTGAGACTTTTGGTTTGTCTGTGACCTAGCCAGTTGTAATCTGTAAGATAAGTTTTTGCATCGGATTTTTAGAACGCTTTTTCTGAAACTTAGTATGCTTGCTTTCTACGTAGGCACCTTCTAAAAAGAAAATTGAAATTAGCACCATTGCAAGTAATTATCACCTTGAAGTTAACCCAAGGTAAGCATACAGTAAAAATGTCCCACTTCAAACATAAGCCACTGGTCATATTGAAAGTGCTTTCCACCTGGGTATATAAGGGCCTGATTGCCTAATTTATTGCCTGAGCAAATTAGATAATGGTTTATGGGTTTGGACTGCAAATGGGAGCAGGGAGAGGATTTTTAATTGAACAGCTCTAAATGAACAAAAATTGGGATTGCTGTATACTGAAGACAGTAATGTTCTGCTTAACCAGAGACATAATAACCAGAGATATAAACATGCTGATGTTGAAGACTGGGTAACAGAAACAGTTCTGGATTCATAGATTTAACCATTTAAGTTGAAATTGAGAACTTTTATTGGAACCAACACCCCCATATTGTTAGTTCTCTCACAAATACAAAAATAAAGTGATTTGAAAGTAAGCAAGGTTTACCCAGTAACTCTTAAAATAAAGAGTATAGAGCACAGGAAAGAACACCACCACAAAATACTGGGAATCCTGTCATGAGCGAGGTCAGATGTTGACTTAAACGACAGAAGCTATAATGGTGTACTGTATGTCTTCTTTGACAGTTGCGAAATTGCTGGTGATAGTTCACTGACCCAAAGTAAATACTTGTAGTTACCTGAAACCCTTTAATGTTGCTTTAAATCACATGAGAGTAAATGTCATTGTGCACTGGCAGGCTTTGGTTATGTTGGCTCTGTTGTCTGGGTTGCAATTATAAGACAATGTGTATCCTGAAGTAACTTTTAGCTTTGTGCTTATTGCTAAACCTTTTCTGTTGTTGCTCTGCATTTTAGAAGCCATCCTCATGCACCACGTCTCCTTTAAAAGCTAGTTCTGCAGCTAATCTCTGTGTATTGATTAGTGAATATCTGCTGGTGTTCTAATACAGACCCCAATAATTAAAACTGAGATTTTTATTGGTAATTAGCTGTTTGAATATGTCATTTTGGTCATACAAAGTGTCTGACTGTTCAGTCTTCTGCTCTGATAACCTAATACTGCTAATGCTTCTTCTATGACTCTCCATAGAGTACTATTAGCTTGAAACATATGAAATATTTGTGGTTTACTTTAAATATAAAAATTCTGAACATGTAGAACTGCTGTATTGGTTATTGTATATAATGGTAGTGCTGAGTTTTGGTTAAGACTTAATATATTAGTTCATAGGCTTTAAGTGATCAAGCAATTGTCATGTTTATGTCTGACCAGACAGTGAACCTATGTGTGCTGTGCTATAGTCTGTGAAGTTTGACTGAATTACAACACTGTGAAATCATGTAGTGCATCTTGAGAGTTAACATGGAACATGATAAATGGCTAACAGGGAAAGGAAATTAACTTCTGGGAATGACTCTGCAGACATTGAATTTATTATGGAACTTTATTAGATAGAGCTGTTCTTTTTCCTCCAAAAGGAGGATGTTGTCTGAATTCCAATGCATTGTCTGCTGGTCACTTGACTAGCTTGGGTAGGTGTTTTAAAATGGGTTCTCCTAAGTGGGTAATGAAAAAATAAGGAACAACAAAAACAAAACGTTTGTGTGGTAACTGCCTTTGTTCATTGTTTTCCTGGAATGTTTGCTGCAGTCACGTAATATCAAGGATAATCTTTCACCATGAAATTATAACTCTGAGTTCTCTGCTAGTGCAGAGAATAATTTATCTTTAAATGTTAGGAAACTATTTTAATCGCTTTCCATTTCTAAAAACTGACCTAGCTCATAAGTAGAACCGGCTTGTTTTGTGTTGCTTTTTTGTTTTTTGCTCTGTAATCACAGGTCTGCTCCCTTGCTGAAGGACAGATCTCTGCAGTCAAAGTCAGCATAGCCTATTCAGCAGATTGTGAACTGTTGAGCTAATGTGCTTCTGTACGTTCTGCTGCCTTCTCCTTGGCAAGAATGGGGAAGGTCTGGTTGAGTGATGACTAGAACAGGACAGACAAATGCCTTTTTCATTTGCTTGCCAGTGAAGTATTGCAGAGCTACTGCTGCCTCTGTGAAGGCGATAGTCTGGGGATGCTAAAGTGTGGGGGTTTTTTCCCTTCTTTTTCTTTGTTTTTTCAGTAATCTAGCTTGCAAGTTAGTCCCCAGTAGTTGTCAAATTTGAGTCAAGCTAGCTGAGCTACTAACCTGGGGACTGAGGAAGTTGTGCAGTGCTACTCTAGCAGATAGTAAGGAGAAGAGGCAGGAAGGAAATCTAGTATTTCCCCATGTTTTCCTGCCCTCTAAGAGGAAAAAAGTTAACAATCAGTGCTGTAATAGTATCAGAGTATCAATTTTTTACTAGTAACTCTTTAACCTTCACTGTGTCTGCCATTCATGTTTACATTAAGCATATAGGTTGTTCATAGCATGACATCTAATTTTCAGGGGAAAAAAACACTTGCGTGTTTACATAAGTCCTTTCAGTCAGGTGTCCTATTATATGCTTAGACTTAATTTTTCTTTCCATAATGGGTGAAAATGTTCACGTTGCATGTCTGCACAAATCGCAAGTAACAAAAGTTTGGATTTCTCATACCAGAAAAATAAGTTCTATTTTAAAGAGTTAATAAAACATTTGACAATGGTTTCACTACTTCCAAATACAGTGCTACTAATGCAGCTGTGCCTGCGTAAGCTTTGGGTTGTTTTTGTTATCAGGAAGGTAACTTTCAACAAAGTATGTGTGTTGAGCTTAATTCTAACCTCAACAGCTTCTAAGTTCCTTTGGCATTCTTGTTTAGTCAGTTGACCAAGGGGCTGCTTAGGAGGATGTATTTTATATGCAGTATAAAGTTGTTGTTTTAAAACAAGTTTTATTCAAACTCCTGGTACAGTGATGCAGGAAACAATGACCGTGTAGTAATTCAGGAACTCTTGAAGACAGTAGCACAATCCCAACAGCTTGAGACAAGTACTCAACGAGATTTTAAAGGTGAGTGAAAACAGTTAAAAGCAGTCAAAGTTTGTTTTAAACTTGTTTTTCAGAGATTTCAGCTGACTGTTTTGTTTGTACCTGTATATTGCATAAGGGCGCACATGATCCTTTCCCAAATTAAACAAGCCCCCATTTTTCTTCCACTGTGGGAATATCTCGAGTGGTTAAATACTCAGTATGAGGTTCTCTTGTGTTGGTTTCTTAGGAGGGCAGGGTGTAGTTGAATGACTGTGGCTGGACAGAGGGAGCTGGGATTTGTGCTGTCTTTTTCTTAAGTCTGCCACTGAAATGCAGTGTAAGTTAGTTTAATGACCTACAGTAGTAGTTGAGTTATGAGCTACTGAGGCTTAATATTGAGTTGATGGGCAGGATAACCTTATGGCAAATGGTACTGTGTAAGTTAGGTGTTAGCTGCTTATTTGTAGCATTTTGGGGGATGAGGTATCTTAGGCAGAAAGTTTTAGAAGCATTTTATCCATAATGTAACAGAAGGACACTGGGTAAGAAAATGAAGAAGGCTTTCATTGAGTTTTCCAAGACGTGTTGCTACAGCTGGCTTATTTTTCCTCCCCATGACTAAACTGAAAGCAAAATCAGAACTATATAACAAGAGATTGAAGGAGAGGTGAAATCTTGACAGATGGAGTAGAGCAGAAATTAGTTGAAGATGGTCATGGATTTAACACTTTGTCTCGTTTTCCTCACTGTTCTTGGGAAACACTGTATTTTACCTAAGCTGCTAGATGCTGATTGGCTCTACCAGTTATTGGCATATAGATCCTTACAGTTGCAGTCATACCATACACCTCAAAGCATCTGGTAAGCTGGTGGGTCTCCTTAGGCTGCCTATATAACCAGAAGAGAAATGGGAGAACAGCAATGGGCTTGTTCCCATTGGAACAATGTAATGAATTGTTCCTCCAGGCTACTCTCGCTGGACATTTGGAGTACTGAAATGAGCCATCTATGAGTTGCCTATGGAGGATCCCGCAGAAAGCAGCTGGTCAGGTTAGCTGCTTCATATTAGGTGTCTCCTAGTTGTTCTGAAGTATTTTTGAAATATGTTTTTTTCTTTGAAAGACCATGAAAAGGCTCTGCAGCTACAATAATAAGGCAGCTTTCTACTACTCTTTTGTCAAGCTAAGACATTGGCTTTTAAATATAACATGTATTGAGGAGAGTCTTCAAGAAACTTTTGCTTTTTTGGGATGTCCTAATGCCATAAATTCTTCTGCATTTCTTACTTAAAAATTCCTTAAAAAAGTTACTGTACTAATTATCAAAGTGAAAGCTTCTATACCTGCCTGGATTATTTCTTGGCACTGAAGTGCTGCAGGCCCTGCTCTGAAGAAATTGATATTCCAGGACATTATATTCATGTAAAGGAGCAGAAGATTATACAGTCAAAAAGGCACGCAGGTTGTCTTAATCTTTGTTTTTCTGAGTGTAGAACCATGCTGCCTTTTTCTGCTTGTATGTCAAAGTACTCATTGTCTTAGAAAGATTTGATATTAATAAAAAAACCCCACTATTTTTAATCCTTTTTCAGTGGTGCTGTTAACAGAAGTCGACAAACTCACTAAAGACGCTCAGCATGCTTTGCGAAGAACAATGGAGAAGTACATGGCGACCTGCAGGTTGATCCTGTGCTGCAACTCCATGTCAAAAATTATAGGACCTATTCAAAGCAGATGCCTGGCTGTACGAGTGCCTGCTCCCAGCATTGAAGATGTATGTTGAAACAGAAGCAAAAATAAGTAATTTAAAACTTCTTACTAGATAAGTTCTTGCTGTGGACTTATGAAATACTTCATTTCCACACAGTGACCTAGTTTTTCTTTGTGGTGGGTGACTTGTGAAGCATGTCTTATGGAAGACTGATCCATCTCTGGTCCAGAAATGTTTCAAACAGGAGAATCTCTAGGTGCTAAACTGTTTGCTAAGTGTTGCGCTCCCTGCTATCTGTTTCCCACCTAGATCTGCCATGTGTTGTCCAGTGTGTGTAAAAAAGAAGGCCTGACTCTTCCTCAGGAACTGGCTCAAAGGCTTGCAGAGAAATCTGGCAGGAATCTTCGGAAGGCACTACTTATGTGTGAGTCCTGCAGAGTACAACAGTAAGTCACTGCTAAAAATTTATGTAAATCATATTCTCAGACACATAAATGAACTTACTTCTGAGGCCTTGTTAGAGTAGGCGACAGTTTGCTTTGATTTTAATGTTTTAAAAATATTACTATTATGTAGGTATCCTTTTACTGCTGATCAAGACATTCCTGAGATGGATTGGGAAGTTTATTTGAGAGAAACTGCAAATGCCATTGTCAGTCAACAAACACCACAAAGGTAGGTGAATACACTTGCTTGCAGCTATAAATTATGTTTTTGGTGTACTCTTTGAATCTGAAAAAAAATAAAGTTATATTTTAAAACGTGGCATCTTTAGTTATATGTAATTTTCTGCCATTTCTACTAGAGCTGGTACTTCGCAGCCAGACAAAGTGAGCTTTAAAATTACCAGAGGAGGCTGAATGAGCTTCAGGAACTAAAACAATTGTTGGTTTTTCTCTGTTGAAGCTTTGTAATCAAAAGTGAGCATAAGCTTCGTTGCCTGTTGTGCTGTCTGTCTTTTTGTTTTGGGGGTGGTGGTGTTTGTTTTGTTTGTTTGTTCTATTTAAGCCTTCTATTTCACCACCTTTAGCATAATGCACCTTTGTAAAAGAACTGGAAATGAGAAATCATCCCTTTTTTAAAGCACATTAGAGGATACCCCCTTTATCTCAGTGTCATATACGCATCCTGACCCTTTTTGTCTGTTCCATGTATTACAGGAGATGTCACTTAAATTCTTGTATTTAATTTAAATGCTTGTAGCCTCTGGCCTCCTGATATCAAAAGTTGAGAATTGATAACTGTCACTTGCTGCCACGTAATCATCTAACCCCCTCTTGTAAACAATGAAGATGGAAAAACAGTGTAAACAAATCTTGTGGCTTAATCAATTTTGTGGTGTCTTCTCACTAATCTTAAGCATGAATAATAATTTAGATATGAAGATGAGTTAAAGGGAGACAAGCCTGAGACCAATTCCAATAGCCTTGTAGCTTCTAGATTAACTGTGACCATTGTAACTAGAGTATATGTAACTTGGTTTTGAAATAAAAGGTGCTATGTAGCATTGAATTGCGACTGACTTGTGCAATGCTTTTGGGTTTAAAATAACACAAAACCAGGAAAAAAACATTGCTTGGGTTGACTTTTTTTCTTGCAGCATATTTGACAAATAGTGAAAATTCATTAGCATGCTTTGGGGACATACTTCTCATGTTTTGTGGTGTCTTTCCAACAGGCTTTTAGAGGTCCGTGGACGTCTTTATGAACTCTTGACACACTGCATTCCTCCTGAGATTATAATGAAGGTAATTCAGCTATCTAGCTCTTAATGTGTTATAAATATTAATGCTATGACAGTCTCAATTTGAGTTTAAAAAACACCCGCACCAAAACATCACAAATTACCCAAATATTGATGAAAAGCTCTGTCCTTTCTAAATAGACATGAGTGACCAAAAGATAGTTTTCCTGTGTTTCTTTCCCCTGGAGTAACCAAAATAGTCCAGGTTATTGCTCTGAAGCAGTAATTAAAGACCTTGTTCCTGCAAACACTGGTAGATAACATCCACTTCTTGTGATCCTCAGTCGATAAATACTAGGATGTTTAGTTAGGTTCATGCCTAAACTTATATTAAATATATTTATGGTTTTGAGTTGTGTAGACTTTGGGCGCAGGAAGATTGTGTTTGCTAATTTGGAAAATGTCTAGTTTTATTTTTGTTGCAGGCTTCCTTGTTCACACCTCTGTTGAATGGTTTACTAAAACTTGTTCTGTGATCACAGAACAGCAACATCAAAGCTGAGTACAAAAAAAAGAAAAAAAGGAGGACATGTTTTGTCCCCATGAAGACTTCTCAGGCCAGTTTCTGTGTTGAAGCATAGATGTATTTTATGGGCTAATTTTGATACTTTTTTTTTTCTTTTTTAAAAGTTTTGTTGTTAAGTTCAATATTTGCTATGTCTTAGCGGAGAGGTTTGCTGAAGGATGCTAGACCAGCAGGTATTTTCAAGGATAGCAGTAGTCTTGGGAGAAAAAAAGCAAATGGGATGTGCATGTTTTTATTTTAGGCTGGATGAAAGCATGCTGAAGTCAACTAGAGCAGAACAAAGATTAAAGCCAATCTTTGCAACTTAGCCTATGTGGACTTTGCCATCAGACATAATTACAAGATAATAAATTTCTTTTCACATTAACCAATTTCTGCCTTCTGACAGTTTTGGTACCTGGATGTTTCTTTAACCTTCCTTTCTTACGGTAGGCTAGTGGATCCTGCACTACCCTATTTGAGGACTGTTGTTCTCTACCCACTCCCTCTTCATAAACTTGAAATGCTCTAGAGATACTTCTCACTTAATCCTGACCATTTGAATGGAGATGGATTTGCAATGATTTTATTGCTGTCTCAGATCTGAAACAATGCATATTTTGTTTTTGTAATGACTGAAGTATTGTTGTAAAGCATCTTGTGTGTCTCTACACATACATATGTACATAAATATAAACATATATATAAAATTTTAAATAAAGCCTTTCAGTGTTATTTATTGTTTTCTCTTTGTGCTCGATGTTGTTGAGATAGGAAGTAAGTGATTTTGATACACTTGCTATCTTGGTAGAAATTCTCCCCAGGGCCATGTGCCTGCATGCAATAGAGGTTATAGAATTTGGAGATGAGGTTAATTTTATGTTCTTTATTAAGGTACAAGTAGTTCTAATACAAGATTTTTCCATCTAAGAGCACAATAAGTAACCTCTATTTTGACATGAGGATTTTATTTTGAAAGACAGTTCTGAAAGGACACAGTTCCATTAATCTAGTTCTGTCAAATAGGTGGTGTAATGATGCTTGAATTTCTTTTCTGTTGGATTCATGAGTGAACTATTGGTCATAGGTTGGCTATTTTCAGAGAAATTAGGTTGTTCTCTTAACAAAAAATACATAATTTTTCAAATACTGTCCTATTTTTTCCCCTTTTAGGGCCTCTTGACAGAACTTCTAAATAACTGTGATGGACAACTGAAAGGAGAAGTTGCACAGATGGCGGCCTTCTATGAACACCGCCTGCAACTGGGCAGCAAAGCCATTTATCATCTTGAAGCGTTTGTAGCAAAATTTATGGCAATTTACAAGAAGTTTATGGAGGATGGACTAGATGACATGATGTTCTAACTCGGAATGTTGTGTCATGATGCCAGTAAAGTTGCAAATGTTGTCTACCTGTCCATGCTTGATTGCATATGGGTCTAGTTCAAAGTCAAATATTTTATTTTGCTATTAATACGAAACACGGTGAACTAAAGAACAGTGTTTGTTCAGTTTTAGAAACCAGATGGATTGTTTGACAGCCACAAATCCATCTTTAGATCCATAAAAAATACGTTGGCCTTTCAGAAAGGCAAGTTGCTTTGGAAGACATGTAAGCTCATAGTTGCTTCGCGGTATTTGTAAGCTGGCATCACGAAGAGAGAGCATGGATGCTGCATGCTTGCTTTTTGACTGTTCACGGGCAAGGCTGTAAGCAGAAAGACGGGTTTTCCGTGCTGTGTTAAGTTCCAGTTTGAGCATCTATGTTCTGCCCACTGATTTATGTGTCTCGCTTCTTTTATTTTAGCCGTGGTCTGCTGACACAGAATGTTTTCTGACTCTTGTTTGTAAGCAGCTGCATTGAAAGTGTGGATGAGCAATACTTGTGTGTTGCTTGTAAATCAGTTTGACAACATGGAACGCTTTGTTTCGAAGGAATATACCTGTATAAAGCAAGGCCACTTGCTGGCTGACACTTTCAACATACATAATGCTGTTCTGGTAAAGATTATTCCTCTGACTATGGCTTAACCAAGGCTAAGGTTTCAACTTTTAACAAATATTCTTTCACATCTTAAAACGATATGTGACATTTTTAAAATGGCAAAATAACTGTAAAAATATGAACAAGAAATGAAATGCTGAGTTAGTGTTTTATGCTGTCTGTGGCTACCTGGGTATGTGCGTTCATTTGCTTTGATGTAGACTGTCTTTCAGAAAGGTGGGATTGTGCCCCTCCATTGTAAGACTGAAGGGAGCCACTGAAGTTTAAAAAACCCCACCCATCCACAAACAAAACAAAACAAAAAAACCCAGCCAACATCACCTATGCCACTTCATGCTGCAAGTTTTTACATAAGCCTATGTACTGTGGTACCCTAAAAATGACTGAGTGTATGCCTTTTCTTACTTACTCTGCTCATTTAGGCTATTACTAGGTAATATTTAGAGATAAAATGAATTAAATACTGTTTCCCATGCCCACTCTTGGGGGTTTTTTTTTGGTTGGTTTTTGTGTTTTGTTTTGGTTTTTTTTTAGTATTTGGGGATTTTTGTGTGAGCTAGTTATGCATAATGGCAGTTTTTTGGAAGCTAGTGTCCTCCTGCCAGTAACTGATAAAGAAAGAATCTCGCTGGTTATCACTCTGTCATTCCCTTTAAAATGTACAAAAGGCAGCGTTAATCCTTCAAGAGGCAGTGTCACTGCTGTTCTTGGGAACTTGACCGTCCCATGTGTGGTGTTAATTCACAGCTTGCCTTCGGAGTCATTCTCAGTAAGGTGGTGCTGGCCTGCTGCATGCTCAACTCCTCTCCTTAAAACTGAAGGACCCTGGAAGGTGGATTTATTTTTTTTTTCTTCCATCTGCTCTTGTCACCCAAATCCACAGCATGGGTATCTTGTCAGCGTGTGAGTGTCTTGACTGTCAGAGATCCTAGAAAACCATTAAATTAGTCAGTGGTAGTGGAAATGAGTTCTTAAATCCATTACAAAGAAGAGCACAAGAGTGGTAGAAGGGGCATAATTGCTGCGTGTACAAATTGCCTGCTCTTTCAGGAGCCTGGTCTTGCTTACTAATTTTTAGAAGCTGAACAAAATTTACCATTTGCTTACTGGAAGTACAGCATGTGATGAAGCAAAAGTGTGAGTTCAAAAGATGATGAAATGGTCCTGCCACCTTCACCCACCCCCACAAAAAAAACCCACCCCAAAAACTAAAGGTGGGAGAAGAGGGAGCGTGTGTAGGGGGTTGTGAAAGGTGCAGGGGCAGCGCTGATGTGGGGGGGAGAGGCAGGAGCTGGATCGTAGCTTTGCCAGTTGGAGGAGGCAGAGGAGCAGCTTGCCGTTTGCTTCAAAAGGTCTCGGCAGCTTTGTCTGAGAGACTGAAACCCCAACATAAATCTCTCTGTAGGTGTTCTCGCTGCCTCTTGAAGTTTCATTTTTATCGTTTTCTACCTGGGATGAATCAACAGTAGTTAGGGATGGAAAAATGGGATAATGATCAGGGATCGCTGGCAGGGGAAATGGCTATCGCCGTTTCCGAAATCCAGCATTTCCCCCTGCTGATCCTGCTCCTGCCTCTTTGTCTTTCACAGCCTGGAACACACAAATTTAAACACATGGGCACAGTATCTCATAAGTCTCTGTGCATATTTTTCCTTTCTACAGTAATTTTTAAGGCAATTTTGCCTTATTATCCGTAACAGGCTCCCCAGGGAAGTGGTCACGGCACCGAGCCTGTTAGAGTTCAAGGAGTGTCTGGCCCACGCTCTGTCATACGGTTTGGTTTTGGGTAGTCCTGCGAGGAGCAGGGAGTTGGACTCTGTGACCCTTATGGGCCCTTCCAACTGGAGATAGTCTACGATAACGATCAGCAAGTGTTGTGCTTTTTGGGTTACACCTTAAGAGGCTGCTAGCCACCCTGGGTGCTGCCTCCCCTCCCTTTTGGGTAGCTGTAGCCCTTGCTCAGAGGCAAGTGGCGCAGAACTGAGTTCCTGGGCTGCGCAGGAGCAAGCGGGGACTGGTAACCCCCATCCCTCGTGCTGTGCACTGACAGGCGGGGCCGATGGGAACGTATGAGCAGGTGGCTGTCGGAAATGAAAAGGAGCTTTCTGCCCTTATTTTTTCCCCTCCTGAGGTTACTGTGCAACCCCTTTTACCAAAAAAGCAGAACCTTAGCCTGGTAAGCGAGGGTCCCGCGGGGTGCCTGCATGCACACAGCCCAGCAGCCGCGCCGTGCTGGACCTACCCTGCGCGCTGCGCATCTGCCCCATGGGTCAAGCAGGAGAGGAGGTGCAGAGAGACTTTTAAACGCTGAATAGCACAGGACCAACCTCTAGGTGATCCATTTCTTCAGCTGATTTCACCTTTTGAGACCTGCTTAGAATTGCTTCTGAATTGCATGCTGAGAGGATTACCCTTCCTTTCATCCGGCATCACCTCCTGCTAGTTCCAAATGAAAACTCCCAGATGCTCCCACCCAGGTGGGACTTAAGCACTGAACAAGCCTAAGAGGTTGCAGAGGAGTCAGCTTCACGCTAGCACAGAAAGCCAGAGGTGAAGCCACTTTTAAAAAAAATGATCAAGAAACTAATGGCAGCAACTACTTTAGTGAAAACTTTCTCTGCTCTGCAAAGCTCAGCCGTGCAGAGGGCGAGTGGGGCGTTCAGACTTCACTCCCTGTCCTGAAGTCCAAGTGTTAACTCCTGTGGGAAATGTTATTTTAAAAATCATGTTATTTTCAGACATCCATGGTAAGCAACTCTACTTGAGCATTAATCATAATAAACATATTGTCTGATTGGAAGACTGATTTTTAAAATGTATTTTGTTCAATAAATTCATTCGAGCTAAGCTGACGTGAGGAATGTCCCCTTCTCTACCACAGAGGTACACCGATTATCACAGGCTACAAGGTAAGGTAGATAAGAGAAGAGTTCATTATCACAAATTTTCCTTCCAGTGCAGGGAATTCAAGATTATTACAGTTCATTGATATAAAATAATAGCTGTAATTTGTCTTGTTGGAAAGACCTCTGGTATGCCTGAGCAGCCTTTAATCCTTCTTACTTTACATTTTATGCCTGCGCTAACAATTAGTGCTGTAAGAATTTGTTGTGCTGGATTTCAATCAATGACCCAAACCAAAACCCAGAGTTAAAGAAAAGTTGTCTTAATGTGACAGTGAAATGTGCCTCTTGTTCCTAAAGGTCGACATGCTTCTCTTGATCTTTATTTTTTGTGGGGAGGGAAGGAATGTAAACACGTAAGCATGCAAATACATTGACCTCTATTGTCGAGTGAGCCCTGCAGGCTGATCACACGTCACAAAATGGCCGAGATGAAAAGAGTTTGCCCCATTAACTTTAATATGTCAAGGAATTGACTCAGAATTTTCTCTGTCATCAAAATTGAAATTATTTTCTGTCCAAATTAATGAGGACAACTGGGGCCTAACCCAGTATTTATTTATTTTTTAAAAGCAGTGGAAGCTTTCCTTGTCTGAAGAATGAGCCTATTAACCCTCAGACATTCCCATAACAGATTTCCTTCTGCAGTTGTGTATAGTGTGTGCCCTGAACTTCTGGAAGAAATTGTATACTCTGTTTCAGCAGTCCCCGAGCTAGTAAATATTGTCCCAGTCATTTGAGTCTTAGATGGTATCTCAGTGTGGATGGGTTCGGCATCTCTTAAATGTGAGTGAGACATAAGATAGTACAAGCAGAAGGAGCCTGAAGCACATAACTTCATCACTGACACCACTGGTTTCTCCTTGCAGAGGTGCCAGGGCACCCATCACCACCTCTGTCCTGACACCTTCTTGGATCTTCAGCCCTGTCCTAAGACAAGGAGTAGGTGTTTGTCTTTTACCACGGAGCCTGCCTTAGGAACAAGATGCTATGAGATGTCATCTAAAACGCTGGGCAACAGCTGAAGTTGCTGTCCTCTGTTCCCCTGTGGTAACGCAGCAGTGGGAGCATCCTTGCTGCCACACCACAGATCTCTGTCAAAACCAGTCAGGTCCAGTAGCAATGTGTGTGGGTGGCTCAGCAAGACAGGATTACCTGCAGCTTGGAGAAATATCTGTTCTCCTGTGCCAAGGGAAACCTCTGCCATTGATACAATGAGGTACTTTATCAAAACCATGTCCATGATAGTCCTTTAAGTGACATTCAGCTTCTTAATCAAAATTACAACTTCTTAGTCCCATGGAAGTCCTGCAGTTACTTTTAACTCTGTCTCAGGGACTATCTCACAGTTTATCAGTCACTTTTCCTATTTTTCTACAGACTTCTCAGTGTTATTCCCGAAGTAGTTTCATTGCTGTAGCAAGGTGGGGGTCGGTCTCTTCTCCCTGGTAACGGGTGATAGGATGAGGGGAAATGGTTTGAAGTTGTGCCAGGGCAGGTTTAGGTTAGACATTAGGAAAAATTTCTTCAGAGAAAGGGTTGTCAGGCTCTGGAATGGGCTGCCCAGGGAAGTGGTGAAGTCCCCATCCTTGAAGGTATTTAAAAGATGGGCAGACAAGGTGCTTAGGGACATGGTTTAGTGGTGGGATGGCAGTGTTAGGTTAATGGTTGGGCTTGATGATCTTAAAGGTCTTTCCCAACCTAAACGATTCTACGATTCTATGATTCTATGCTGTGACAACTGTTGGAATGCAGGTTCCTAGCTCCACCTTGTGCATTGCTGTCTTCTGCCCAGGGTCCCTTCAAACTATGTCTGCCCTGGCCTTGAGATTTCTCCTCCTCTTCAGGTCACCTTCTCACCTGTTTTGCAAAGAAGACTGAAATATCTGAAATTCATTTCCAAGAACAAAGGTGGGTGGAAACAGCAAGAGTCGCTCTGAGAGTGGCTGGAGGCAGGCAGAGGAGGTCAGCTGCCAGAAACATGAAGACAAAGCAGGGGGTGGCTGTAGACAGTTGAAGGACAGCTGTAAGGGAGACGCCTCTCTGCTTGGCATGAGGTAGGTGCCCATCTACCTAGGCAGAGATCTACAAATATTCCTTGTAGGAGATGAGCAAGGCTCATGCTTTTCCAAAGGGTGGAGTAGAGCTCCATAGTGCAAAGCCAGAGTACTCAACCAGAAGTGGGAGACCTGGATTCTGCACATGCTCCATCTAAAGAGATTTATGCTAAGGTGATTCATTTTGTTTCTAATTAATAGGTTTATTGTAATACCAGTTATTAATGCATTTTACTGTTACCTAGCAGTGTGTTTAAGAGGGAAGTTAGAGGTTAAAAATAGCTGTTAAAATTCTGCCTCATCCATGATGGAAATAATTTCTCCTGTGTATCAGTGGCTGAGCTGTTTGATGGTGTCCTTGCCTGTCCCACCCAACCATTCATTTGAAACCCCCACGAGATTTGCTGAATCAGTGGTCTGCACAGCTGCATTTGAAGGAAATGGGAACACTGCAGTCTCTTAAAATCGCAGTAAAAGGGCAAATTGACTGTAATTTCTGAAAATGATGGTCAATGAACTAGTTATTGCCTAATATTTGTAATTCAAATGCAGCTCACTCACCTGCCTTCCCCATCAGTCCATGGGGTTGGCAGGTTGATGTGGACCACTGCAGCCAAGGTTCATGGGCTAGAAGGACAGCAAGCAAAAGAGCCTGGTTTGGTGCATGAGAAGGCACTGAGGAGGGGAGGAGTCATAGGATATGTCTATGGCTATGCCCAAGAACAGAAAAAGAAAAGGCAGTTTCTGCATTTTTCCCTGCCCTAGAACATGGGATCTTCATGTAGCCCAAGTACTTCTCCTCCTCCTTGAAGCTCCAGGCTGCTGTGTCCATCAAGCTGCCCTGCGCACCAGGTCCTCCTGCCCAGTGCAGTCAATGTTTCCCAACCCAGAGCTGCTGTCTTATATTTCCTTCTGTCCCAGAACTCCTTCTTCCATGAAGACGCCACAAATTCAATAGCTGTAATCCCCCAACCAGTCTTAAATCTTCCCACTCTCAAACTTCCTTACACCTCCTTTTCTGCCAGTCTGGCACCAGAGTTGCCCATTTTTGCCCCCAGGCCCCAGCATGTACCTGTCCTCCAGTCTCTTTGGCTGTGGCCAGCAAGCCTTGCCCAGGTCAACAGTTCTTCAGTAATCTTTCCTGTGAAAGACAAGGTCTGCCTCCTGCCTCCGGTGCTTTAGGTTGGAAGGGACCTCTGGAGGTTGTCTTGTCCAAACTTCTGCTCCTAGCAGTTCCAGCCACACTGGGTTGCTCAGCCCTCAATGGCTGAGGTTTCAGTATCTCCAAGGATAGAAAGCTTCACTGCCCTCACAGGGAAACATCTTATTCTAATTTTCTAATTTCTAAAGATTTCTAATTGGAACTTTCCTTTACACATTTAAGCTCGGTCAGGAGTTCCCCACGCAGATGTGTTGGCCTTCTGCCACATCTGCTCAAATTTCTGCACGTGAAATGAGCGTTCCTGTGCTTGGAAGAGGTTGCGTTCCAACATGTAGATCAGCAGAGCGCAGTAGAGACATTTTTGATTTTAATTTAAAAGCTCTATAGAGAGATACCTGAATATGGGGGTGAAGGGAAAGTGCTGGTTGGAAAAAAAAAAAAAAAGCTGCTGGGCTTTATCAGTATTTTATTAACAGACTGGATTTGTGGAAGATGCCTTTTCTCTTCATGTTCCCATAAATACTCCATAGCAACTCTGTCCTGGCTTACTGTTAAAATACCTTTCTTGGTTTTTTTTTAACCTCTTTTCAAGCCTCTGTATACAGTTATACCGAGCAAAGTTTGGGTATGGGGCAACTGAAGACCAAGAGATGGAGACCTACCGTCCTGCTCCCTCTCTTGGCTGAGCCAGTGTTTCCACAATTTTTTTTTCCTTGTTTTTGCCTAGGACAGTTTACTTTGCTGCATTAAATGTGATGCTTTTAGTTGGAAGTCTGTGACAGCTGGCGAATGGCACAGTTTCACTATAGCTAAATGTTGCCAATGTGGGCTTTCACTGCAAGCAAGCTGGTGTTCTTTTTTAAACTTGCAATAGTATGTTCATGTGAAAAGATTTGTTGTGCCAAATTATGAAGGCGACACTTAGCACAGGCCTGATCACAATGAGATCTGAAAGGCAAGCCAGTAAAGCACATGTTTTGAGGAATCCATGGAATATTTTCTGTGCTTTTTACCACTTGGAATCCTTCTGCAAAATGTTGTTTTCAGTCTTGAGTGAGAAGGAAGGAAAGGAAATCAGGAGCCCATCAAAGAGAAGAAAGAAAGAAGCCAGAATGACAAAGCAGACAAGGAAAGGTCCTGGGGGAAGATAGGTATACTCATTAATTGTATTTACATTTCAAAGACAAGTTAACTGCAGTGTTCTCAATCATACCCTACACTTGGGTTCCCTGCCACACACCATGAATAATAAATGCACTTTGGAGGATAGAGTAAGAGACCCAATAGGCTTCTTCCACTTTTAATTTCATGGGTGATCTTAATTTGGGAGGTCAGTACAAATGCCTATGGTAAGTGATAATTTTAGGCCAGTAATTACTAATTAAGACAGAAGGCAAGATGCTGGCTAAGGCACTTTCAAATAGATCACAGATAACCTTGCAGGAGCTGATTAACTCAAACAGAACACCTCCTTAGGTGATAGCTACCAAATGATACTTGGAACAATTTTTAAAATTAAAAGGGATGAGGGAAAAGGATTAATGAAACTTGTGGCTGAGTTTTCTCTGGAGAAAGAATTTTGATAATAAGTGGGATTAGCTGTTTGCCAATTAGCAGACAATTAGAAGACAGACATTCACCCAGTGGGCAAAAATCTTTTATGATAGACTCACACTCATCAAACCTGTTTATGCCAAGGGAGGATAAACACAGACACGCTCGCAGTGTATTAGCTCTCGTGATGTGAGCAGCACTGGCTGCGGCTACCCTGCCAGCTTCATGTGGGCTCCCTGGGACCCGATGGACAGTGCTTAATGTGGCAAGCACGGAACAGAGGACCCCAGGCTGTGCTCCTAGATCCCAGGATGGCTGTGGATGACTTCGAAGGGGTCCATGAAAGAAATTAGGAACAGCAAACCAACTGTCTGTGCAGAAAACTGAGGAATCTCTGACACTGGGGAATTTTTAGGGACCTGCAAATCAGAAAAATCTAGAAGAATCGGCTTTATTAATATTAGTATCTGTAAAGGTGATCATCACTGGGAGATCAGAGATAGTGTCAGACATTGGAAGCGTTTCTAAAAGTGTCCCTTGGACAGGTGAGGCCTTGAATGACTATAAATTTGGAGTGGCAGATGCTGTAAAGAAATGCTGAGCTAGGCTGCTGCTTTTCACCTTTTTTTCTTTTTGTCCCCAGTTTAACAATGAATTTTTCTGCATGGTTCCTACAAAATAGGGATATATAAGCAGCACTTCTTGGTCAAAAGGCGGGGTGGGGGAAGAATCTGTCTGATTCTGCTTTTGCCCAGAACTTAAATGATTCCTACGTACTTCCACAAGCCACAGAAAGAGATGAGCAGGTGCAGAACATGAGCCCTCTGATCCAAACAGTTGCCTAAGGTGTATTTCGATATTTGTCCTCTAAAGGGGCTATTTCTTACTGTTAACTCTACAGGCAATACAGAGCACATAGCTAGACTTACAGATCTACATTCTAGGTGCCTAAAGGAGGCCAGAAAAATTGTATCCTTCTATTGGAAAATCCAGCTCAGAAAAGCAGAGAGCGCAAGAGGAAAACAAATTAGGACCAAGCCCGGCTCAGGAGTGCAGCGCGTTTCCCTGCTATATCCCTCGGCACAAGGTAGTGCCTGCCCTGATGACTACAAATGCAGCCTGTGATGTAGACATGAAGGGCTGAACTCAGTCCTGGTTTTGCTATAGGCATCCAGATCAAAACAGGAATTTCAAACAGAGCTTATGGCTTTATAACATTTGTGACACGTATAAATGTGAGGACGTATTAACACAC
>NW_009258484.1:3012252-3034863 GCF_000687185.1 Egretta garzetta | reverse complement strand
CTGCTGCAGCTTCATTTGCAAGAGCCTGAATTTGCTCTGATCTCGGGAAGCACTCAGCACCCTCCGGGGCCAACCATCATGAGTGGAAGCCACCCTGCATCGAAGCAGGTCTAACCCAGGCCGTAGGCAGCGCTTTGCTACACAAGAAGTGGGCCTTTGCAGTTTTTTTCATTCCAAACAAAGACATTAACTCCTTGTTGAAGGAGAGGGTTGCTTTTAGAGCCACTGGCGGTTGTCCAGAGATTAAAATTCCTTCCAGTTAGGATAGTACTGTCCCTGTGACGGGGATCTTGTTTGGGAACACCTGGCCTGGAGCAGGCGGGCCAGGGGTGTCAGCTTTAGGAGAAATCTAGTGGTGACTCCTTGCACCCTAGGGAAGAACTGGAGGTGATGAGCACCTTTCGTTCAGGGAATGCTGGGGCAGGCTAAACCCTTCCAAAAGGGACCAGTTAATTTTAAATACCCACATATTCGTCTCCAGGAAAACAAAACATTAGGTGTGCTTGAGGGCAAGGGCTGGCAGCTACGATCAAAGCCATTTTTCTGGTGGGTCCTGTGGGTTAGCATCCTGTTGAACCGTAGGAGCAGACGTGATGGAGAGGCTCAGAGCTGCAACGTCCTGCTGCTGCTTAGCGCAACCTGAAGCTGCACTGAAAAATAGGGAGATGCTGTCAAGTCCTGCTGGCAATTGGAAGAAGTGAAGGGAACAGTGTCATCAGAGCTGAACGGCAGCAACATTTTGTGACTGAAAATTATTTTCTTCACTTGCACAATGATACTAACATTTAGGGGGAAAAAAGGAGCGCTGCAGAGGCAGTCATTACAGATGGAGGAGACTGATTAGCCCCTCTAGCTTTTCTACCTGAAAATACAAGATGTACTATGATACCACCGATGTGAACTCCATGGGAGGAAGTAAAGGAAATGTGATTACGGATATTATATCCAAATTGAATTAAAGCTGCATTAAAAAACTCAGATTACTGCACAGTTCCATGCTACGTTTGAAAACACGATATGCATCTGCTACTGACAGAGACGTAAAGAACATGCAGGGGCTTATTTCTCAGAAAACTAGTTGGATCTCTGACTTGCTGATTCACAAATCCACAGAAACAAGGCAGGAAACAAAATTACAGACAGACCTCCCTAGCACATAAATAATCATCGCCAAAGCAGCCGTGTTGCTTGGGATTTTTGTTTGGTTTTCTTGCAAATATTTACTCTGCACTGCAACCTTAAGCAAAGTTAATTACCTCAGTTGCTTTATCTATAAAAATGGGATAATGAATCTGATCTTCTTTGCAAAAGGTGAGCCTGTAGATAAAAGCATTAGTATTGCAGGCTGATGTTAATAAATATTTTCTCAGTTGACTAGCGGTCACTGGAACACTTTTCTGTGCTATGCTCATTCACCGTACAGATTTAAATGAGATGATATTAAATCCTCCTGAGGCCTCCTAGTTTTCCTGACAGGGAGAAAGAGCGATCCACGCTTAAGCATACACGTCAAGCTCACATTTAAAACTACTTTTGGTGGGGGGTCATGTAGTGGCATATGTGGAGGCAAATATCTCTCGCTTTCTTGGCTGTGACTGCTACAAGGCAATGAAAAAGATCTCTAGCCCATGACAACATCATGAGTTACGGCCTCTGCCACGAGGGCTCTATACACCTACTAATTCTCATAAAAGACCGTCTGTCTCCTACGAGCAGAAGTATCATACAGGCTGACAAAGTGAACTGTAATAAAATAGCACACCCTTCATTTACCTCCTGTGTTATGTTGCATCAAGTGTCAGAGAACAATAAATTTGAAAATAAAAAGTTGACACGAGCGATTATAGAGTAATAAATGAATAACAAAGACTTTTAATGCACATGTAAAAAATAATCCAGCAATCACCCTCCGACTGTATTCTACCTGTTTTCAAGCAACAAAAACACAGCTGGCAGCTGTTTATTAAAAGGGATCAGCGTGCTATAATGTCCTCAGTCTGAAATAATACCTCTAGAAAAAAAAAATTCAAGAGATGTATTTTAAGAACAAAATCAAAGAAAACAAAGTCACAGAACCCGAGAATTTCAAAGCACTCTCCTCTTCATATGTCCCCCTCTCCCCCAAAACAAACCCAAGGCTATAAAAAGCTTCAGGAAAGATTTTCAAAGGCGCTGAGCTTTCAAAGGGAAGAAGCCCTGAAGTATTCTCTGTGCATTTCAATAAGGAAATTTCCCCTATATCTTCCACACTTCAGTCTTCTCTGCGATCACGCACCAATTGGCATGGTCGAAGTATGAGCGAGTAACATGTAGCTCAGGAATGTGCCGCTCTATCAGCTCAGCCAACTCCCCTTCTTTAAAAACGTGGTAGTACCTCAACCATGCCCCACCAGGACCTGTCTGCTGTCTTCCCTGTGTGGTCAGGGCGTGCTCATTGACTGCTTTCTGCAGAGAAGAGCCTGTTCTCCTTTTGTTCCAAGGTTGGCAGAAAGCTCCTTGTTTTGGGTGATGGTCTATTTTAAGCGGTTGTCTGACAGCTAATTCTTTCTGATGTGAAATCAGGTCAGGTAAACAGACTCCGCTGCAACCGTGAATAGTATCTGCAGCCATAGGGAGCTGTATAGTTGCCTGCCCTAATTCCGAGTAGCAACTTCTGAAAGCCTTTGAGCAGCATGACATGGGCAGCACAGGTTTAACAGCCACTTCAAAAGCCGTTGTGTTTTCAAAACTCTGTTTGCAATGTAGGAAAAAGTCAGAAGCGCGCTTCAGAAAGCCACACTCTCTGTTTTTTTCAGTGTTTTTTTCTATGTTTAATTCATTCAGCTGAACACCGTAACTGCAGTACCTAATGAGCTCTTCTTGGTGCCACTGATCACCCTCATCTAATACCGAGTCAAGTGATCTTGAGAACAGAGACCATCTCAGAGATTTCTCTAACACCGTGCACGGCACTTTGTTCTCCCCTCTGCAGGATGAGCTCCTTGCTGTCCTGTGTACCTCTGAAGTCCCATCCAACTTGCGGCCGGGCTGGTTCAAAGCCAGCTCTTTGTCCTTGTGAAGAATTGATTTTTGTACTCCATGTGAGCAAGCCTCACCCGAGGAGCAGGAAGGGGGTGAAGGATTCCAAGGAACAAAGACGTCTTGCTTTTCAAATCTTCTCCGGTTTTGCTCCATTGCCCACACATATATCATTATCTGGCCTCCTACTCTCAAGATGCGAGCCATCTCTTTTATTGCTCGCATGCGCCTCTCTTCCGTTGAAAAATGGTGAATCACTAGAACAGAACAGATAAGGTGAATAAGTATCCCTCGAGGCACTAATGAATACAGAGTATAAGGACAGGGACTGGCTCTGACACACTGGCAGCTGGTGGTTTGCACCACGGGAATACATCATTTATCTTCCATTGTGCTACGCGTTATTGTACTCTCTCTAACGTGTGAAAAGAGTTCATAACGCACTGACTTGTTTTAAAAACACAGCAGAATTTAGAAACATTCAAACAAGTGACATCTTTCATATTGGCAATGAGCAACACAACACTCGTGCTTTCGCAACGAAAGGCTACCACTTGGCCAGTGGCAAAGCAACCTGGCCCTTTTTTACCCTCATGCTCATCTGCAGCCTGAAAGAAGCACTTCTGAAAGACCGTGGCCACACATGGTCCCTGCACCAGCCGTGCTAGTGATCCTGCTGATGATACCCATTAAAAATGGACTAGGTTAAAACCGCTCGCCCATTTCCCCTCCTTTATTGACAGATGTCAGTAACAGAGCAAGAAAAATGAACAGTCACGATCAGCCTGGGATGCATTTAAATCATCAACATATGGGTGAAAGACACTTAGTCAGTTAGCATTTGTCTATTTCTCACATTAACAAGCATATATCATGAAAACAAATAATTAGATAATCCCACTCTTGCTTGATGACCCCCCGTGGCACACAAACATGTGTGACGTGGAGAACGCCATCATTACGATGGTGAAACTCAAGCAGCACAGCCTCGCTTGAGTCAGAACTGAGTTTAAATTTGACTTTCATTTCAATAAAAATTTTTGCCCCCAAAAAGGGCAATTAGTCTCTGGATTTGGCAGGAATTTGCCGAACAGCAGCTCTGCGGGTTGGCTGCTGCTCTCAGACTGCACAGCTCCAGAGCAATTCAAAACACACGTCGAGGTTGAGGTCTTGGTGCACAGCAGGGACTTCAACAAAGTTTCAGCTATGTCAAATGAATGATACATGAGGAATAAGAATAGGAAATAATCCTGGAATAGTGCTGGAAAGGGCATACATTAAAGATGCTGAAAATAAAAAGCAACAGAATTAGTGATATTTATCCAACCTTATATTTTCCTTGGTGAAAATGCCTGTGCTAGTTTGGGCAGATATTTTTACACATACCACTTCAGGGTACAATGATAATCCAGTTTTTGGTTAAGCTGTTGAGGTGTTGGTTTCCACAGAAAAATAACAGATCTTTCAAGGAAAAAAAAAAAAGGTGCAAGCTTTCAATTCTTTCTAGAAACCTAAGTATAGAAAATGCTGCAGAAGCTCCGTATCTGCAGCCTAACTGTGTCTGTCAGGGAGGCCGTTCATCATCAGATCCATTTTGCCTCAGAAAAAGAGACACTTTACAATTAAAAGCATAACAGCATGCCATCCAGCTGATAGGAAAACACTCTCCCCGCAATGAATGATGCATTCAGAGCCTCAGCAGCAATGTGAGGATGAAAAGGCAAGCTTTGAAGAAATAGGATCTTTTAACATTTAGTTATTCAGCTGCTCTGCCTGTAGATTTCACTTGTTTGAGATGAACAGAAATCAATTCCAAAAGCTCAGGTCCTCTAGCACGAGTTGAGACGTTGACATTGAAACATTATGGCCTTTTTAATTAAAAAGGCATCAAGTACCATTTAAGAAATTACAGCGTATTAATAAAATCTCATGCTGAGCAAGATGTCAGCGTTGTCAAGATAAACTTGTCAGATAATTTTAAAAGCTACAGGTGATGTATTCCATTTAAAAATGCAAAACGCAAGGAATCAGAGCATCTGTATGGGGCAACATCACACTATCCTGAAATCACAGATTATCACACAAATCATTGCACATGATTGTTTTTAATCAAAGCCAAACCTGTCGGGCTCCAGGATCACCACACAGACACATTCACCTAAAGCAGGTGGCTTATAAAAAAATAATTTGTTTTCCTCGACATTAAATTCCTTGTATGTTGAAACTGTGTTTGAACTGAATGTTCTGTACTGTGCAGTAAAGGTGCTGTTTCAGAGATGGAGCGGCTCACGTTAGCTGGCAGCGAGGCACAAACACTCACCAAGGGCCCGACTGCAGCCCAGCAGTGCCATGAGCCTCCTTCCTTCCCCTCTGGTGGAAATGGTTCAAATCTGCTTCTCCTGCAGCTCCTCTCATACTGACAAGTAGATGGCACTGGGGTTGATATTTCATAGAATCATAAGATGGTTTGAGTTGGAATGGACCTTCAGAGATCATCTAGTCCCATGGGCAGGAACATCTTCCACTAGACTGGGCTGTCCAAGCCCCATCCAGCCTGGCCCTGAAAGCTTCCAGGGTTGGGGCATCCACAACTTCTCTGGGCAACTTGTTCCAGTGTTTCACCACCCTCATTGTAAAAAAATTCTTCCTAATATCTAATCTAAATCTATCCTCTTTCAGTTTAAAACCATTGCCCCTGTCTTGTCACTATAGGCCCTGGTAAAAAGTCTCTCCGTCTTTCTTACAAGCCCCTTTTAAGCATTGAAAGACCACAGTAAGGACTCCCTGGAGTCTTTCAGTGCTACACCCCTAGAACAATCTTTCACCAGGTGTTCAACATATTTTAAGGTGATTTCCCACCATCCAAGCACTATAAAACAAGGGTTCAGATGCTCAAAATTTGTCATAATGACTGGTACTTTAAATGAAAATTAGTTTTGTCCTAAATTAGAATAAATACAGAAGCTTGCAGGTGGTGAAAACAATATCAGGGCAGAGGAAACTCATCCACAGGCCAGAGCTTATATCTAACAGCCAATGATGGGTCTGTCCTCCATGAATACTTTCTTGGACTCACCTGTCCTTCTGATTACACAAATTCACATGTCAAAGGAATCTGCAATTTAATTATATATATTTTTAGAAAAATGGTTCCTTCTGTTTTCAGTGTTTCTCTGTGGTTCTCCTGTTGCAAGGAACCACAGAAATTTACTCCCTGTTCACTAATTTAAAATCATTTGTGAAGAAAATAAAAGGTTAGAGCCGAGGGCTGAGATAAAGACAGTTTAATAAGAGAAAATAATAATAATAATAATAATAATGAGGATGATAACAGAATATACAGAATATACAAAACGAATGAGGCACAAGGCAATTGCTCACCACCCACCGACCGATGCCCAGCCCGTCCCGAGCCGCAAGCAGTCCCCGAGCCGCGAGCAGTCCCCGAGCCGCGAGCAGTCTCCCCGCGACCGACCGACTGAACTAACCGCCCCCCCCCAAGCATGACGTTCTATGGTATGGAATAGCTCTCTGGTCCGTTTGGGTTAGCTGTGCTAGCTGTGCTCCCTCCCAGCTTGTTATGCACCTGGCCGAGCAGGAGAAGCTCAAAAAGTCCTTGAGTAGTCTGAGCACTACTTGGCAACAGCTGAAAACATCAGTGTGTTATCAACATTCTTCTGGTACTAAATCCAAAACACAGCACTATGCTAGCTACTATGAAGAAAATTAGCTCTATCCCAGCCGAAACCAGGACAAATACTTTCTTGGACTCACCTGTCCTTCTGATTACACAAATTCACATGTCAAAGGAATCTGCAATTTAATTATATATATTTTTAGAAAAATGGTTCCTTCTGTTTTCAGTGTTTCTCTGTGGTTCTCCTGTTGCAAGGAACCACAGAAATTTACTCCCTGTTCACTAATTTAAAATCATTTGTGGGTCCCAGGATGCTATCCCCCTCTCTCTCAGCAGCAGTATGATGTATACATTTATGATACTTCTGTGATACTCTTTTTCCTTAGGTGACAAGCCCTAGCCCATTTATCTAGCCTCATACACAAACAGTTTGTATCTTTGATCATTATAAGGACCTTTACTAGTTCATCTATATCTTTCCAGAGATGGAGAAAACCTGAATTTCATGCAGTAGTCAAGATGCACCAGGTATTTATCTTCTACCATTCCTCTGGATTTTCATTTCTGTTTTGAGTATTTGAATAGTTTTTTGACCAGGTTTGAACACTGAGCTAATATTTGTCAGGGCAATGAAAATGAGTCTGACAATGACTTCAGTATCTGTTTCCTGAACAAGAACAGAGGGTACCACTGTGCCTGTACATGCAGCTATTTTTTTCTATGCACATCCCCTAGTGTTTATCCACAAGTACTTTCCTGCAATTTTGCACCGTCACTAGTTTCACATGCGACTTTTTTGCAACTCTTTGCAGTCAGTAATCCTGAATAACTCTATGTCACCAGCAAACTTTATCACTAGCCTATTCATTCAATTTGTAATAACAAATTCCATAGGAATCTGTTGAGCTGCAGCCTTTTTATAGGTGCCGTGCACCTACACTAAGCATTCAACATGGAGTCTTTCAGCACTTTCCGCACTTGTCTGCTAGTATTTTACCCTTCTGGCTTTCCCTTTCAGTTTTCCTTAAGAGTTTCTTCCTTTTTGGCAGTAAACTTTTATGCAGTGGATTGTTTAAAGCATTTTTGTTCCTAGGAGGAGGTTCGATTACGGTCACATTAAATTCAGTGAGGGAATGTAGTCCTTGCACAGTTACTTATTGATGTGGGCCTGATGTACTGTTTCAGACTAATAAAAGTTTGTTTTCCCTTTTGTGGGTTCTCAGATTAATCTTTCCAAGAGGCTTCATGCCCCTGTGTATCATTTGCACAACCTACATATGGATAATTGCAATTTTTCAATATTGTGTTTGCTGCCCTCACAGCCCTCGCAATCTCTCTTAATAATCTGTGGTCATTTTCTCCAAGTTTATCAGAGACTTAGTGATACACCCTTACTATTACACTGCTCTCCTCTGTGGTTGTCTACCTATTACCTTTTCTTCCAGAAGTTTATCCTCATGCTTTGTTCCATGGAAGAATATTCAGAGCTTTTTAACTGTTATGCAACCCTTGTAAAAAAAGCTGGAGAACCCCCACTACAAAAAGGGCGTTAATGAGCATTATATCATTGCCATATTAACCAACACCATGCCATGGTGATGGGGACAAGCAGGACCACATTCAGTTTTTTAAGCATCCAAACAAACCTTTGCAAAAAAGAAATCTAAGCACAAAACTATTTGTTTGAGGTGAGCACAGGTGCTTGTCCAAAACCCCTGATAGCTCTTTGCTGCAGCAAGGCCTTGCTTTGCATATTAGCTGTGGTTATAAATCAAGCATTCCTTTTCCTTTTGGCCATACATTCCCCTAGCGTACCTAAAAGTCAATCCAAATTAATTTTGTGCCATGTACTGCTCATTCCCACCACTTCTGTTTAAATTGAAGACTGAAAGATTTTCCATAACTGAAAAAGACATAATGCAATCTTAGATTTCATACGGAGGGGGCGAGGAGGAAGGGAGAACATTTCAAAGATGCTTCTCTTCTACATTTCATAAGAATATAATTAATTGCTCCTTCTCTTAATTTAATACTGTGACTAATCCTACTAAAAGGGATTATTTAGAACAAGCAGACAATGCAAGATACATTTTTGTGTCATTCAGCTGTCTTCAGAGAACAAAACTGAAAGCATCAACAACTTTGTCTAATTTTTTTTTAGAAGTCATTTTCAAAATGAGTATTTTAGGTCAGTGATTCAATTTAAACCCTGTTAAATGGCAAAAAGAAATCTGTGTAATCAGAAATTGCTTTTCTCTGTCAATTCTCTTTACTGAAGTTAAATCCCTTCAGAGACATTTGGAAAGTATTTAAGGATCACAGAATCTTTATCTCAGACACTCTTTTGTATATACTGTATATACACTTCAGATGTCACTTTATCTTTGTCAGCTCTAATAATAGGAACAATTGGAACATACATAGAAGGCATGATTCTAAGTTAAATATGATTTTATTCTCTTCATTATGGTGGTATCAAAAATTAAAAGGGGAGGAACAATATCAATAATACACCGAAGAATTATTTAATCATTTAAGAGAATTACTTCAAACAGTGCTTCCATTAAAAACTTTTCCTATTAAAACCAAAACTCATTAAGTACTCTAGGTTGGAAAATTTGTTCCTTCTATAATTTTCCCACATTTATGGTTAGCATTAGCAAATGAGGATGCTGCCTCTATAAAAATCATTATAATTATGAAATTTAATTAACTTAGTAAAGCCTTGATTCAGGAATATAATTCTACGCTTAATTTTAAGCATCTGACAAGCTACACTGGTTTCAGCGGGATTACTCCTGCATTTATGTTAAGGATAATTCTGGAATGCTTCTCACAGCAACACAGAAGTGGGGACACCTACAGCTAAAACCAGCAAAAGAGGGTAATAAAATGAGGCCAGGTGGAGCAGCTCTCTTTGAGATGTTCCCCTCCTTCGCTTCGTGCCATCATCGAGTCGCTGGCTCCGAGCCTGAATTACTCCTCCCCTCCTCCCAGCCAGAGCAGCAGGGCTTTGCCTGGAGCCGCTGCTCCGTTCTCACCCGCTGCAGCACCTCTGGGGTTCACCCTCCAGGCTCTCCGAGCCGGCTCAGTCCTCTCTCGAGCACCATTTAATCTTGCTTGTACACTTAATATTAGTCAGTCACTGCATATAGAGGAAACAACGTGGGTAGCTGCCTTCTTTCCTTCCCTCCCAGCTGTGCTCCTGTGTGCTGGGCTACAGGATTAGGTTCCTCTTCCACCTCCTTTGGGCTTTTTGGCTGCAGGTTGCAAAGGGTGGTGGTGGTTTTCTCCACCCAATACAGCTAGGTGTTCGAGGATGGGGGCATGTCCCCAGTATTGGAAATGCGGGTTTGAAACCCCTCCGGCTGAGGAAGGAGGTGAATCGAGCTCTCCCACTTTCTGGGTGAACGCCCTGAGGACTTGGCTGCGCTGGGAAGAGAAAAAAAGCAAAATTTCTGCAATGCTCTGTCAGACACCGACCCCAAAAGAGGCCTTGGCACTACAGATCTTTAGTGAAGAAGGTTTAAATGTGCACCCAGCCTGGGTGCCTGAAAGCCGTTCTGGATCCATTCTGGATCTCAGTGTCTTACTCAGCTTTTGGTACTGTAGAGTGAAACCCCGTGATCAGGAGCCTGCTGTTGGGTGACAGCACAAACCTGCCAACACCATCACGTGGAAGCTGCGCAGCCGCCCCCTCCTTCCCAAACCGCATCCACATTGCTCCGCACCCCGAGAGAGCAGAGGACAAGAGCCGTACATGAGCAAGTTATGCAGCTGGTGACAAGCTGTCGCCTCATTTAATGACACCCTACAGCTGGTCAAGACCCTGCAACCAGGTAACACATTGCTAAGAACATGTAGGTAAGATTTAAAACAGATATCCTGTCAACATGATGACAGTCATAAGACCACAGGTAGCCAACTGTGGTCTAGAATTAATGATTGCATTTAAAAATGCTGAGCAGGCTGCTGGCTGCTACTGTGAAAATTACACTAAATATAAGGCTGTTTGGAGTTTGCACCAGTTTTGCACTTGGAGCAGTAGAAGGGACCGTAAGGGGTAGAGCTTGTTCTGTTTTGAAGCATGTTTTTCTACGGAAAAAAAGAAAGTCAGGTTTTCTGACCTGACCCCATCCTGAGGTAACTTTATATCATCCACCGGAAATAAACTTAGGATATTTTTGATAAATCAATTAGAACTTGAATGAAAATATCAATGCAAGGAACACAAAGCTCCTGATTTAACTGAGATCAAAATCAGGCTCCTTGCTGTTGGTGAGAATTGTACCAACAGCCAACGCTGTCAGCTGACGAGCCTGGTGAGAGCAACCGCGTGAATGACAGATACAGCCTGCAGGTGCCAACCACAGGCTCTGACTGTCCGACGGAGCTTCTCCACATCTCTAAGAATTCACGATTACTAGCTTAGAAATAACTGTATTATTCATTTTACATAAAACACCAGCAGTGGTGAGACCAAAGCTGAAATCAGGGCTTGCAGATGCCTCAGAAGAAACAACGGTACTCCGTGGGTGGCCTCATCAAAATGAGAAAATGCCACTATGGGTGTCATTTCTCCTGTCTCTAAGACCTCTTCAAATATTTAGACTTTTTAGTATTTTGCACCTCCGACTTTCATCAGGGAGGAGAGTTAGCCACTGTATTAACATTAGGCAGCAACTGGATACAGGGCAGTCAATGGATTTTTCTCAAAAAGGATGGGTGTCCCTTATATTAAAATAGATACAGAAAAATAGAGATCGTTCATTTTCCAGCTCCAAAGCAGAATTAAATACTTGGCCCAAATGTGACCCAAATTGGTCTAACCTGGTCTTAAAAGCCATTTAATATTGGAGGTAAATAACCTCTGCTGCAGATAGAGATTATTTTTTTTCTTTCTATGTAAAAGAAACACAATATTTCTGTAAAAATTGTTTATGTATTTGAAGACTATTATGTTTCCTTTAGTCTGTTCTTCTTTCTTTTTATTCTTGACTAACCAAACCCAATTTCTTTGGTTTTCTCTAATAATTCAGATTTTCTAAACTTCAGTTATTTAAAATGTCTCCATATTGATTGCAAACATTTTAAGGCATGGTCCTCAAAACCAGAATCAATATTCCACCTAGGACTGTAAAACTACGAATCACAGGAGGATGACTCGTTCTTCTGCCTTCCATGAAACAGCTCTGTTACGATACCCCAGACAGGTATTTGCCTGGTTTTGCAACAGCATGATACTACTCACACGTATTCGGCCTGTGGTTCATCTTGCCTGGCCTTTTTTTCTCACTTTGTTCATTGAATGTTTCCTTCCCAAGCATGGTACGTCCCTCTTGATGGTTTCTGTGTCTCTTCTTGTTGATTTCAGACAACTCTCCACCATTTGGATGTCAAATCCCTTCTTCCAAAATAATTCCGACTCTCCCTACATAGCAGCTGTTCACAAATTGTTCAACGTGCTCTCTAGCCTGCCAGCGAAGTAATAAATTAAAATTGTGCATAGAAACAGATGTAGGGTGCGTCCCAAGAGCATCCCATTTGAACTATGTCCTGATTGAACAGTGGACCACTGATCCATTTTGAGAATGATTTTTTTTTCCATGTTCTTAGCCCTATTTACCTATTTTACTTGCAACAATGACAGGAGAGTCAAGATATATCATGTCTTCTCCTGCTACCCTGTCTATTGGGATGATTACCCTGTCAAAGACAAAGCAGATTGGTTTGCTCCTGACAAATACATGTTGGCTGTTTCCCATTACATTAGTATTCTGTAGGTTTAAATAATTTATTCTATTTAAATTAGATTATTTAAATTATTTATTCCAGTATCCTTGCATAAATCTAAGGTTGGCTTTGTCTTGATGTCCTTTCTCTCTCTTTTGGAAAAAAGTATTATGTTTGCTTTTCTTCACTTGCTGGAGATCTTAAAGATAATCTGCTAGTTCACAGTAGTTTAAGATTTATTTTATGATTTCCTAACAATTTGTGTAACCTAATTTATTTAAATACTCTTTAAGTCGTTATTTCCTTTTTATAGTCTAAACTCCTGTCCTCTGGTTAAAACTCTGCTAACTTATTGATAACTACTATTAACTTTTTGTGAAGACCAACAAAAAATGCAACTTCCCCTGCCATCTGTTATTTGCTTTTCTTTCCTTTTTGTTTTCCTCTTGCTGTATGCATTTATAAAACCTTATGCTGGTTCTAATTCTTGTCATGCGGTAGTCATCCTGACGTTGGTTCTTCACACCATCCCTTATAATTATTGATGGTAATGTTTTTTGATGATTTCTTTTCAATTCCTACGGCATTAAAGAGTTCCTGATGCTGTCATACCAGTCCTCATTATATTCTGCTTTCCACTGGGACAGGTTGCTTGTTGTGCCTTTAATATGGCTTAGGGACATGGTTTAGTTGCTTAGGGACATGGTTTACTGCTTAGGGACATGGTTTAGTGGTGGGATGGCAGGGTTAGGTTAACGGTTGGACTTGATGATCTTAAAGGTCTTTTCCAACCTAAACAATTCTATGATTCTATGAATGTAATTTTCTGACCATAGTGCCTTTTTGTTGGAAAAAGTTAAAAAACTGTTAGAATGTGATCCCAATTGATCCTTGGGAAAAATAGAACTTAGAAGAACTGGCAGGTAGTGACCATGTACCTATCCGACAAAACTCAGTGTTACGCGGAAGTAACCAAGGTTGCACAGAAACAGGAAGTTTCTTTACGGGGTAAAGAATCTGTGTCATGATGGCATTGCAATGCTGTGCCCATATTAATTGACACAACAGTGCAATATGACTACACTGATATGATCTGACACTAACCCACTGTCCCAGTGGATTTCTTCTTGCTCAGCATCTCATTAAATTTTACTGTAGAGACAGAACCTTCCTTGTATAGTAAGGAAACTCTCCTGGACCTTTTATTTGGACATCCTTTTTTCCCCAAGAGACTCTTCCACCCTGTCAACTTTAAGAATTATACTATTTGCAATGATGCAGACCATTTTTCTCAGACAGTGTAAATTAGAGGACTAGACAGGTTTACGTCCCTTAGGTTCCCCTCGCTTTCTCTGTTAAATTGCCATATGACTAAAAGATCACAGATTAAAGCAAAGTTAATTTTCACATATTGGTATTAACACCAAGGAAAGCCATTTGATGCTCTTCACTGCAGGAACCCTTTTTTTTTTCCCACTGGGATGAAGAGTCTGATGAGTTATTTCAGTAATAGAACATAACTTCACTGACTTGAGTATCTGACTCCTAATAGAATAGGAAAATGTGCTATTTTCACTTTTGCATTTGGAGGAAAGAAATTACTTATCTAAATTAATAGAAAAATCTTCTTTTTATCCCTTGCCCATCTTAGAGTAGAAAGGCTCAGCATATACAAGATTTTATCAACACAGAACATGACCTTTCCATACAAAGGAGAAAGCCACCATGACAGAGGTAAAGTCATGGATTCCTTAGCCAAAGTGGAAACATGAGTGCCAGTCCTCTTTCCATTACTGCAAGTGGCAGAAATCCTACTTAATTCAAGAATACAGGAATGGCTTCATCATGCTAACACTAACAAAGCCATCAGTATATGGCAAAGGGGATGATTTCTGTTGTTAGGTGATATAAAATCTCAAATAAAATTATGCTATGAATACACTGGGAAGGTGAGTGTGATTTCTTTCTTAAGGCAGTGAAAACATTGTGAAACAAATTGCATACTCAAGAAGCAAATTCATCTCCTTGAACAGCAAGTTAAGCATCTGAAAGCAGCACATTCTAAACTTTTGCTGATGTATCATGTCTTGTTTCTTGTCAGTATAGGTTATTCCATTCATGGAACTGGCAAAAATCCTTTATATATATGTATACTATACACAGTAGGTGTTGAGTACAAGAAAAAATCAAGTTAGGCTTGACACTCCTCTTCTACCAATATTTCCTACTAGAGACCTGGCTTTAGAACTTGCCTCCTTTGACAATCTTGTGAAGATTAAGAGAACACATGCTTACCCGAACTATAGTATATATGTACTAGACTAGTATTATACTATATACTAGTATATATAATAATTCAACATATTATTTGAAGCTTTATACTGCAGCTGAACCATATGTTTCAGTAATAATAAAGAAACATGATCATTACTATGGTTCATGCATGATCTGTGATAGTAAAGGCTATAACAAATAACTTTGTAATTTGCAGCCAAATTACAGTCCATAACCATGCAGTTCTACCTGTTGCCCAAGGGTCCTTCTGATTCCTCACCGATTCTAGCTTCTTGCACATCACAGAGATGTGAGGGATTAACATTTCACTTTGATTTACTTGGAGATTCACTTGGAGACCTTCACACTTCTTTGGTTGAGAAAAGGGAAATCAAGTTTGCTGAGCACTGTAATTTGTTTTATTTACAGTACTTTCCAACTTCTAATCGGTGTAAGCCTAATACCTAACTTTTAAAAGGTGGTTGAGCGATTTCAAGACTCCCCAAACAAAAGAACCCTCAAAATTTAAAAGAGAAATAAGTAAAGGCTAAAGCTATCATTCAAAGTCTGCTTTAAAAGTGGCAAAGATGGGTATTTCCTCCATCATTAAGCTACACTGAAAAAGGCAACTAAACAAACAGGAAAAATCTTAGAAGAAATGAAACCTGAGGTTATTTGATGAACATTTTGAGGCAGGAGTGCCACTGAAACACGCACTTCTGCTTGCTTTGTTGTCGGCTCCTTGTGCTTTCTCTGCATCATTCCCTGCCTCTGCTGACACCTGTCTGTCTGCAGTGAAGCAACAGGCAACTGATTTGGCTAAAAGCAACCTTTCTTTTTGCTGGTTACTTTCCAGGTGGATCAGTGTCATGGTCATCCTCATCAGCACAGAAATGGTTGTATTGGCCGACAAACCATGGAGCATGGGAGTAAAAAACAGTGTTTGGAAAGGTGCAGGAGGATTTAATACTGAGCTTCAAATACGCTCTGTGTTCCTTAAGCAAGTTTTGTTGTATTTTCTTCCTGATAGAGCTAACATTTCAAATTTCTGCCATGTAATAAGGCAAAAATAAGGCTCTCCTTTCCTGTGTTGCACATTGTACGTTAGTTGTGCTTGGACCAGAATAGAACAGCTCACGTCTGTGTGACTTACCCATTTTGCAGTTTTTCACTGAGTTTGCAATAATACACATTTCTTGTGTTACTGTAGATCTACCTGGCCTACAAACCCCAAAATATTCTGTTGGTCGCTGAAAAAAACCCAAACCAAGAAGAGACTAAATGCTTTAGACCCTTTAAAGGTCTGACCTATAGACACTGGCAGTGCGCAGAACTTACCAGCAATGGACAGGACAGCATCAAAGCACTCGCTTCGGTAAGGCAGACACAAGCTATGGCACACCATTACTTCATGGCCTTCATTTCGCGCTGATTCCACCAACGGGAAACAGTAGTCACAACCCAGTTTATAGACTTGAGAATTGATGTGAAGGTATTTGCCATTTCCGCAGCCTGAAGACATAATGAGGAGAAAGAAAGGCAGACATTTGGTGTCTGTACAAAAGAGAATGTATTCCTGACAGAAGCCATGACATACGCCCTTGACTGGCCTAATAGCTTGAAATTCTCCACCCATTTTAAAGGAGATGATACAATTGCAGTGGAATTCAGGTTATTTTTTACCATCACAGTACAATGAACACAGACTGCTCCTTTCTGTCTAGCAAGCTCTCTGCTGCATGACAGGAGGTGTTCAAGTGGGATTGCTAGAGAGCATTTACCTTGGCCTTCCCACTGCATACAGAATCAAAAATATTTATGGTAATGATGCTACTGCAATTCTGCTTGTAATAGACTCAAAATGCTAAGTGAAAGCATCATGTAGTGGGAGCGCAGGGCTGAATTATTCCTGTGTATTGAAATGCTGATAGACAAACTAGACTGCTAAGTAATTAAGTCACTATTAGACCAAACCATTAAATCCATTGTTTGCTGTTTTAACTGCTGCTAATTGCTGTCACCATGACAACAGTGGGGTTTCTTTTTCTGGTATCTCCACGCAGTTTCCTTTTCATAATGGAGCCTGCAACACGGAAATTTACATCTTCCCAAATTGAAATACTTCTTGTGTTGAAATAAAGGCAAACATCTTTAGACAGAAACAATTTTAATGTCAGCAGTAAAGCAGATCTTACCTAAATTTTTGATAATTTGTCTGCAGAATTATCTGGATCTTAACACAAAGTGTATTTTCAAGTAGATTATTAGTTTTAAAAACTTGCCTTCTCACTTGCATCATAAAAATCATAGTTCAGATTAAGAACAGGGAGGTAAATGTGTCGGGCTAGCATAATACCCTGTACCTGATACCCTAAGGGTCAAAAAGACCCCAAATGTAAAACGGCTTACATGCATAAGATTTAGGCCTTATTGTCTAGCTTGCTGTTACTTTGCTAAAATTAGTATTGTCTAGTTTGCTGTTGCTTTGTTATTAGCTTTGTCTAGCTTGCGGTTGCTTTGTTAAAGTCAGTAGTGTCTAGCTTGGGTTTTTTTTTTTTTTTAAAGTCCTTGGCCTTCCCACCGCATACAGAATCAAAAATATTTATGGTAATGATGCTACTGCAATTCTGCTTGTAATAGACTCAAAATGCTAAGTGAAAGCATCATGTAGTGGGAGCGCAGGGCTGAATTATTCCTGTGTATTGAAATGCTGATAGACAAACTAGACTGCTAAGTAATTAAGTCACTATTAGACCAAACCATTAAATCCATTGTTTGCTGTTTTAACTGCTGCTAATTGCTGTCACCATGACAACAGTGGGGTTTCTTTTTCTGGTATCTCCACGCAGTTTCCTTTTCATAATGGAGCCTGCAACACGGAAATTTACATCTTCCCAAATTGAAATACTTCTTGTGTTGAAATAAAGGCAAACATCTTTAGACAGAAACAATTTTAATGTCAGCAGTAAAGCAGATCTTACCTAAATTTTTGATAATTTGTCTGCAGAATTATCTGGATCTTAACACAAAGTGTATTTTCAAGTAGATTATTAGTTTTAAAAACTTACCTTCTCACTTGCATCATAAAAATCATAGTTCAGATTAAGAACAGGGAGGTAAATGTGTCGGGCTAGCATAATACCCTGTACCTTGTGCAGACGGTAGTTCACATCCTGTTTATGGCTATGCTTACATCAAACATTAAGCTTGGGTCAGAGCCCAGATTTTATCTCTAATTATTATTTTTTTTTTTAAATTATAGTTATTTTGGAGCCTTCCAAGTATTTAAGCCCCTATATTTAGGTTACAGCCATCCCATAGCACCTATTCTGAAACCCTGCGTGGGTCCCGATGCTCAGTAAGGAGCCTCCCAGCCCCATCAATCTGTTCTGCCATTTGAATGGGAGATGAATCATTGATGGGCTGCAGATAGAAGTCTGCTCCTAACTGCTTGTCTAATATTAACTGCTGATCCCATCTCCAAGGAATGAAGGAAAGATATCCAGAGAAAAGCTGGAGCTCTCTCAGTCCTTCCCATGCCTGACTTTGGCACCAGCTGGGAAGAGGTGCCGTGAAACGGTGCCAGCGCTTGGCTAACATTAGGTTCTATTTTCCAAGGAGAAAGAGCAGAAAGAGGACTACCCTGAAGCTCTGACTGGAAGAGAACTCCAGGACTTTTTCTGCTTTTCACTTTTGGAGGGAAAAGCTCCAGTATAAGCCAAACAACAGTGACTAAATACATTTCCTCTAATCCGACACCAGAGGCTGCTTCCCAGGGATGGAGGGGCAGGGGACAGCCCTGCAGGTAGCCTCCTCTTCGGTGCTGTGGCATCACTCTTGGTAATTGCGTCTCACACAAAACTTGTCTCTGGCCACGGACACCGCAGGAACCCTCAGCAGCCTCTGCAGGCCAAAGCGCAGGAGCCAAGCCTGAGCTGAAATTACGGTGTTAAACAAAGTCCAAAGTCTGTGACACCAGTAAAAATTCAATGTGCTGGTTCTTTGTATATGATTTATTTGTTCACATCGAAAACACTGCAAAATCTGCCACGATCTAGTAAGAATATAGCGCCCAGTGCTTAGAATGTGATAAACTGGGAAAAGTATACGGTAAAGTTTGAATGACACCCAAAAAGTTCGTGTGATTAGCCTCACCCTCAGTGATTTTTCTCTTTCATACATGTTCCCATACTACAGTGAGGAAACTACATGTATGTATCACTGTAAAGGATTACAGGTCCAAAAAATATTTAGAATTCTAGCCTAAACATGTAGAAATGACAAGTTAATGCCCATATTTCATTTGGGCAATCAGCATGTATCCATTTCTGGTGCAAGGGGCTGAAGCCAGTATGGAGGCTTCCCTCGTACCATTTAGACAGTCCCATCCCCATCCCTGGAAACATTCAAGGCCAGGTTGGACGGGGCTCTGAGCAACCTGATCTAGTTAGCGGTGTCCCTGCTCACTGCAGGGGGGTTGGACTAGATGACCTCTAGAGGTCCCTTCCAACCCAAAACATTCTATGATTCTATGATTCTCAAAACTTTGGGGAATCAAAACCTGTCACACATTGTTCCCCAAAGCACTCAGGACAGCGTCATGATACTTGCTTCAAACTGGCCACACACAACACATGTAAGAGCTAATCAAGATTTCAAATTCCAGAATTATCATACCAATACACAACATGAGCATCCACTAAGGACATCTTAATAAATTTAGCTCCAGTTTAGTGCTTCAGTTTAGTTGTCCTACTGGATACTGGGAAAAGTCAAATTGTGGAGCAAGTAGGAAGCAAATTTGACAGTCAGTCTGGCCATTTTGACTCCCCAGTTCGATTCACAAGCTCCAAACTCTTCTGCCACGAATATTGCTTGATAGAAAGAGAGGATGTACTTAGCCTGCCATTAGCAATGTGATAAACAACGCCACTCACCAATATCAGCAATCAGGCTGCCTGGTTCCTGCTCTGAAATGAACTGCTGCACCTTTGGCCATGCCTTGTAGCGTGCGTCATTGAAGTAAGGAGCAATTTTCTCATATACGCAATGAACGTGGTCCCTCTCGAGTTGGTTTGCCTCCTTCTCCATCACACCCAAGGCCAGGCCAACTCACTGAAGGCAGCACAACTGTCCTAGAGAAAGGGAAGGGAGAAAAGCAAGCACTGAAACTCTTGTTACCAAAGTACACTTCCTTAGGTTAAGCAGTACGACATTGTTTATTTAGTAAATAGTATTTCCAAATACGATGTTGCCATTAAAGAGAAATTGCTGAGGCTTTTAGAGGAAGAAAGGTCATCTCTTCTATGATTTTATGCAATGTATTGTTTTCTTATACGAATCTGAAAGGAATTTTATGACCTATCACTCAATGTTTATTAACTTGCTTATATGGTTACACTTTGGAAGCTGTTAACTTTTGCTTTATCACTCAATGTTTATTAACTTGCTTATATGGTTTGGAAGCTGTTAACTTTTGCTTCGTAAAGTCTTCCACCCTTTTTCAGTCTACCCTTGAAAAAGCTATTTTCTAAAAAGTCCTTTGTTTACAGACACATCTTAAAAAACAGCAACTGAAAATGACGATTAATGCCAAAAGCTGCCCAGAGTCTGAAGCAAAAGCTCTGAGAGGCATCATTTTTCCTTCATTCATCACCCAGAAAGATCCATGCTTACAGGCTTCCCATTGCACAGCTCTTTGACACCCTGTGTTACTGTGAACAGAAATCTTTCCAGCTTTCCAAGCATCCTTTTTTTTCAGCTGTTCTGGATTGGCATGGTGCACTAGTATGAGCAATGCCCCCGGAAAAAACCCTCTGATATTGTGAATAGCCCTTTGCAGCCTAAGTCGTCGTTCAGTTCACCACGAAGCTTTGTAAAGAAAGGCTGTAAAAATTGTGAACCTCATTGAACATATGCTGTCCATCACAGGTTTTACACTGACTTATGTGAAGATTTGGGCCACCAAACCAGGCTGCTCCTGCTCCACTCCCATGCTACAAACAACTCCATGCAGGGTAACTTCTCCTCTGAGCCAAAGGTATGGATGAGAGCACCTCACCCAAGATCTCTGCACTGCAGGCTGGCGATTAATCTGACTCCAGATACCATCCTTATCTGGTCCTTATTTTCAAACCCATATGCATTTAAAATCCCATCAACTCAAAAGACTTTTGTTCTGTGATTTCTTAGGCAGTTACATCAGAGAGAAACACTGGAGCAGGCTGAGCCCAAATTCGATCCTGCAGCAACAGCAAGAAACTCACTCTGGAGGGGTTTTGGTTATGCCATTTATTAATCTGAAAGACTGTGCTAGGATTAAATCCTGTAGCCCTTGGTGTCTTCTGTCATATCAGATACTCACTCAGCATCACTGTGAAATTGCCCAGACTGCAAGTTTCCTGAATATCCTGCCTAGATCAAAGTGATGACAAGTATTGGAGTGGGGTGAAGAAATTCTTTGGAAGATCATCCCTGTTCTCTTCATTATACATGTTGCTAAATAACAGCCACTTTAGAAACATAGATAATAAAATAAAATTTAAAAAAAAGGGCAATCAGTATGAGTTTGGTTGAGTCTCTCCTGCACAGCAATGAATATCTTTCTAGCTTCTAGTGAGATTTAAAGCCACCACCTTGCAAGCACTTACGCAGGTGCTTAACTCCGTGTGTGCAAACAATACCACTGACTGAATCCGGTGGGGATATTCCAGGCACCGAGTTCACCACATGCATTAGTGCTTACAAGACTGGCTCTCCAAGGCAGAAGGATTTCTTTTTTTTTTTTTTTTCATTATAACCAAACTGCTGTAGAAGCTGTTTTTTTTTTAAAATACCTTCAGAAAAACCCCGGTTGAAATAGCTGAAGTGCTCTACTGGGGATCATTTCAAGAGGAAGCTGATGTACTATCAAATATACAGGGAAAGGCAGAAGGAGGTGAGAGAAGGAGAGGGAAATTGTTCTTTGGAAAAGCCGCAACATCATTTCAAAGCTTCGCTATCGCTTCATTTGACAAGAGGAAATAATAACTGGTGAATTGATGTGAGATCACAGGAGTGAACAGAGCTGTTTCTGTTTAACTCCAGGCTTACAGTCAGGGTAGCTCACTTAGGCAGAGGGACAGTCTGGGAATTGCTACCAGCTTGAGACACTAAATTACCAGGAAAAGAAAGAAGGTGAATATGAAAGCATCTAGCAAGAGAAAGCACATGGCAAGGCACCCTTTCAAACTAATGCAAAAACATTTTTAAATGCAGAAAACCCATCATGAATTGTGTGTAAAACAGTCTCTCCTCTGGAACAGGAGCAAAAGAGATGTAACAGAGGCTATGATTAAATCCCACCTACAATTAAGAAAGACATAGCATCTTTTGTTTTAAAACAGTAGCTCCAAGAGTGGAGGCAATGGTCTGGACTCTCTGAAATTTTAAAGTCCAACTCCACAAGGCACTATTAAAATAAATTTTCTATAAGGTTCTTGCAAGAAAGTAATGCTTTGCGGGGGAGGCTGGAGGAAGAGACCAGTCAGGTCGGTCCCCAGCAACCACCGGCAGTTATGCTACGGGCATTTCTGCCTGGAGGAGTCCAATGAATGCCCATCTCCTACGCTTGCCAAGCCATAAACCACAGAATGCTTGTCAGAACTCCATTTAATGCTTTTAGTACAACAGACTGAAAACCGTACAAAGTACAGTGTGCCAGGGGAAGAGAGCTGAGAGATGTTTGAGGGCACAGCCACTACGTTTACTAAGTAAAAATGTTCAGACAATCCTAGGAATCTGGTTATGACCCACGTTGAAGAAGCAAGAAAAAAAAACCAACCCAAAATCAAAAAGCAACCAGGGATGCCCACCAATCAACTTAGGGGAAAATAATTTTTGGGGATTTACTCAGGTTCAAACATATGATTTATACATGCCAAGCTGAACCTCAAAGACTTTCCAGTTTC
>NW_009258484.1:2996718-3011139 GCF_000687185.1 Egretta garzetta | reverse complement strand
GCCCTGACACCCCGCAGCATCGCTCCCCAGAGGGTACCACAGGCAGCTGCTGGAGGGGCATCCGGCTCCTGCATCCAGTGCCGGAGCTCATCCTCTGGCTGCGGCGTGGAGGCTTCTGCTGTGCTAAGAGCACCTTAAATTTATCTTTGAATTTAGAAATAAATATTTGGGAGGAGAACAGGCTTTCCAATTCTAAATAATTTCATTCTTTGGGTAATACCCAATGATGTCAATTTAGCTCAGCTGCTCTGTGGTTCAACCTAATAGGAGAGAATAAACTGAATTGGTAATAAGCTTGCTTTTGACAGGGAGAGTCTTCTAGAAGGACGCGTCATCAGAGAGCTCCCAGATGTAATGAGTCATTCCTGACTTTAAAAAATGCCTATTCTTCCCCCCTGCCCCTGAGCGCTTGCAGCTGTGGAGGCATCCACAGCACTGGGCTGCCCAGGGCTGCACTGTGGCTCTCGCTAAGCTTAGCCTGGTGAGCTGGGACCAGCTCTGCCAAGGCCCCTCCAGAGCCCTGTAGACATGGGCCACCCCATGGAAGAGCTGGCGGGAGCACAGGAGGAACGGGGCTGGCTCAGAGATGCATCCCGGTGCCACCGAGCCCCCCCTGCCACTGGCCGGAGAGACAGAACTGGAGCTGCCCAGCTGAGCTGAGCTTCTTGTGAAACAAGATTAGCTTAAGTCCTGCAGTAATTAGTGCCAGCAAATGACATGACATCTGGCCTATCATAGCTGAAAATCGAAACCAACAACTCCAGGAACACGCTGTTCCTCATACCCATGAAATGGATGGTAGTCCTTCCCTCCCCTTGGTTAAATGGGTATTTTTGTGTCGATAACATTTGGAAAGCCCGCTTAATTCTTCTCCCTCTCCGCGCCACCTGAACCATCCTCATTCCCACCTTATACACAAACATTACGCTGCGGCTGCATTGAAGTAGCTTTTCTGTGAAGTGCCTAATCTGTGTGTGAAAGACTGCAAATATTCAGCTGGACCTTGGTAGGGTCCCTTCAGGGACCTTCAGCAAGATTTTTTTTCTTCCAGCAGCAGGAGCAGCCACAACAGCAGCGCTCTGCCAGTCAGACTAACAGCCCTTACCCCTGTGAATCATAGAATAGTTTGGGTGGGAAGCAGATAAGAAAAGAGCAAGAGAGGAAAAACTGTAAAGTCAACCTTAAAGCCCTTGAACGATAGTTCCCATGAGGTGTCAGGATCTGGGGAAGGACTGATTAACAGAAGGGGAAATGCAATATGGGGCACAGGGGGGCTAGGAGAAAAGGAGAAATGAAAGAAGCTAGATGGGAAGAACATGATAAAAGGGAATTTTATAAATAATAAAGAGGGAGAATGAAGGGCAAAGAAGGAAATGAAAAGGAGGAGGAAAAATCTGAGAAAAAGAAGAGGGGATAAAAAAGCAAAGACATGTAGAGAAACTCCAGGTTAGTATTTTAATTAGTTTGCCTCGCTGCATTTTTCCCAGATACCATCATGCACAGGCACAGCATCACAACTTGACAGTTAATCAGCCATTTGGGGATTCCTTGTAATGCTGCATTAATGTTACCACAGCGCAGTGAAACCTTCCCACAGCCTCCCAGTTCCTGTAGCACATCCTACTGGCCTTGTACTCATCCTTTTACAGGGCTGAGAGGCAGCACAGCTGCATATCTCTTCCACCTTCCTGACACCACTGGCAGACACAGTGTAAGGTCCGTAATGTGCCTTTCTGAATTTCCCCCCGTGTTGCAGGTGCTGCCGCAGACGTGGCTACGTGCGGAAGAGCAGCAGGAGGGAAAAACTAGAAGGGAAGGATGGGATTTGTGAGACTGAGCCAGCGCTCACTCAGAAAAAGTCACAACTTCTGGAAAACCTGACACAGGGACACGTTCACCTAATCCAGGAAATTAACCCTGAAGGGCAGCCTCACTAATTGCCAATAACTAGTACCTGCAGCAGCAGGCAGGGAGAGAAGCCCACCTGAAAAGGCCCAGCATATTTTGAAGGGAAAATGAGGGTAACGCTTACTCCAGAGAGGAGATGGTGATGCTTTTTGGGTATCCTCACAGAAAACTGGAATGTGGAGCCTGATCCACAGACCCAGAGCCAGGAGTGCAACACAGCAGCAGGGTCAGATGCAACGGGAGAGCTTTGCGGCCTTTCAGACCAGAGAAGGTGGCGGAGCCTTGCAGACCCGACCTACATCCTGACACCCTTCATGACTTGCAAGATTTGAACTTTGGCCCCGATATAAAAAATAATTTTACCAGGACTTTCGTAACGGAGGCAGAACCTGTTTAGGGAATTGAGACACTGGATACATAAGTGTTAAGCCTTAAGCATCAATGATACATTCTCGGACTTCTGTTTTGTGTCCACAGTGGCTGCACTACCCTGACCTACTCAGCCATAAGTAGCCGTAAGGTTCCCCTCTACCTATTCTTGTTGCCTTCACAGCTGGACAGAAGATCTCTTCCTGCTCACCAGCTCAGATAGCAACGATACAGTCTGCTGATCCCAGCTCTTTGGAGGTGTAGCACTACAATGCATCTTTTCCTAGGAACCCCTTGCAAGTCTCTAAGTAAACACAATATACGGATGGAATGACGTCTGTCTCACAACAAATGAGAGGAGGAGACAAATTTAGAGCCTGGAAAATAACAAAAGCAGCCTCCTATCCCCAAGTCCTAATGTGGAAAGAAAATGAACTTCATAGGTTTTGAAAAACTGCTGGTGGAAGGGAGGTGTCACCTCTAGAAGCTGCGCTGCTGTGCTGGTTACAGCTTACACCCCTCAGCTGCAGTTGTGGCACAAAATTCACGTCTCGCCCGATTCATCCGACATCTGAGGAGAATTTTTACAAACACCTGTTGGCAAGAGCTGTCACTGGAAGGGGGGGTTAAGTCACAGAACTTCCCTGGGAGACATATCCGCACATCCCTGAGAATGCTGATGCTGCTCCAGGGGTACCACCCAAAGTGGGGGCAGAAGCAAATTCCCCCAAGGAAGAAGACCGACCCTGCAAATTCTGTTTTGAGACACTGGCAAACTTGCTTGTAAGAAGTGCAACCCCTTCGTAGTTTATGAAATAACCTTTTAAAACTATTACCTCCTTCCATGTGACAGCACTGGGACAGCCTTTCAGTACCAGCCGCATAGGAAAACAAAGGCAAATAACCCACCACACGGCTTACTTACTTACAATATCAAGTGTACGTAAGAATCCATAAAATAATCACACTTGGTGACTTTCTCTTAAGACTAAGACATGCCTGAGAGAGTGAAATAGTAATTGGATTATGCTGGACTGAATGTTTTAGTGCTTCTTTATGCCATTATAAAATCGACATGATTACACAAATGGAAAGCATAAAATCAAAAGTATTAAACTGAAGTTCTTGTAAATTTAGTACTTCCCTCTCCCTGCTCCAGAGACCTTGAAAAAATACATATTTCTTTACGTTGCATTATGGCCAAATCCTCCCCCCCCTCCCCCCAAGCCTGAGGTACTAAGAAGGGAATGTACCTGGGAACAAAGAAGAGGAAAGATTTCCAGCACTATGCTTAAGGTTTTCTGCATAGAATTTCCATTAATTGAGCTAATATTTACACTCAGAATTTCAACCTTGAAGAAGTGAATTATATTCAGAAAGATAACAGTTTATTAAAAAAAAGTCAATAACCAATGAACCACATTTTCATTTTCAATGTTTTATTTAAAGAGTTATTTAAGGGGAAGAAAATAATAAGATGAGCCTCTGGCCACTGAAGACTGAATCATTTTATAGATGTAGATGCAGTTAGTCAGCTGAACAAAACAGTACGTGACACCATTTTACAGTTCAGGGACTGATGGGAACAGAGACATCATGTGAAAGAATTTTCAATACATAACTTTCTGTTTAATATCAAAGAAATAAATAAACAAAAAAAAGCAAACTATGAACAAAGGCAAATAACCAGATAGTCAAGAAAACACATATTCACTACAGCTCAGTGAGCTGACTGTTGCAATGAGAATTCCTAAAAAAAAAATCCAATTATCTATGACATTTTCAGAGAAAAATGTGGTTTCAACACTTCTTTTTGCAAAAACTCAGATAATTTCCTGAGTGCAAACTAGTACCAGGCTTTATGATTCGTAGCACACAAACAAAGGAGTTGAAACCACCTGAACATGCAGCTGTAACACTTGCACTGGAATTAACCAGTCACCAGCTAGCATCAGGCACCTCGATATAAGCAAGTCAGAATAAATTGCTTATATGTTGTAAGTCTGAAAAGTCTGATAGTCTGTTCAAAGTGGCCAATTATGTGCTTGGAAATACATGTGCTTGTACTACCTTCATCCCCACACTTTCCAGTTTGAGTTAACAGACATGGAATGTTCTTACTCTCTTCTTTTCCATCCTCACAGACCCTACAACTACAGTAAGGATCCTAAGTAAAGGCACTTTATAAAAAGGCCTGAAGAGGGTACAAATAGGCTTGCTTAGGTTTTATTTGACAGAGAATCCAACATGGGTACGTCTCCCATGGGGAATTTTTTTCCAAGGCATCACTGAAGTACCACATCTCAACACCTTTGCCCGTTGCTTTGCAGTAAAGGAGATGATGCTGTGGAAGAGTGGGACTGGCAGCCTGTCCAGCTCTTAGAACCTCTGTGAAACACATTGGCCTTCATGCAGACCCAGGCACACAAGATGACTGCAGAGCGTGGGCAACGCAGATAGACATGTGAGATTCCCTACCAACATGATGTTGCACTCTTATTCCTTCTTCTCCTCCCCAGCTTGGGCTCAAGGCAGCGACAAGAGATGGGTTAAAATGCTAGCTCATATGGGAATAGCTCAAGCGCCTGCACTAATGTAGCTGACAATGAACTAGGCAGGAAAATATTGCCAGTTGCTCGTTCCAGTGACTTTCTCTCCTGCATCTATCTCCGCGTGATGGGTTTCACTTTCCTCATGTACGAAATCAGACCCTTCACTTGTTAATACTATTACATCCTTGCTCTACTGCTATAAATGAGCACTGCCATCTGTGCCTGGTAATCCTTTCTTGCACGCGTCCAGCACCCCCTTACAAATCTGTGTTCTTCAGAGGGATAGAAGCAATCTATAGCAGCACTGGTCATCTGCACTCTAACGCGTGTCATCCGATCCCTGTTTATTTAATAAAGACTTTGTATTTGGAAACCACTGGCAGTAATTCAACAGTGAAGGACTATGGATTTAAGTATTACGGATTTATGTAAGTGGAGAGAAAAGCAGTCTGGTTCATGCTTAAACGGTTATGTGGAGTCCTGCCAATTCAGCTGGGGGGGAAGCTCCCGCTTCGTAACTCCCCTGCTTGGCCCGTGGGACGTTTGCAACAGAGGGGAAATAGGAGCTCCTTGCCTCATAATCCCTCCTGAGGACAAAAGACCAGAAGAGATGGAACTAAAATAAATCTGTTTTCATTAAAAGTTCAGCACTGTAAACAAGGCATCTGAATAACAAAATGGATTAAGTTGCACGATTTTAGCCAAATGGAACGGTGTACTCGATTTTTTTAGCAACAGCCGCAGTTTTGGCATTGTAATAGTTAATTTCTTAGCTTTTGATTTAAAATTATTTTAACAAGCTTCCCCTCTCCCCACCTTTACTACTCGCTTCTTTTAACTGCAGAGCCTGAAAATACCTTAGAGAAAATGAAACATCAAAGCAGGTAGGGAAGCATCATCAGGTCCCGAAACAGAAGTCAATAACCTGATTTCACATTAGTTTAGGCCGTCATTAAAGCATCACATCCATTTAGAAAAAGACAGAGCCACCCAGCTTGGGAGAGCCATTCTAAACTGCCAGAGCATCTCTCCCCACCGCTGCTTCTTCTGCACTACTGCGTGTGCTTACACAATGTGTGCCAAGAATCCACTTCAGAACAGGCAGCTAAAAATAAAAAAGAAATGGATACCTGGCAGCAGGTGAGAGAGTGAGAGAAAGGAAAACTGCACGAATAAATACAATAAAAACATCCACATACAAAGTTCAGGGGCAGGTGGGTAATCTAATCCATGTACGGGCAGAAAAAAGAAAGCTGTCCAACAGATCAGGGCCGCTCCAAATGGGTGCTAAAGTTCTGATGCTATAGAAATCCTGAGGAAGATGGAGGTGTGAGGGTGGAGGCAGCGCGGGACGAGCTGTGCAGCAAGCAGCACAGCCATGGCATGCACAGGTACCTGCCACAGCAGGCAGGGCTAGCGAGCAGGCTATGGCCCCGCTGGCTGTAGCTCTGCCATGCTTGCTCAAATTTGTTAGTACTCTAACCTAAAAATAGCCTGAATACAACTAAGCAGAAAGTGTAGTGGTATAATCTGGCCTAATTTAAGGAAAGGACCCATCTGACCTGGGGTATAGGCAGATAAACCCCATGTAAGTCCCAGTAAAACAGACCACTGCCTTCTTTCCTGCCCTGCTTAATGCTTTGAACATAAGCACTGGGTGCATCGCTGCTCAGTTGGAAACTACCCTAAATTCTGAACCTCAGTCACCCATGGATGCCCAGAAATCTCTCTCCTGAGACAGTGATGGATGCTATCTCTTACAGCCACAGAATCACAGCACCGTTGATGTTGGGAGGCACCTCTGGAGACCACCTGGTCAAACCCCCTGCTCAGAGCAGCATCAGCCGGAGCTGGTTGCCCAGGACCGTGGCCAGTCAGGTTTTTAACATCTCCAAAGAAGGAGGTTCCACAACCTCTCTGGGCAACCTTTTCCAGTTTTCAATCACCTTTACAGTAAGAAGATGTTTCTTAGGCTCAAGCAGATTTTTTGAGAAGTGTCTGGCTCTGTCTTCTTTATGCCTTCCCATCTTGTATTTCTATATATTAATAAGATCTCTCTCTGAACTGAAAAAACACACAGAAGTATCATCACAGTGTAGTGTCATAGAAACATCACCTGGGAGTCAGAAAATAGCTAAAGCCACGTGCTGCATAGTGTGGATGTGGGCAATCTGCTCCAAAAGAAGCTAGCCCTAAGTGGCATGGACGCAAGCCAGACTGCCACCTGGGCTATGATGGGTCAGACACTACTCCCTTGATCACTTCTCTCTAGCACTAAGGACATAACCTCCAGGTACGCTGAGGCTGTGTAGCCGTTGCCTCACTCCCTGGCTCTGGGTTTCAGTGCTCTGACTATTTTCTCTAAGCCTTACCTGCTATAAAGAGGTGGCCCATAACAGTGGGGGTACAGAACAGTCAGTGTTGGTTTCAGGGACAGAGATCAGTCCCTCACCTCTTTTTTAGCAGTGTAGACACAGCCAAAACTGGAAAGCAAGGTGTTTTCACCCAGGATACCCTATTACCACCTGAAGTACTGCGTGCAGCTCTGGAGCCTTCAGTGCAAGAAGGACATGGACCTGTTGGAGCAGGTCCAGAGGAGGGCTACAAAAATGATTCAAGGGCTGGAGCACCTCTCTTATGAGGACAGGCTGAGAGAGTTGGGCTTGTTCAGCCTGGAGAAGAGAAGGCTGTGGGGAGACCTTGTAGCCTTTCAGTACTTAAAGGGGGCCTATAAGAAAGATGGGGAAAATCTTTTTAGCGGGGCCGGTTGTGACAGGACAAGGGGTAAAGATTTTAAACTAAAACAGGGTAAGTTTAGACTAGATATAAGGAAGAAATTCTTTACAATGAGGGTGGTGAAACACTGGAACAGGTTGTCCAGAGAGATGGTGGAGGCCCAATCCCTGCAAACATTCAAGGCCAGGTTGGACGGGGCTCTGAGCAACCTGATCTGGTTAAAGATGTCCCTGCTCACTGCAGGGGGGTTGGGTTACATGACCTCTAAAGGTCCCTTCCAAACCAAAATATTCTATGATTCTGTTCTATGATTACCTTGTCATTAGGAGGTCCCTTCCAAACCAAAATATTCTATGATTCTATTCTATGATTACCTTGTCATTAGGAAACACTGTAGGGCAGAGGGGCTGAGTAGAGCCATCAACTCTTAATTAATTCCAGCTATAGCCTCCCTTACCTGGTTTTACAATGCTCAGCTCATCAAAGTTACAGGGGTGGTATATACAACCTGTTATATTCTCACAGATAGCTGTGGGATCACAGTGGGGCCTCCACTATTTCTAAACGTGGTTTCACAGATTTAATACCTGAGGGATAGAAAAGGTAGAAGACAGTGCAAAATAGCTTCCAGCCTCACAAGAAGGATCATGAGAATTTGAATTGCAGTACTAAAATGTCCCAAGCAGGATTTACTAACTAACCCCTGGCTGCAGGACTTCCTCCCCGCGGCTGCTTTCAATCATAAAGTCTCAATGCCTACTGTTTTGTTCCTTACAAACAAACAATTCCAAGTGGTTGCTTTAATTATGCTGAATACAAAGCTGTGATGTCTCCGGCCAGAATTACTTCTGACAGCTACAGGAGCTGCAAGACCCCAGCCTTGCAAGCCTCCAGAATTTAACCTGTCTGCAAATAGTAGCTTGCACAGCCCCAAGGTTCTCCTTGCTGGGATGAAAACACACAAAACAATGTTCACTTTGCAACACCTTTCAGCTTAAAAAGGATAAAACTTTAAAAGCCCTTCAGAAATCCAAAGAATGGGAGCTCTTGCTGCCAGCTCGTGAAATACAAAGAAAAGAACGGCAGCTTGTTTGCTATTTCTTTTTGTCTTCAGAACAAAACACAACCCTCTACAACTAACTTTAGACCAAAAAAAAAAAAAAAGGAACCACTGTGGGTAAATCCTGAGTTATTTTCTTAAGCCAAACCAAGCAAACATGATATAAAGAGAACGAGTGACACATAAGGGAATCCATAAAAATTTCAAAGCAATATGGAGCCGTTTGTGAACTAAGGTTTGATCTGTGTCATGATAATGTAATGCCAAAGTAACTCCAATGGCATCAACAGAATTACTCTGGCTTTAAACCAGCACGACTGGATTCATAATCTGGCACTGAACATATTTTTATTGAAGCCATCGCTGCAGTTGCTACACTCCCCAGGTTTATAGATGTTTTAAAACTCTTCAGTGAGCTGTAGTTACTTCCAGGGTATGGGTATAGTAAAAGATATTAGCCAAAATGCTACAGGCCAAATCTTAAACTGATGTTACTTGGTATCAGTTCCTACCTGATGCGAGCTGTGTGACTGACGTGCGTGTTATCAGTTAGGACAAGATAGATCTGTAGAGTGTTCTCATTTCCTTGCCAAAGTGCTAAGAAACATAATGAGAGCGGTCAAAATTAAATATGAGGTCACCAAAGACTCAGACTTGGGACTGCAAATATCCCATCAGAATCCTGTCCTCCAGCATGTGACTGAAGCTAAAGACCATGTCGTGCTCAGTGAGATTATAGGATTTTTCTGCACTTCATGCAGCAAAGTCTGGGCTTGACGCAGGGGGTCCCATCCCTTCTGAGGAAGGTGAGGGTCTGTGTCCCTCAGCCAAGAAGCTGATTGAATTCCAGTCTATGAAAGCCTTGATGTGTGAGAGATTTGGAAGCCATGCAAAATTTATAAATTTGCTCTCTGTGGTAAAGGAGCCCTGGCCCCGGCTGCTGTTGTGGAAGAGTGATGGGGGGTGGAAGTGAAATGAGATATCAAGGAGGATGAAGTGCAGAATAAAATGGAGGGGAGGGAACTGTGGGAAGTCAGAGCTCTGTTTTCTGCATCACAATTGGAAGAAATAAATCCACTCTTTGCATTTTTTAAAGCTGCATAAAGGACCTGGCCTCCCAGCAGTAAGTCAACTTTCACAATCTCTCAGCAGCCCAGAAAGGGTTGGACTCTCCATGCCTGAAGAATGCTCAGTGTCTTCATCTCATTTCACCTCATCATTTTTTTCCCCCCAAAACATTGAAATGGCTAAGTTCTATGTCATCATCTGTTAACTCTTCACTCTCTGTATCTAGTCCAGCTTGGTCACATTCAAGCAGCCATGGTCATTCATTCCAGAAGGTGGACTTACTTTGGTGGCAGCTGCGTCGTTCTCATGGTCCCTATGCCACCTATTTGCTTCCTCGCTTGCTAGTGTAGTTAATCCCATAATCGGATTGCACATTCTACTTTCTTTCTACAATCTTAATTTTTTTCTAACACCCTTTCATCTGACACCTGCTGACTCTGGAAGACTTTTTACCTCTGCTGTGCCCAGTGACTTCAGCTGAAAGCGAGATGGAACAGGGTTGGATGGCCGATACCCACTACCAGCAGCGGCTGTGGCATGACACTCCTCTGCCAGAAGACGCTGTCTTTGCATGTGTGTGTGTGCCCACTAATGCACAAAGACACCTTCATACCTACGTGCCAAGTCTTCTCCTTAGGACAGGACGATATGCTCCTGCCACAGAGAAGGGCCAAAATCTCTCAGCCACGTTATCAGAGATACGAAGTAATTTTATGTTGGCATAAAACCTAGAAAGTGGTCTCTCTTCCTTTCTACCCAATTCAGTGATGTTGGCAAAAATTAGTCTAAAAGACAAACTTTTATTTATTACAAAATTCACAAAGCAGTCCTCATAAATAGACAAATGCAATGTGATTTGTAAAAAATATACTTGCTGATGTATGGAAGACAAAAAGTTACAAGTCATATTGCAGTACAGCATCCTGAACATTAAGTTTTAAAGTCAAGTGAATGTTCTAAAAGAGATACAAAAAGATATACAAATCACTAAACAAAACAAGCTTCGTAAAGAGAAAAAATTAATAGAAGTTATTAGTAATTTATTTCTCATGAGTGAACTTGCTATCTAGTGCCCAGTCACTTTATATAAAACAATATAAAGAGGTTAAAAAAATTATAGTCTGCTGTAGGAAATGCATTCTGGATTAAATATGGTTTTAAAAGTCAAAATAAAGAAGGTTCTTCTGAAGCCAAAGGAAAATTTCAATGTCCCCAACAGGACTATCACTGATGACAAGGAATAGTAGTTCTCCTGCCTGTGCAATCTGTCCTACTCAGTGTCCTTGGCCTAAGGAATGAGATAGGATGAAGGGTGCCAAAAATTCAGCAACATTATATTCTGAAATTAAAGGAAAAATTGGCAAAAGAAAATCTCACATCATTTTTCTCTTCATTGGAGTAAGAAAAGACAATAGAATAATGACCAGCTGGTGAATAATGTGGCTTATAGCTTCTTGTATGGCAAAAAAATCAGAGAAGTTCAATGTCAAAGCATCTGCTCCATGCAGGATGACATCAATCCAAGCTTCTAAGGGAAGGGAAAACCTTTGCTGCTTAGACAGATATTAAACCTTCCTGGAATCTGAAATATATGTCCTCTATTAGAACAGTTATTTGTGCTCTTCAGAAGAATTGTCTCCTACAGCAGCTCGTAGATGAAACCAGGACAATTGACAATGTTTATAAAAGACAGGTATGTTTGATATCATGACCTGTAAGAGCTTGATAAGTGAGTAAAACTTTCAGAGTCCACTCAGGAGATGAAACTCCTGGTGAACTACAGCAAGACATGAAAAAAATATTTTTGTAATAGTAAAATATAGAGGCTTCAGATCTGTAAGTGGTCCAAAGGGTTCTCGTTTCTGTTGAAAGGACTCTGGGGAGGACAGAGCTCGGCCTTTTTGCGTAAGGTGCTCCTGTAAGCAGTCTGGTCCTACCCTCATAGCTTGGGCAAATGCAACATACCTATGTCTTTACGTCTCCTGCTGCACAAGTGATCTTCCATGGCAAGAATGACCTTGGGGGGTCAAGGTTATACACGGGGCCACAGACAACACCGAACGAAGCAGCTGCAGAACCAGCTTGTGAGAGAGACTGACCAATTCGCAGGACCGTAAGTCAAAAAAAAAGGAACAAAGATGTCTTTTTCACCCCTCCCTTCTGTCTATATTATAAAAACCCCTCAATTACCTCTTAGCAGTAAAGATTCCGAGACACATGGATGAATGGATCTGATTCCACTAGCACAGAGCACTAGTACGCATGTAAATTAGTGTTAATTAAGAAGTTTAATCTTTCAGTATAATTCATATCTTGGGATGCCCAAAAAATTATTTCATAGAAAGTAAAGGTGCCTTTCTTTTAATTACAAACTCTTAAGTTATGCATTTGGAAAATTGAAAATTCTTAAAAGCGTAGTTATTCTCTACTGACTACCGACTTTTAAAGTATCATTAACTGGAACAGATAAAACAAGATTAATTTAGATCACATTATGTCAGTAATGGCTCATAAACATTTCTGCAGGCCCGAGTTTTATCCCTGAAACAAAGCAAGTGCTGCACTGGCAGCGGCCGGAGGTACCTCCTGTCTGTGGTCTGGCCCTGGACGCGGCACACGCCAGAAACCTTGGGGAAAACCTGTATGTGACACCATGGCAGCCCCACAGCAGGGAGGGGAAGAACGTCTCCCATCTCCTGAATTCCTGGGAGTGACAATCTCAATCATTGTCCTACTTAGAATAAATTTGGGATTGCTCCCTCTCCTTCCCCCAGTTTGAGTGAAACCACGAACAACTACAAAAGTTGTTCATGTTCATGTTAGATGTCACACAAATACGCTTACTGACATATATACTACTAGATGTATTACATATGCTTTTAAATTAAAGAAAAAGATTTTATTTGTTTGAAAATAATGTTACTAATTTTAAATTAGCCTTTTAAATTTTTTCACACTGCATGGTTTTTCCTCTGTTTCAAAAGTATTTGCCACCTTTCTACAAAAATGGGCTACTTCAGTTCTACTTTATGAAATAATTTCTGTTCTTATCTTGTTTCTAGCTCTTTTGTGTGACTTTTGACTGTGTTGCATCCTCTGTATCTTGCTGTTCTATTCTTCCCTGGAATATAAATGCCAGCTCTATTAAATCTGCTGTGACACCAATCCTACACAGAAGTATTTGGGGCCCTAGTCTGATCTTATTGATGCCGATGGGAAAATAATTGTCGTCTAAATTAATCAGTGTTGGCCAGGCAATAGGCTTGTCACGTCAATAAGGAGAAAGCTATCGCCCAGCTGTTAAATTTAGAATATTAATACAGAAAAAATTCTAACCATTTGCCAGAGAAGTAATTTCTCCCTCACCCCCATCTCCTGCCCTGTGCTCCTGCAGTTTGCCGCTTCCCACCGCAAGCGCTTCTGTGATTCTGAAGAGGGCTAAACCTGGTTGCCTTCGTGTGGCCAGATCCAAACCCTTGCAAAACAAACCAACCAGACAAGTCCTGCTGTTTTGACAGGTTATAGGAAGACCAGGCACATGCTGACTCAGTCTCAGTGGCCAAAAAACCCACCGGCCCCTTTACCCCCGTAAGTGTTCTGCTTTCTGAAGATTTGGCTTACGTACAAATACAAACTAGAGAAGAGGCAATTCTCCAAACTGCTCAACTATTTAAAAAAATAGGTTAACATTTTAATGGAAATGCTTAGTCTGCCTTGTCACCCAATTACTTATCTGACAGGTTACATTTACTTCTATATATATCATTAGCATATTCTATATATGTCATTAGCATATTTGCCTCCTGGCTGTTTAACCTGTGACTACATTTACCATTGTTTCAGCTCACAGGACAATGCACCATGAGCTCACCTGCCTGCTTAGAACCGACAGTTTATTACTGCACCCTTTTTTTTTCGTATGTATTGGTCTTTAATCCATGACAAGACTCCATCTATCACTCTCTGGTTTCTAAGTTTACTCATAAGCTCCTGTAAAAAACTTTTATCAAACCTTTTCAAAAGGATAGAACTATGTCCATGTGTTGTTCTTTCCACGCTAGCTTGAAGGTACTTTCAAAGAACACTAATATGTTGGAGAAACATGATTGTTAGCAGCTGGCTGTATTCTAGTTTTCATTTTACTACCCCCCACTACTCAGCAAAGTCTTTGGGAGCTGTGCTTTCCCCGGACTGAAAGCCTATGCTGTGGATTCCAGGAGGGCAATGGTGCATAAGGACCTGAAAGCATACATCACGACAAGCCTACCTGTTGGTCAGAGATTGCTATTTTTCACCGCCTCCCTACACTCAGTAGAATACCTCCATGCAGTGGAGGCCAAATGAGAACGAGCTGAGATGCTTGCTTAAAATCATTGCAACCCTGCATCTTTTCTTGGGGGGAAAATTTCCCATTTCCCTACCATAGAACAATTCTTAAGAAACCATGTGGCCGTTGCTATGAAGGAATTCTCTCTGAGCAGACATAAGCCCATCTTCTTCCCCCTCCTGCTCCCTCCGAAGCCTGCCAGGTTGATGCACAAAGACACTGAATCAAAAGGCGGCAGCAGGGGCTTGCAGAGAGTATTAAGTGACTTCCCAGCCTTACCCATCTCCCTGACATGCAGTGTGCCAAGTGAAGGCTGGGAAATGAGTACGGAATCCATCTGGACACCACAAAATACTAGGCAGTGTTTAGGCCACTGTCTGAGACTGCTGCTGCCGAACCCA
>NW_009258484.1:2986027-2996379 GCF_000687185.1 Egretta garzetta | reverse complement strand
TCCTTGACTCCCCTGCCTGCCAGCAACCCTGTGCTGTTTCCTGAATCACAGTCCAGGCCATCTTTGTGGTAGACATGAGCACACTGCTCTCCGCTCATGTTAGTTATAAAATATTCGTTCTGATGCAGTTATACAACGGTAATACAATTGTACTGGAAATTGAATAACTGCATTAGCTGAGCTAGTGCAGTTTCCCTTCTGTGGGCACAGCACCATGCCAAGGAAAAACCCAGTCCCTGGAGCACGGCCATTCACGTTCGCATGCAAAAGATTATGGAGTTGAATTGTAAGCTCTTTGGCTCATGGCTTACCACTGCCCTGCACAACAGGGAGCCAGTCCATGGCCCGGCACCCTCAGCACCCCAAAAGTGCTGCTGTAACTACGCAACAACTACTAATGCTAGCAGGAAAAGTATCATCCATTTTAAGCACTGATTTTACACAAAGTTCTGCTTCATCCTTTTTTAACAGGATTTGAAAAAACTAAAACATAACATTCAACCAAAATCAGTTAAAACAGTGCTCAGTTACCTTTGGAATACACAGGCAGGAGCCTGCGTAGGCAGGGACCAACAACCCAAAACTCTCCTGTTAGAGGGCACCCCATGCCAAGGATGAATAGCGTGGATGCTCCAAAATGCACTTGCACTTCACCTCTGAAATACCGCAGAGCCGCTCGCAGGGTGCATGAACACAGCGAGGTTTTATCTCGACAAACTGACTGCATGACAGCCTCTTCACGGAAGCCTAAATTTCATCTGAATACTAATGCCGGCATTGTGTTGACTTTACAATGCAGAGTTCTCACACTCCCACTATCAGCTCAACCACCGTACAAATTTCCTTCATTACTGCTGCAGCCTCACATTCCAAAACCCTCCCTTGCAGGAAATTACATGCATTTCAACACTGACAACAAGCAAGATCTGACAAGTAAATATTCTGCTGCAATGGGATTTGAAATCTGGACTTTGAATGCTTTCATCGCCAGATGATATCGTATCACAGGCTTTTTCAGACGAAGCTTTGAAATTGTGTGTCCCCTTTGCAAAGCCACAAAAAGAATCACTGAAGAGTGTGAAATTTCAATTAATATTGGCTCCCAAAAGTTAAGCCAATTAAAGAAAAATATTCAGTATATAAAACTTTTCAAAAGGCTGAATATTAGAAAAATCTTTAAAAAAGTATTTTGAAAAAGTTCCTGTCTTCTCAATTACACGAATGAAAATCCAAGAGTGTTAGAGTTGCTACTTCAAGTTGTACAAGGTAATATGAAAATTATACAGAACCAATACCAGCCCTGTCCTCATTATGCAATGATGACAATTTATCCCACATGACCAAATCCAAATCCAAATTCTAATTTGACAAACAATCCAGCTTGTCACAGATTATCTTTGTTGGTGCTTTACGAATACCAAAAGCCCTTATAGTGGGGAACTACAACCTACCAAAGCAGGGAAGGAACGCAGCTGGAATGTGCTGTGTTTTGCCGATCCCAGGCTGAGAGAAATTCCCTTTAGGGTCACAGGGCAGGTTTCAGCAGTTTTCAGGCTGTAATATACTGCAAAACTACTAGAGCCCAGCAGGAGGGGGATGCAGTTTATTCCATCACGGTCCTCTCCTCTGCTGTTTCTGCAATTCAGCACCGATTCTAGGCAACCAAACAAAATTTGGGTCTATGATACAAGTAGGCATGATTTCCATCCTTCAGACCCCTTCTGCCACTACTTTGTGCCTACAAAGCCCTGAGATCAGTTCCACGGTCAGTAAGCTGTGCCTGACCTGTAGCACAGGCACCAGTGCTGCACCGTGCTTACCTTACGCCCCCCTTTTTATGCTTCAGCTATTATCTGTGCATGTAACAACCAGCTTTCCACTTTATCTTTTGTATGAACCTCATCATTTCAGTGCTCTACGTGTCCTGCTGCATCACGCGTGCCTGTACCCATTCCCTGGTGGGCAGCAAACACACGTGAAAGCCAATTGTCAGTGCCTATCAAAATGGTAAAAGGCTCAGCTATAACCACCTGTCCCTCGGTGGGTCTGGGTTTCCTTCCTCTACCCATACACTGAGTTTCACATGGAGGTTGGAACACAGTGCCTATGAGCCTGGCATCTGTCTGTCCTTTTGGTTAAAATCAGCCGGCATTTTAAGAAATTCCTGGGGAAAGGAGTGACCAGCCCTACAAGGCAACGCGGTTGCATGAGTTGTGTATCCTTTGGAAACCAGGACTGGATTCTGTAATAACTGACTTTGTCTTAGTGGGTCTGAATTTACTCAAAAGATTAATATCTGTGAAGAGAAAGAAAGAAAAACTCACAATTGCATTTATTTTTCCTCCCCAACCATCTGCTGCCAGCACAGGTTAGTGTTTCTCCTCTCTTTGTTTACTGCAGTTCATTTTATCTTCAGGCAGGCATATATTTTAATCTGAGCTATTCCGGAAATTCTGTAGAAGTTGTGGAGTTGCTGCAGATTTTCACCAAGGTAACTCAACTCAGAAGGTATATAAATATATATTTTGTCTTTTTATTTTGCTTGTTTTTCAGTTCTGTGCCCAGCTTTTCAGTTCTTTACATCTGCACTGCTGCATCAAGTCTCCACTTCAGAGGAATATTCCCCAAAGTCCCTGTTCCTTGAAACATAGTATTTTCTTTAAAAGGCAGAAATGACTTTGTGGTCTGACACTGGAATACCTGAGGGATTTCTATTGAACTTACCGTGTGAATGTTGACAGAATCAGCAGGAGACAAATAGAAGCTTTACTCTTCTAAACAGGGTCGTGGAAATGCCACTGTATTTATAATGGAATGTATAAATCCCTCAATCCCTTTGTTCATTGTTCTGCAAGAACTTGCTTAAACTAAACTAAACAAAAAACACTTGTGCAGCAATTTTGTTAGATTACACCAACAACAGAGGAATAAATGAATATGCTAGTCACAGTCTATAGCAGTCTCTCTCCAAAATTCCTTGTTTTCCACCGTACTGATTTATGCCTAATGCAGAGGATGACTTATCATGCACAGGTGTATTATTAATGTTATGTTAGAGGTAATATAAGGCAAGGTCTGCAATAATAAAACAGTCACTGGACTTTGGTTGATGAAATAGGAAAAATCACTACCTGTGAATACCTCCTGTGTTTGACTTCTCGGTAGCAGAGATCCCACTAGTGGGACTATCACTGGGAGACAATGCTCCACTTGCTACTAAAATACTCCAGTCTCATCTTCATTTGGAGTGCACGTGGAGAGAAGAGGTAAAACAGCCCCACCCAACTCTTTTCATTCGTAAGTAATTAAAAAAAACAGTGCCAAGCAGAACCTGAAAGACTCCAGAAAACTACACAGTAAGGGTGGAGAGAGAGGGAGAGGACAGGACCAAGTGAGTAAACAAGTAAGATTAGATTAGGATAGATTTATACCTCATTCTGACCTACTTCTCTTTACAAAATGGGGTGAATTACCCCAGACATGTTTTAAGTTATATGTGTGCTTTTATGCTGCACACTTTCCTCAATCTTCTTTCTTCTTAGAGAGGTAAAAAGACATAAAAATTGAGAAGAAATATATGCTACTCCCCTCCTTCTCAGAAAAAGGCCACAGGACATAGTGAGGTATGCAAGACCTTTACCATTTATTCTAAACTGGTAACGACTACATTTGCATTTGACATCTATGAGCACAACAAAACCCAGGGCACAGAGGGCAAAAACACAGATGCACACACCAAAAAAAAAAATAAATAGGGAGAATATGCAGAAGCTGAGAGTCCTACAGTTCTGAGGACCACATTAAGGAAGGGTAACATGACATATCTCTTCCATACCTTTCTGGGTTGCATGTGTAAAAATATTTCTATCCCACTTTGGTTCCTTTGATGCAAACAAGTTTGCATCAGTGTAACTGAGGGTATGTCAACACGGCATTCAAAGGCATAATTTTGGATTGTGTGGATATACTCAACTTTTAAAATATCTAGTTCATGTACTCAAAGCTCTGTGGCTGTGGATGGAGTCCAACACATGTTTTCTGACAATGTTGCCAGAAAATATAAACTACTGAAATTTTGTCCAGACTGAGTCCCATTACAGAACCCATTCAACTCCATTTTCTTTCCAAACCCAGGATAAACTAGCCACAGAGATTTAAAAAAAAAAAAAAAATAGGATGCAAGTCTTTATTTGGTCTATTCTGACCATAGTGCAGTGACACCATGTCTAGTGGCATTAGTATTGCAGCCAACAGCAGTAAATTAAATGTGCTTAGGACTGTGCTGGCACTGAGGCAACTGGGACACAAAAGCTAACTGAGACACAACAGCCACACAAAAACCTCTCATCCCTCTGTACTGGATGGCTGCACCCATACTGCCCACTGAGAGAGTCCCTGGCCCATGCCCACCCCTGATCCATGGCCAGGATTTGTGTATGAGTACAAGTATGGTCAAAACTGTGCCAGCACAACGTTGAAGTAAGCCAAAGACCAAGCTAAAGGATTGGACCTCTGCTCACCCATGTTGCTTAACTCTTAGAGCGTGTTTTTGGGCTACTCTGGATCTCTCCAAGACACACAAGGCCAGCTTGGGAGAGAGCTCACTCCAGGGACTAGCTGCAACAGGCGGTAGAGGTATAACTGCACTGGGGGTGGCTTACAACAGTCCCAGACTCAGACCCTCAAACTCTTCCATATATCCTCCTGCCACATCTCAGGGCATGCCACGCACCTTGTTTCACACTGTGCCAACAAGTCTGCAGACAGCTGCAACACAGGTATCACACTATTTCAGGCAATTCAAGCTGAAAAGGAAAAGAGGCACAAAATAATATTTATGTCTTTGGGCCTCAAAAGCACCACTTGAGGCGCAGGGAGCCCCACAGCCAAGTACCACATAGCTTGGAAGAAGTCCGTGTACCAGACAAAGAGCTCGCCCTGAGTAATCTGGATGTGAGCCAGCTTGCCTCAAATTCCTCTGTAGCACCCTCCTATTCATCAGTACAGAAACAGCTTAGGAGGTATTGCAGAGATGCAGAATAACCCACTGATTTTTCCGTTCCTTTTTCTATATCTAGAGCCTTCTCTTCCTCATCCTAATACGTCCCCTCTACAACTTTCATAGCATGGACAACATGAACTTCAGTTTAGTGGTCCCTCTGAACCCTTTACAGACCCTCTTGTGCTCTGGGTATTTACAGAAGGGATGTGATGCCCCTTGAACCGTCTGGTCAATTTTAAAGTGTCCCTCAAATCCAGGTCTGCAGGTCTATCTATACCATAAACCTCTACATCTGCCCCAAAGCAGTCTAGTCTGAAACTACCACGTTTCCAACTCCCCCAGTTCACCCCTTGACTGCCTCTTCCTTCAGCTAGTTCAGCTTAGGCTGAAGGTTTGAGAATGGGAGGTCAGTAAGTTGACCGTCCCACAACTCTGACCACTTCTGACCCCCACTTCTCTGGTACCTCTCTCTGCTGGCCATATGAAGAGACCAGCTGGAAAAAGAAGCAAGAAATTCACACACCGCTTCTGAGGAGGCCTCTATTTTGCAGTTAAGAAGCACACAGTGTGGGCTGCTCTGCTGAAGAGACTTACAGATGGTGTAAGACAGCTCACGTGGTTCAGAATAATTGAGAGGGAACCTCAGGATAGACCTTACATATCAATGTAGACATATTATACATCCTTTGCAGATGGCACACACCACAGCATACAGATGTACCAGAAGCTCTTCACCCCACAGAAGTAAAAGCTGCATGCCTTCTAAATAAAAAAAAAAATCCACCACCACCACCCAGCTAAAATGAAGCAATCAATAATCTTGCCACTAGGTTTATTTCTTGAGTTTGACAAGGTGCCTGACTGATCAAAAATAAAAAACACTCTCTCTTTCTTAAATTATGGACACAAAGCGATTTCAGGTTTGCTGGGTACATGCAGAAGAGAGAGGATTCTCTCCCTCCTTTCTGAATGGCACTGGGGGTATTTTGTTTTAATCAATTAAAGCCTGATGCTGCTACACTGCAATCAGAATAAGAAGTTCTGACTATATTATACTTTTTCCCCTTTCCGAAGCTGTTTTTACTTTCTCGCTGCAAAATGCTTCTAGCTGTAAATTATTTCTGCATTTCAGATTTATACAGAAATATGTATAAACCAAATGAAGAAAAATGAAAATATATTCATGCAGCTGTTTCTGCCTATCACCTTTAATCTTTCATGCACTTTAAAATATGTGCTTCCCACAAAGGGAGAGAGAGATCTATTTTTGCTTTATGCGAATATAAAAGTAATTTGTTGCCATAGCAATATTTTTCCATCTAAATGCTCTGAACACCACAGTTGCTTCAGGTTTTGGGCAAACTGTAACTATCCCAAAAAACCATGTAAAGCATTATGCTTCAATAACCTCTTCAGTTCCATTATAATCACATCTTTCTGCAAGACATTATTAACAAAAAATAATTCAATACAGATGTTTATATCTGTACAAGCTTACTCCTAGAGACCACTTTCAAAATCATTTGCTTGCATCTTGTTTAATTCAATGTGCATTAAAATCCTGTAGAATGGACTGAAAAAAAACCCCCTCCCCAACCTCTATCCAGTGGGCCAAATTCTGAAGCCCACAGGAATTGTGCACGAGTCCAAAGACAGACGTTAATCCCCTGCATGCTGTACTTTCTTAAACACCCCCCCCTCCCTTAGCATAGTGCTCTTGAGCAGGGTTCTCAGAGACGTTAGCCCTGTCCATTTCCATAGCAACCCTATCCGCAGAGTGGAACAATTTGTTAAAATTGTTGGGGTTCAGCCTTTGAAAACAGCAATACCACAAAGACTGGTAAGAGAAGTCTCCCAGAGCTTGGTCTAAGAATCATGGGACCACCATTTTTTTCACCATAATTTTGACTCTGTCCTGGGAACAGCAACTTCGATGGCTCTGGGATGACATTTCATGAAAGTTGGAACTCTGGATTATGGTACGCAAAACACAGCACCAGGTTGAAGCTTACTATGTATTCTTACTGCAGTGTAACATACTGTTTAAATAGACCAAATGAACCATACAAATGAAACATACAATCCTCAAGATCTTAATTAAAAAAAACCCAAACCAGAACACACAAATGTTGGCAGCTTTCCACCCTCTTCCACCTACACCTTAAGAGTGATTTCACAACACAGATTTGTGTAAATCGAGGCCAACTGTCCCTGCCCACTGACAGCTCTTCCAGGCATGATGCCACACTAAACTCCATCGAAACCTCCACACTGGCCACCTGGTGCTCATATGTCCAGTGAAGTTCTACAGATGTGACCAAAGCTGAATCACTGTGTGTGAAAGAAGGCACTGTTTTTTCACTGTTTCTGGCTGGATAGGAGCTGTGCACATATAGCTGTCCTCGTTACTTTGCACACATTTTCACCAGCCCTTGACTGCTTGTTTGTCTGTTTTCCTCCACACTCTTGAGCCTGTATAGCCTTGCCCATAAACCCTTTGGGGATATTTACTATATATCCCACAGGGCCCCAGCCTGGTAAGCTTTTCTGTAAGACTAAAATATAAACACTAAATGAACATGCCTGTTATAGGCCAGACATGCTAACACAATATCTTATTTCTTAAAAAAATCTATCATATGCTTTCTTAATCCAGATGTAAATCATGATTTACTGTTGTATTTAAATCATCACCATCTGTTTAAAGCAGACATGAAATGCAAAATGGTCTTTTTTTTCCACTCTCTAACAGCCAACCTGAGATGCAACATGCATTTTGTACTTGTGAATACAACTGACTCGGCTGCAGATGGCCCTTCTTTCGTGCAATCATTTGCACCTGTAGTGCCTGCGTGTGTCTTCTATATAGCAACACAGAGAGGGAAAGGAGACAGCACAAAACAGCAGCCTAACTGCAAGCCCATGAAAAGTGATTGGGGAGTCTTCACTAGATACATACTTGCAGTATATAAGCTGCCATGACATACTTGCCTTAAGGTCAAGTTTCATGGTTGGCTTAAAACAAACTTAAATCCACATAGTATTGCAAAAACATGAGCGTTCTTGCCTTCCCTTTAGCCTCAGCCTGCAAGTTTTGGCCCACTCCCTTCTGCCAGCATTAAAGCAAGACCAGGAAATCAATCTAGCCAAAAGCATTTTTCTGGTTTTGAGTTTTGCCAGGTTAGTTTTCAGTCAGATCAGTTTCCAGACCTGGCTGATCATGCAACCAGCCACATAAAGCCCAGTGCAGGAGTGAAATTACCCCTTTGAAGGGCATCACACCCAGTGCAAATGGAGGTCAGTTAATCCCTGTTGTGAAAGAACACTCTTAACTGGCAAGATTTCATACTGAGAGTGTTCTCCAAGGGGTAATACACAAAATAACTATCAATCAGTATGTGTCAGGCAGTTTACTGCCAGAGGAAACAATCTACCGTAAACAATGTTTCTGCAAGACAGGCGCATATTTAGATCTCTGTTTTACAGACAAGGAAAGAAACTGAAGCACGTTAACTTTTATCCCTAAGGTCAAAGAGAAAATACATAAAGCAGGATAGAAGAAGAGACCTCCTGCCTCTGAAGTCCCCTACCTTAACTGCAAGGCTACCTTTCTTTGCATATGCACCTCTCTTTCATGTGTGAGTGCACACATATAGATTTATGTTTCATAAAGAAATATGTCCAACACTGTGAAAAATTGATTTCTGTCATCAAAACCAAAATAACAACTAGTTTTATAAGCTCTAGTAAATTACAGGAGCAGTAGAGAAAATTAACAAGCAGAATGTGCACAAAATAATGTCATATAGTGTCACACATAGTTAAGACTTCATTCTTAGTAGCAAAATCGTTAACTGGCTTTTACACCTTGGAATAACTAGTAAAGACCCATTCCATATTTTACACCGCTGACTTCCAAATGTGTTTTGAGATGCGGTTTTTTTTTTAAGATGAAATTAAAATTATTTTGGTTTATCAAGAATCAACAGGTGTTAACAATATCATTGCATTAAGGCATAACGCTTATTACCATTATTTTATTGCTAAGTTCAACTAAATACCACTTGATAGGCAGCGAACATAAACTACTTTAAACACAATGGCAGATGAGCTCTGGTTTTGCTTGTATCAACATCGCACTTTTAGAAACGCCAGCTAACAATGAGCTTTATTGCACTAAATGGGATAGGTGATCAGGCACCGAACCATTTTCCTTCCGGCTGTCTCCTTTCTTTCCACAGTCAGGCAGTTCCATGACTGGCAATGCTCCAAAAGGCATGGAGATTCATAAATGCAAATATGTATTAAATATGCAAACATTATGGATCAGTGTGCCCTGAAATATGCATGTTCTTAAAACACAGCAACATAGTTTCCTGATAATACGTAATGACATCTGACAGCTGATATTCTAAACAGATTTCCATTGGGAAGAAGAATTAGTGGGGAATACAAATAAGGGATACAAGAAAGTAAAATAAATATGTTTACAGGAAGAAAGAAAACGCAAGGGCAAATAGAAAACTCCCCAGAGTAGATCATGCTACAGAAACTCCTGACCAGATTTGCAGTACACGGTGCAGAAGGTCTGTTCCCCCAAATCACATGGCAGAGGGCTTGGGAGAGCCTGGGAAACGCAGGACGTGAACTCGGGAGCAGAGGTATGCCTGTGAATCTGCAAGCATGCAGGCTTCCCAGCCAAACTCTTCTGGAAAGAAGGGTGAAGCAACTGTAAAGGTACTCGAGGGGGCAGATACACAACCCGCACAGACCCCTCCAAATCCATGTCTTTAGGTCAGGGCTCTACCCTTCATGAGGTCAGGGATTTGTTCCTCCTTTCACACAGTGAAGCATCCATCAAAGCTGTTGCAGTAAGCAGCTTCACCAGCTGGAAATACTGTGCTAGAGAAAGGTTTTATTGAAACAGGCAAGGTATCGGGAGGGCCGATTCTCACCGTCGCCACCCTGGCAGCCGAAGGCGGGCATGCGGCATGGAGATCCCGCGCAGGGCCGGCAGCTTGGCGTCAGACTGGCACAACAACCCCGAAACTGCAGCCCGTGCCCTTGACAAGTCCGAGGAAAGGGAGCCCCGGGCACGGCCGGGTCACCGCCGGCCTCAGAACCCCAGGCCCCCCCCGAGGGGGTCATGGGGGAGCGAGCCCTCCCGGAATGAGGGACCCCCACTGCCCTGCGCATGCCGGACCCTCGGCCCACGGCCTTGCCCCCCGCCGTCGGTTCTACACCGAGGAACTGCACTTCGAACCCCCCTCTGCGCCCCTGGTTTGGGCCGGGCTGCAGAAGGCGGGCTGCAGGCCGCGGGGAGGCCCAGGCAGTCACGGCGCTAGCGGGG
>NW_009258484.1:2976126-2985776 GCF_000687185.1 Egretta garzetta | reverse complement strand
CAAGCCGGAGCTGGTCTCAGCCCTGGGGCTGGCCGAGCAGGGGGGTGAGGCCCTGAGGTAAGCAGCCCGCCCGCGGCCATACCTGGGAATGCCAGATCCCTCCAGCCCCTTTCCAGTGCTCCCCCGCCTCAGGCTAAAGCTTATCAATGGAAACGTGGACATTTACTCAGGTTCAATATGCAGTGGCAAGGAGTGTCCCGAACTCTGATCGTGTATTTCAGGAGAGGGAGAAAAATCAGTTCAGTTCTCCAACGTTTTCTGAACAATATAAAGAAGGATGCAGGTCACCCAGGTGGGTATAAAAGAAAAAGGCTGGGGAATGCTGCCATGAGACAAAAAGCTTAGCCCTCAGACCTGACACATTTCATGAGCTAAAAGGAAGGGGAATTACATATAGTCAGCTCTGACCTCTAGTCACTATTTCACCACTGACTTGCTGTACAAAATCGCTCTGAATCATTGCAGTTTACTTAGCTTTTATTCCTTTCCAAACAGAGATAATGTGGTTTGCCTACCTGTGAGGTGCTTCAGCATCCGTGGAAGAAAAAGTGATATGTGTGAGTCTTCTTGCACAAAACCTGAAAGGAGATTCTAAATAAGTGAGGTGGGTGTTGGCCTCTCTTACTAGGAAATGGGTGGTAGGATGAGGAGAAATGGCCTCAAGTTGCACCAGGGGAGGTTTACGTTGGACATTAGGAAAAAGTTTTTGTCCGAAAGGGTTGTTAAGCGTTGGAATGGGCTGCCCAGGGAAGTGGTCGAGGTATACATGGAGGCATTTAAAAGATGGGTAGATGAGGTGCTTAGGGCCATGGTTTAGTGTGGGATGGAAGAGTTAGGTTAATGGCTGGACTTGATGATCTTAAAGGTCTTTTCCAACCTAAATGATTCTATGATTCTATGATAACCTGCCAGGCAAAGTCCATCATTTTGGTTTGTATTCATACAGCACCTGGTGCAATGTGGGTCCTTCTTTTTCACTAGGGCTTGCAGGCACTTGCAGGCCAGGAGAAGTACATAGAATTAATTATACCCATGCATGAATGCATGAGGAAAAAAGTTTTTTTAGAAATAAAAGTAAAAAAAAAATTCTCGAAGACTGTCTCCTGAGGCAGCCTATTTGCATCAAAACCCTTCAAAACTAACTGAAAGAAAAAGCAGAGCAAACACAGTATCCGAATGAAAAAATAAACTGTGCTAACAAATACAGTGTCTGTATGAAATGTTCAAATGCTGGTCTTCCTTACAGAACTAAACAAACATACTAAAGACAGATTCTCTTTTAATCTCAGCATTTGTTCAATTAATTATTTGATATCACGCAAAAACCCCCAAGAGATAGCCAGTTAAGGTCCCAATACTATAAATACATTCACGTGAGGGTTTTCTGATTTAGCAAGTTCAGGTGATCCATCTGCATTTGAAGAAGTTAAGGATAACACTGAGTTCCTGTTCATGCTTATGCTGCAAATCCTTACTTAGGTGGGTAGTCCTCACTCATCTGAAATGGGGTTTCTGTCCATGGTTTTTCTTTTTCCTTCCTGCCTTCCTTCCTGCCTTCCTTCCTTCCTTCCTGCCTTCCTTCCTTTCTTCCTTCCTTTCTGCCTTCCTTTCTGCCTTCCTTTCTTCTTGCCTTCCTGCCTTCCTTCTTTTCCTCTTTTAATTTCATTCTTTTCACTCATTCTGTTTTGGTTTTGCTAGAACTTATTTTTTCTTTGATTTCTGCTCTTTGAGGACTCAACAGCATTTACTCTTGGCAGTAGTTTCGTTTACACAGACAGAGAAGACTTACCTGCATAAAAGGAACAGACTTACATGCCAGATTTCATTGGAACTGGACTTTTGTTCCTGATCTGATGGTGTTTGTAAGCAATAAAAAAAATTATACTGATCTTGCTCTTGGGAGGGGTCAGTGGGAACCAGTGTTTGTCATCACCAGTCCACTGTGACTAACATGGAAGAGTGGCAATCTAGTCCTTTCAAGCATCCCATTTCTTTTTTCTAGTCAACTGCACCTCGGAGAGCCTCCAGAAGTGTCCCAGTCCAGCTGAGTTAGCTAAGAGCATGAGTTACCTCTTTCTGGATCTGGCCTGGTCCTTTTAAAGTTTTAAATCTTTGTTTTAAAGGCTGACAATTTCTTACTCTTACACTGCTGCCCTCCACTGTGCATTTTTTCATCTCCCCTCCAGTAAACAAACCTCTCTGTCAGTACCGGAGCTTGCTTACAGATTTGCAAAAGCAGAACTTTGTTTTGCTGAGCCTCCCAAGGTCTTTAGGAAGTGGCTGCTCATTTATAAGCCAACCCCGCTTAACACATGAGGGCAAATCCTCTGGGTACGTGAGCAGAGCTCATTAAATTCAGTGGAACCATGGCTCCAAGTCACCCAGAAGTCTGCTGTACACAGCTGTCCAACCCAGAAATTCACAAATAAAACAGACTGATAAAAAGTGGTTTGGAAAAAAATATCTTTAAGGGTGTGTCATCACATACCTTGCAGATACCTTAGATTTCCTTTATATACATTATCTGACTTTAAAGTCGGGGAGGGAGAGAGGGAGGGAAAAGTCCTACAGCATTAGAATATGAAATTAAGCAAAGGATCCTGTCACTTCTCTACTGACATGCAGTCTTTCATCTTTCATTATGAACACTCTCTAGCCAGTGATTATGCTGACCCTTTACTTCCTCCGGCTGTGCACTTCTGCCCTTTTTCTACAAGGCACCCAATTTACCGTAAATTGGATATTAAGAGAATAAATTATTAATATATTTGTAACCTGGAACACAATTAAAAAGCAGTTCAAGTATGCAACCTGGATGGCTGGAAAAACTGTTTTCAGTGGTGTATTTGCATCTGACAGCAGTGACTGAAAAAATCATAAAGGAGTAGAATATATTTTTCTGACATTTTTTACTGATCTGGGACTTGTTTTTACTGGATAAAGAGAAGGAAGACATGAGGAATTTGGGAAAGATGGTTGCAAGAATCTTTTTATTGTGTTAAGAACTGAACTCAAAGCCCATTTCAGTCAGGAAACTCCCATTTACTTCTGATTTTTGGTCAGAATGTCATATAAAACATTACTAAAAATGTGTAGGACACTTACAAAGTGTAAGCAATAGTACAACGGAGCCTACTTCTTATCATTGTTCATCCTAGAAGCTAAAAGGAATCGAATAAAGTAGCTGCAGATGCTGAGCTTGGGAATCAAATGGCTCACGCAATATATGTTGACATATGTTACAAACTGGTGTTATACATGGATGTGTTACGCTATTTTGGCATATTAGCATTTATGCCATTTAAGGCATTATTTAACAAATAACAGTGGATGTGCCATTGTATTCCAGTTAATGTGTTTGTGTTAAGTTTTATCCAAAAGCCTCTGTAATGAGCAAAGAAACTAAAGTTACTAGTGAATTTTCCAACCTCTGTTGATGCAAGAGGTGGAGGAAATGGTTAGCAGACGACTATGGAACCTTGTCTATCAAGTATGTAAGACAGTAAGACTTTCTCATGTCATATTTTCAATAACAAGAGGAAATCAGATGTTTGATATATAACAATATTTTGTTTTCAATAAACCCCATTCATCTAGAATATATTAGTGATTTAGTCTTCTAGTGATTTTAGCGATTGTCAGGGTTTTGGAAAGTCACGACGATGGTACCATGCATGATAAACAGAATAATAGCAAATTCTGGGTCCTAAAATGACATAAAGGATTTTATCTCTTCGATTTCGAAGAAGTTGTAGCATGTCAGAAACACAGAAAACTTTACCCATTACTATCAATGCTAACAGATATTTGGCTGGTTATTCCCATAAATCCATTCATAGTATCAGGTGCTGTGGTGGGTTGACCCTGGCTGGACACCAAGGGCCCACCAAAGCCGTTCTATCAATAGGAAAAGGGAGAGAAAAATACAATTAAAGGCTTGTGGGTCGAGATAAGGACAGGGAGAGATCATTCCCCAGTTACCATCATGGTCAAAACAGACTCAACTTGGTGAAATTAGTTTAATTTAACTTAAGTTAAGTCAACTGAGAGTAGGAGAGGATAAAAAAACCTGAATCTTAAAACACCTTCCCCCCACCCCTCCCTTCTTCCTGGGCTTAACTTTACTCCTGACTTTTTCTACCTCCCCACCCCAAGTGGCGCGGGGGGTGGGGGGTGGGGTCAGTTCATCACATGTTGTCTCTGCCGCTCCTGCCTCCTCAGGGGAGGACTCCTCATGCTCTGCCCCTGCTCCAGCCTGCGGTCCTTCCCACGGGAGACAGTCCTCCATGAACTGCTCCAACCTGAGTCATTCCCATGGCCTGCAGCTCTTCACAAACTGCTCCAGCGTGGGTCCCCCATGGGGTCACCAGCCCTGCCAGCAAACCTGTCCCAGTGTGGGCTCTTTTCTCCATGGGGCCACAGGTCCTGCCGGGAGCCTGCTCCTTCGCGGGCTCCCCAGTGGGGTCACAGCCTCCTTTGGGCACCTCCCTGCTTTGGCGTGGGGTCCTCCCCAGGCTCCAGGTAGAGATCTGCTCCCCTGTGGGCCTCCATGGGCTGCAGGGGGACAGCCTGCCCCACCATGGGCTGCACCAGGGGCTGCAGGGGAATCTCTGCTCTGGCACCTGGGCACTTCCTCCCCTCTTTCTGCACTGACCTTGGTGTCTGCAGGGCTATTTTCTGTCACATCCTCTTCCTTTTCTCTCTCCAGCTACTGTTCCCCAGCAGGTATTTTTTTCCCTTCTTAAATACGTTACCCCAGAGGCACTGCCACCATCGCTGATGGGCTCGGCCTTGGCCAGCAGCAGGTCTGCCTTAGAGCCAACTGGCATTGGCTCTGTCGGACACAGAGGAGGCTTCTGGCAGCTTCTCACAGATGCCACCCCTGCAGCCCTGCCCCCCTCCGCTACCAAAACCTTGCCACGCAAACCCGATACAGGTGCCTAATAACTGGTACTATCATTACATTATATGCTGAAAGATTAGTGAGCCATAAAATTAGCTGATACTGTGATTGGTGATATGTTAATAGGATAAATTAAAGCTGACCCATATGCTAGCATTTGCTAAAATGCTATGCTAAAATTATTTATTTAGCTTTGTAAAGGATGATGTTCAATTGTTTATGAACATGTTTTTCAAAGATTTGCTTTTTCACCTGAAATCTGATATGCTTATTCTCAAATATGAGATAGTATTCTTACGGAAAAACTTGTTAAATTATATTCTAGATGGAAATAAGTGCGTGAGAAGGTGAGAAAGCCCTTTTATTCAATCTTCATCTGAACAGCGCTCACATTGCAATGAAAACTGCTGAAAAATTGAAATTTGTCAGCGACGTAGTTCTGGAATGTAGATATGCCTTTCATTGGTCTGCTGAAAAATCAGATTTAAGATTATAGTGCTTTAATAACATACTTTATACACAGATAGTAAATGATATTAAATGGATAAAAGCAAAAATCTTCCATTTTTTATGGCGCTTTACTTCTGTGAATGTATTAAATAAGTGAATATTGATTAGATGATGTCTCAGGATTCCATTAGTTATGAAGATGCAAGCACAAAAAGGTGGATGGAATTTAATACTTGTTTGAGGATTGCAAATAAGAGCTATGAAAGGGCATATGAAAGAAGTCTGGGCCCCAGAAAATACTTCTTCTTCTTCTTGCATGATACAGAAATACCTAGAGGTTTCTGCCATGGTGATGAATATGTAGCATACAGTGTGGTGCACTAATTCTGTGACTATCCATGGAAGAGAAACTTGTGAATTTTTCCTTTTTTCTAAGACTTAGTAGATAGCAAAAATGACAAAAATTGCTTGTTTTGCAATAAAGCACTCAGAAATTAGGATGCTTGAGGTAAATGTTGCCTCTCTGTGCTAAACCTTCCACCTCCTGTGTCCTTCTACAAGTGCCTGGGATGAAGAGGCTCACCCCACTCTGGCTTTCATTGTAGAAAGCCACCTGCATGGGCATGGAGAAAGATGGGAGTGGTGTGTATGGTGCAGGTGCTTCAGTGATTGACTTGATACAGTCAGCCTGGGAGCCAGGGACTACAGGGAACACCAGAAAACACATTACCAGAGGGTTAGGCGTGTAGGAGAACACTGCTCCATGGTGCCTGGGCTGGGTTTTCAAGGAAAAGAGTGTGATATCTGTTTGCAGGTTGGGTACAGTGTTTTCAGGAGGGTAACTTACTGCCCAGAGCTCTCTGTACTACACCATGATGGCTCCTGAGTCACTGAGTTGACACCTGCAAAAAACACAGTGCCAAGACGTGGCCCCAAATGCCCTCAGTTAAACTGTTGGAGCAATTCCTGGTGCTATTTTGGCATGCCGGGTTTAGCAAACTCCAGGGTCAGAGACCTTGCCCAAGAAGCGGGTTGGATGTGACTATCCTGCCTTGGAGCTAAAGAGAGCCAAATAGTATGGCCATGGCTAGAGCACGCCAGTTTGTCTCCAAGTCGAAGAACAGATCCTGGCATCTTGTAGCTAGCAGAAAGTTCAAAATCCTGGATTTCAGGGGCCTTTGCTGACGTCTGAAGTTTCTTCCTTCCTAAGGCAAGGACTTAGGTAGCCTGGTATAAACATACCTGTGCTGTAGCCCATTAGCTATGTCTGGTTTAAAAGCATGTTGGTCTTTCCTTCCTTGTGTAAATTTAAAATAGTTTTCTTCTAGTATTACACCCCAGATAGAATAAGCTCCCTTCCCCACACCATCACAGTTACCTCATGCTGAGTCAGTTCTTCGCTGCGATCTCTAAACCCTTCTTGAAGTTAATGCTTTCCAGTGTACAGCCCTCAGTTCTGTGCTACTGCTTGCTTTCTTGTTCCTAGCTGTTGGAGCTGGAACTTGGCTTTCTTAAAATGTATTTTTAGTGGTCCATCTTATAGATGTCTCCCATGGCTTCCCATGTAGAATAATCTGCTATTTTCTAATACTAATATCTGAGAGGTTTCTTTAGAAATACTGTAACTTGTTTAAGATTTCTCTGCTTCCTGAGATCTGTCAGATAGTTTCCAGCCCATGTAAGAACTGTTGTTTGTTAGCATTTTACAGTGCTCATGCTACTCTTATTCCCATGCAAGCAAGGTGCCTGGTTTTGCCCTCACCCCACAACATTTTTTTGAGGCTGGCTGTCATTTTCAAGTACATTTGCAGAGAGATACATATCCTAAAGATAAATGTATTTCATAAAAGTAGATAGTTGTAGGAAAATACTACTAGAGTTCTAGTATCACTCTCAATATTTCTGAATCCATCGGGTAGTTTCTGTAGTTAACAATGACAGCATGTTTGTCATTTTGAAATACCCTGCAGCAAGAAATAATAGCCCTGTGTTGATATATGCAGAGTAAACAGAAAATCTAAGTGTAATACTGTTGAACAGTCAATTAACCAAGAGAGACACAATTCCCTAGAAAGCCAGGTTTTGTTAGCTCTCAGAACTACTTGTTTAATCAGATAGTCATGTGATACTAAGGCAAATACCTTACAAACCTCTGCCACACAACCTTTATCAAACAAATTTGTAGTACAAAAAATGAGATTGGTTTGACCAGACTGATTTAACGTTTTGAAATTCTATTCTTTCCTATTGCTATAGATGCAATCTTTTGCTAGTTTTTCTGTTATTGGGCCCAGGCTGACTCCATGCTAAAAGACCTGTCAGCCAATGCACTAACCTTTTTTGAACATTGACATAACATTAGCACTGTTTTTGTCTTCTTGAATTTCCTTAGTAATGTGAGATTTATTAAAAATTAACCTAACCCATTTGTTCTCTAATGTCCACACCTCAGAGGCATTCAGTTAAACATCCTTCTTCTTTACTAGGGATGGGCTGGGAAGTACTACTTTGCCTTCTTATGAAATTAGATATTTATTGAGTTCTTCTGCCTTTTCTACATCATTATTTAAACATCTTCTTGATTATATGTCTTATTAATGAGACCAGTGTCAAAGTGCTTCCTGAATTATTCATGGTATTTTGTGGTGATGAAACCGTGGAACACAGCAGAAGATGAATGGCTTTGTGGTTAAGATATTCTCCTACCATTAAGAGATCTAGGTTTTAGACTTCCAGCATGACATTATCAAATTAAAAGACCTTTTTGTGTCATATGACTACCTCCTTCTCGAGCTGCTACTAGAGGAAGTTAAAACCTTGCCTGTTTTCCTAAGTCTGTTCTCTTTGCTTCCTACTTCTCATCCTCCTCCCTTCCTAAAGGCTATCATAATCAACTGTTCTTTCCCATCAAAAGACAATGAAAAATAGTACTGGACATGCCCCAAGATCTCATGCAGACCTTACCTTTTCTCCTTGCTTCTCTTCATGTCTCGGTTATCAAACAAGTAGCGTAGAACCATTATACTGAATTACCCTCTATAAGCTTTCATGTGTGTGGCCTCTCTACTCTTCCCTCCGCTGAAACTTCTCTTACACAGTCTTGTGTGATCTTTTCTTGTGCTGTGGACACTTCCTACATCACAACATCGTGTTTTCCTTGGCTACCATTGGAAATACCAACTGCTTAATTTTTCAGCTTCTTAGGGTACAGCGTTTACCTGTACCTTATCTTGTTGACTTGTTTTGCAAATAATTTGTTAGTTAAACAAAATGAGAACTTTCAAGAGCTTAACCACATCTATTGCTATTTTATTCTGTTTCCCTGATAATCTCAATTGTGCTCCTTTTACCTGATAATATTTGTATCTTTCTTGCATTGCGAATAATCTTGATGGTCATTAAACTTTCTATTACTGGCTTAATGCAAGAAGTAAAAAGGTTCACTGACAATGCAGTAGGTCAGATTTAATGATAATCAGAGCCAGTGAGGATATCTTTGCAAGCAAGATTGGGCCCATCAGTAGCAGTGCTATATAATTATTGAGCATTGTTTCTGGATGAGTGTTTTTGGATGACAGCAAAATGGGCTGTCTCTGTGTTCAGGTTCATAAAGATGCCCTTCCCCTTGCCCTATTTCTGGACATAATTGCAACTAGGTGCATCCACAATCAGACATCTTAGCCAGGTGTTGCTACTAGAGATCATCAGCAAGTTGTTATTCTTCATGGCTTTAGCATGTACCTGGACCTGAGTGCAGACAGGTCACTAATGCTATTTCTGAGACTCCCTGAATTTATATTCTGTTGCTTTTATGTTCTATCATTTTTTTTTCCAGTTCTCTGATTTCAGGAGGGTTTCTGTCTCTTAGAAAATTGTATTCACCATTTGAACCAAAACATAGACACAGCTAATCCTTCCTAAGGCAGGTTAAAGATAACCTACCAGCATGTGAAGAATTTGTCTGGGAAAGTACACAAGAATTAGGGTTCGGCACTGTGTGTTGATCAAGCATGTGGAATATAAATACCCAAGTGTAAGCTTACAATGATTCCCAGTTTGTGTTTTTGCAACAGGGTGTACAAACATGCCCACCTCAGCACCCACAGCACTCAGCCTTTTTCTCCCCACACTCCAGTTTTCATCTGGGTAGTTTAATACAGACAAGAAGATGGTCTCAAAGGAGGAATCCCACGTTGAGTAGTGCTAACATGGATCAACTGCAACTGATGAGACTCAGACAACTAACTAGGAGAGCTGATATTGCAGATGACTTTAAAAAAAATTGGAAAACTTATGT
>NW_009258484.1:2969640-2975916 GCF_000687185.1 Egretta garzetta | reverse complement strand
ATGCACATGAAACACATCCACAATCCATTAAGGCCATCCATCCTTTTATTGCTGCCTGTAAGCACATATATTATAAATATAAATATATTTAGGTGGAATTTCCTGGGTTTTGGCCAATACATTTACTGCTACAGGAAAAGGTATACTTCTGGAGTGTGCTCAGTTTCAGTTAAAAGCAGAGAATATACAGTGTCTTTTCATAATTAATTTTCTGTCTTCTACTTCCAGCTACATCCCTTCTGACCTCATATGTTCAAAATGGTAGGGAGAGAGGGGGGAAAAAACCCCAACATACAACCCCGACTGTTTCATAAGTAGGCTTTTGCAATTTTTACCGTGATCATATTCATGGTATTTTCATACCTTGAGTAGGGTTTTATATAATTGCTTTCAGTGAGTGGTCATATCAGTCATTGCTGGGTTTTATGCCTTTGCTATAAAAGCACTGACCAGGTTTCAAGAGCGTATTGCCTAGTATAATGTGCAATAGTGATAAGTGCCAACATTTTCAGGCAGTAGCTGTAGCCCATTCTTATTTTGACTGCTCCCTGGGAGGGGTTCCAGAGGGCTGGTATTTCTTGCTCAGCTAATATTAGGCTTAAAATACTCTGATTTAAATAATCTGGGAACAGTGAAGAACTGAAAGAGAAAATGAGGCACCAGTCATTGTGCATCCGCTAAGGGAAACTCATGCCCGCAGAAAAGCAGGGGAGGAGGGTGGCGTGTGGAAGGGACATTCTGCCACTGTCAGTCACCCCATTATGAGTTTAGGATGAGTCTCTTTTTTCCCTAATCACAGAAGGTAATTCTTGAAATATTGCCTTTATCAGCAACTCTAGTCACTCTGTTGTGCTCAGTGCAAACAGATTAATCTGAATACCTTGGAACAAAAAGTCCTTTCCTTTCTCCACTGTAATTTTTCACAAGCAGTAACAAATAGGATAGAGAGTATAATGGCCATTACTGGCATATGGATGTCTTTCCAGTCCCTCTATTTCCTCACTTACAGGGCTCCTCCACTCTCTATTATGCGTGTTTCTCTACATAATAATGGTTTTGAAGCTACCATCAAATAAATAAATAAGATGTAAAGTGTAAGAATGTTTTTTACTAAGTTGCAAAACATACAAATCATCTAGACTGCACATGGGATGCCTAAAACAACTCTCAGGCACAGATGTTAAATGAAATTGATTATGACAGTCCCCTCTACATCTAAAAATCTAGATAAAAGGCAACAGCCTTGAAATTCAGAAACCATACTTTAATCCTCAACTACTAACAGCAGCCCTCCTACTCATCCTGAGATAATAGCTCTTTCCTTGCGGATTCTTATCATTCATGCAGTAGAGATATCTTTACAAAGTGTTTACAAAATAACCCACCAATACAATGTTATATAACAAAACATATGGAATAACTTTTTTTTTTTTAAATTACTATATTAGGACTCCCATTCCATTTAACCAGTATCACGTGCCTTTCAGAGCAGTTCTCCCCATTATCACACTGTCAAGATATTGGAGGAAGATGTGATCTCCCCTGCACTAGCTCTGAACCTAGCTCAGTATTGAGGGTCATAGTTTTCTGAGGGTGTGGACCAGTCCAAGAACTGTGAGTCCCCCTAGATTCTTTTTGTATAAAAGTGCTCAAGTTTACCCCTGCAGTTGTGCAGAATGCTACAGTCTGGATGATATTTGCCACCGTGATATCCAAATGCTTTTTTAATTAATGTCTGCTGTGTAAATGCATACTCCATTTAACCCACTAAATGTGCTCTCCACTGTATTACTGCTTTGTATTTAACCTAAACTTCTTTTTCCAAGGCATATAAAGCCAAAGTCAGTCCTCCAGAATAATTGTTGGCACTAACACCTCATTGATAACAAAAATGTTAAGAGGAAAATGAGCTCCTATTTGTCCCAGCCTATAAATGCCAAGCTTCCTCAATACCCTGGTGTTGCACATTTTGCCTCTGCTTCCCACGTGGGTGTTAATGAACCTGCAATTAAGACCACATGTCTTGCAGACCCAAGGTGAAGTATCTTTTGCCTCTGACACTTGTGGTTCCTCCTTCCTCGGGGCAAAACCTGGCCATACACAAGAGGTGCTCCAGTGCTATCTTACTGTTTCCCCTGCTCTTTAATAAGTCACTGACTTTCAAACAGTCACCCTGAGCACCCCAGAGGATGAGATACTTAAAGTCCTATGGACTAAAAAATAGCATTTCTGAAAAACAGTGATTTTAGGCATCATAGTCTAGTATGACAGCATTGCTAACCAACTCATATGTCAACAATAGCAACAAAAAATCAAAGCTGAATTTTTAAAAATATCTCATTGTGATACCGTGCAGCATAGAGGCAGATGTTTACATCTGGAAGAATTCTGTGAATTACAAAACTGTAGGCTGAATTTTTAAAAATATCTCATTGTGATACCGCATAGAGGCAGATGTTTATATCTGGAAGAATTCTGTGAATTACAAAACTGTACCCAGCCTAGCCTCTTAGGAGGTACACCTTCTCGTATGCCATGTGAAAGAAAGAGTTTTGCTCTTAAGAACGCATTCATTCATTATCTTCATTATCCTTCAGGCAGTGCCTTCTATGTTGCAAGATCATTACCCCTCTGCAAAAAAACAGCACAGCAGTCTGATCCCAAAACATAATCTAGCTGCCAATTTTAAAGCACTCCGAGCAATAACACAACATGGTATAATAACCTTTCCTGGAATTTATTTTTAAAAATAATCTTTGTTTTCCATAGTTTTCTGTATTGCAAAAAAACCCCAAACCTCAGAAGTAACTACGATGTCAGTGAGAGTGAAAAGCCCTGATTCATTATAACTGTTGTCAGGAGCAAACTATACTGAACAACCACCACAACTGCACTTTTTAGGCATCTTGACTCATTCTTGAAATTGTGTCCCAAAGGAGCGCAACAGAGAGCAACTCTGACTGCAGAGTGTGCGAACGTGCAGTTGTGGGAACAGAATTCAAAGCTCAGCAGAGCCCCTGAAATCAATGCGGTCGCACCAGAGTAACTGGGAGCAGAATGTACTATATGTTTCACATTGAAAGTCCTGTCATGAGTCAGGCAAAGAAGAAATATATTGCACCCACAAAATGCAACACAACTAATACGAACTAGCCATTTTCTGTGGTTAAGATCTTGAAATCTTTTGTATTCTGTAAAGAATAAAACTTAATTTAAAAGTATTGCAACTGTTGTACGAGGCACCATTGAAACTGTGTGACTGTTTGTTAAAAGCTATTTTTCTTTCATTGTAACTGGTTTGCTTCTATTATAGCAGGAGCTAGAGGCTGCAGCAAGGGCTCCACAAAAGTTGGAATTCCCATCCGCTTTGGAAAAAGAAGTCAAAATATCAACATGCACTGTGGAACAGAATGTTCTGAAAAACATGGATTCGGAAACAATTAACATTTCATCTTTTCCCAGCTGAGCACAAAAGCTGCATATTTCGGCAGTGTTACGCTGCCTGATGGGGTTTGGAGTTTGAATCGCCTATTGTGTCATTCTGTCTTTGGGGGTAAAGACCGCAGGCTCAGGCCACATCTCAGCGCCGCACCGCAGCCGTAGGGATGACGGCGAGAGGAGTGAGTGTATTGTACCCGTGCAGATAGAGTCTGATCTGGGAGTGAATCATAGGAGAGAGCAGGCTGAAACCACAAGCACAATTGTACAATACAGTGTTGTTACAGAAACCAGGTTCCTACTGAACCAGGTTAAAACAAAATATGTTGGCTCAAAGAAAAGCCACAGAGCCATTTTTTCCCTGGGAAAATTTTGGGGTATTTTTTTTCCCAAGAGAAAGTAATTCTGACCCAAAGCAGGCAGGTGGCTGTTCTCCTTGTGCCCTGATGGTGTTGGAGGCTGTACAAATCTAACTAAACAAGACAGCATATTTTTCGATAAGTCAAGTATTGCTTTCTGCATATCGTGGACCCAGCACTGATGCACCCTTAGCAGGTATTTTGCTGCCTCTTACAGCACTTTGTCTACACTAATAAACCAAACAGGCTCAGGCTAGGCTCCACCAGCTTGGTTTTGGCCTTCACCATCTAGCACTGTATCTGGGTATGGTTTGGGAGACTGGTCCCAGTAAGCAGTATGGATGAGATCACCCTGTTTTGGGGGAGAAAATATATATGCGGTCAAGGCAGACCAAAACTGTCATTGCTGGACCCCAACTCTGCCTTCCACAACAAGAAGCAGACGTCTCACATGAGAACAGACCACAGTGGAGTGGAGGGCTATGAAGTTCTCAATTTGGGGCTTTCACTAAATGCCCATGGTTGGGAGGGAGGAGGCATTTTGTCGGTGGCTTGTTCAAGAGCACGCAGAAAGCCTGTGGGAGAGCAGCAAGGTGGTCCAAAAGGCCTGATGCCAGCACAAATGATTTAACTGTAAGAATGTATTTCTCCTCTGATAGAGATTTGCCTTATTAATGAAGTCATTTCTCTGAACATTTTGTAATTGAACCAGGTACCTGGAAATGAATATGAAATATTGAAGTTACTGAACAGAGTGTGTATGTACTTACGAATTAAAAGCAGAAATTCTAGCTGAAAAATGTTTCATTAGACCTTAAACTTACTTCCTTTGGTGAAAATTAAAGTATTGTTTAGAACTGCCTGCTTTCTGCTTTTGTTATCAAAAGGCACATCAGATGTTAAAGTGCAATTAAAATCCAGTGGGCCCAATTTTGCAACGAATAAAAATTTGCATAAATTAAGTTCATTGGAGCAATATTGATTTTCAGCACCTGAAGGTCTGCCCCTCAGTTTTAACTTTTTTTTTTTTTTTTTTTTTTTTTTAAGTGTTCCTCTCCTGTGGCAGAAAAGGAGAAGAGGCAGAAAGAAGCCAGGATGAAAGGGAAAGGATGTATGTCTTCAATACTGTACAAATGCAAGGGCAGCCATGGGGAAAATGGACTAACCCAAAAAGATGTAGGAATATATATATTTTTGTTTTGATTGGGAGTTATTTTGGTTTGTGTCTGTAGTTATGAAAAAAGGATGAAAATACCTGTCAGAATTTCGTCTTGAACGGTCTGATAAACAGGCATTTTTATCTGTGTAGAAGTACATGACTGGGAGCTAGGCCTATTGAGAAAGTGACAAAAACCTTATTTCTCACTAAATGAAAGGATGGCTCTTCAGTTATCATTACTGTAGGTTGGTGCCGTCCATTTAAAAAGTAAATACAGCTCTAAGTAAATTGACCTGCACTTTAACATATGGGCCCTCCTTGGGGTCACATAAATGAAGAAAACTGAGTATGAGCATGTACCCAAGGGACTGGGAGAGTGTATGCAGTACTTATCGTGTGTAGTACTTAATTTGTTCTGGTCCATTCATAATAAGTATCTATAGAGAAAATGCAGTCTTAATATCCATATTTTGGCCATCAAACACTTGCTAAATGATGCTTTTGTGATACTTTATCAGTAGCAAAGGATAATACTCGATATTATCAAGTGACAGCTGCACTTGACTGTATTTTCCCTCCTTTCTAAAGGGTAATTAATGTGCAAACCAGCTTTGATACAGAGCACATTGATGAAATGTTAGTGAGGGTTTGGGGTAGCTTTCACTGATTTAAAATAATGTTTTATTGATTGTTGGCTGCATCTACAGAGCAAAAATATGTCACATGTACAAATCAAATCAGATGAGCCTACCTTTGGAGTCATGGGGAAGTTACAATACCACTTGCCCCATTCCTCCTCCCCAGCAATGTTCTGCGGCTGATGATGCAGAGCAGCCAGGGCTGGGGATGCTTCTTCCCACCCAAGGCCAGCAAGTGGGGGACAAAAGGCAAGGCGGACCAAAGGGGAGCACAGGGTTGCTTCGGAGGCCACAGAACAGCTGCCCAAGCCCCTTAATACCCATAAAGAAGCAATTGCTGAAAATGCTGAGGGCAATTCGCAGTATGTAAGAAAATCTTCAGCGGGATTTCATGGGCAAGTGAGGTTTGTTTCTTCCCGTAATGGTTGCTGCCTGTGGTCTGCACCCCCACAGGATTCAGCAAGGATCTGTGGGGAGAGGGGGTGTGAGGGTTAGAAAAGGAAGGAAATGGTTATTTTGTGAACAGTGAATTTTAAATCTATAATATCTGTATAATCATTGGATCATTCGGAAGAAACAATAAACCTTTTACTGGAACCAGTGTCCTAAAACTATTCACAGACAGAAAACAAAGAAAGGGGAGGCGGGGCGGGGGGGGGGGGGAAGCAAGCCCTTAACTGCT
>NW_009258484.1:2931282-2969307 GCF_000687185.1 Egretta garzetta | reverse complement strand
TACTACCATCTAGTGGTAAAAAAGCAATAAAGGATGCGTTTGCAGAAATAGTCTGTGGGAGGGATGAGGCTGGTGAATAGAATTAAGAAATCAGCGAATTATTATCTGGCAGCCACTGGCAGCCACTGCCTCCTCCAACTGCAAACACACACATTATCCATCACTCTGCTACACACACCCCCTGCTCCTGACATGGAAAGTAAGCACAAAACCAAAGCAATGAATTGAAAGGATCAGTCAGGGAAATATATTCCTCTTGACCTCAGAATTCATGTGTAAGCTTGAGGTAAGTATATGATTTAAGATCTTCCAGCCATCGGCCACTTTTGCATTCATAAATATATGATAGCTAGCAAAATAGGATGTGGGTCTTCTCTATTAACTACAAGAAAATACAAGGTCATGTACGTAACCGGGTGCTGCTCCTCTCCTGAGGGTTGTGCTTAGTGGAGGTAAGGAGCTAAGTGTGATGGCCTCAGCCCGTGGCTGTCCCCACACTCACTCCCTGCTGCCAGCCGAGGGAAGCCCTGCCACCCTGCCCATGGGATGCCCACCCCTCCTTGCCAAATTGCCATCTGGCCTTGCTGCACAGGGAAGCAGAGCCTTGGCGCCTTGCCGGGACTCCTGCATGGAGGCTGGGTGCTCCCTCATGGGAGAGAACTGGGGCTCCACCTGCACCTTACCATGTCCTTTGAAATTGCTGGTCAAACTTCTAGGCAAACTTCTACCTCCCAGGAAAAGAAGTTTAACTGAAATGCAAAGCTAAGAAATCATTTACTGCATTTAGGAAAAGTACAAGGAGGGGAAATAATAGCAGACTTTACAGCCGCCTTGCACACTGTTTTGGATTTGAGCTGTGTTCCCTTCAGCTCACGGATGAGCTGCTTCTCAAGGTGATTCACATCTCTTCCCAAGCCAGTGGGAATGTCTTCTAGGTCTTCCAAGCTGCCCCTGTCCCCACTGCAACCTGCTTTCCCTCGATCAGTGATAGCCCTAGTGCTTTCCCTTGACAAGTGATAACCCTAATGCTTTATAGTTGGTACAAATCTCAACAGAAAATTCAGCAGTAGACTTACGGGTCTACACATGTGTAATGCAAAGGAGTTTTAGGAGGATGGTATACAAAACAAGAACAGTATAGGTTATTCATTTTTAAGATAATAATTAGCAGACAAGAATTATTAGTTGTTATACACTGGAAGACAGGAAAAAATTGTCATTGTCCCCCAATGACTTGGATTGAAGTCAGCTGCTGCTCTCCCATATTTCAATAGGGTGCCTGATGCATATGTATGAATCTTTGCAGCTTCCTGCAAGCTTAAGTAATTATTTCATCAACTTCAGTCTCAGGTGTAATTGGAACCATGCATACCACACCTCCAGCCGCCGGTGTGTTAGGTGTCCTTGGGCCGCCTCTTCCTCCTGCCAGAACTGAGACAGCTTTCACATGTAGCTGACTTCAATAAATAAGTCTATAAAATGTGCCTTTCCCTTCCAGACATCTCTGAGTGTAATCAAAAGTTTATGTACCTAAGTTCAGCTCATATTGGGATTGTTTAGGCAAGACTGGTTTCAACCTTAAAGTCAATGACTAAAACAAATTAGAGGAATCAAGTGCCAAAAGTACAACTGCTACCCCTCCAAGGGGAAAAAAAAACAAACCCAAACCCCCAAAAATCAACCCTGAAAGGCAGGCTTTATTTTAATGTTTCAAACTTAAAGTTGATGCCTAAAATAGGTCAACCAACCATTAAAGGTACTTCTCTTCACTGACTGTAGCAGAAACTGAGAGTGACCAACTCCAGTGCAAAATGTGAAAGCCAAAGTGGCTGAAGTCCAGCCTTGGCATTAGGTGGGCGGGAGTTTTCACTCCTGATGGGACGCTGAAAAACAAGGAGAACAGGACAAGGGAGAAGTTCCCTATTGACCATTCTTTTGGGGAGAAAGCAGCAGCTGGTCAACCACCGGTTCTAGAAAAAAAACTTAAGGTATAAAATCCTGCCCTGAAAACAGCACTATGGACAGGTTGGATCTCCTTTTACACCCAGATATGAGATGACTGGGAGGCTCATCAGTGTTTTATCACCATCACTGAAATAGGTTGCAGCCCTTCTGTCAGTAGCATCAAACTCCACCAAGTCAGGGGGACAGTGCTGTCCCACGTCCCAGGTGGCACTCAAGCATTATATTTTTTCAAAAAGCTGTAGCAGTGACAACGATAAATAATGCATGATCTGCCTCCTTTCCATATCCCTGGTTGCATTTCCTACAATCATTTATTAGAATGATGCTGTCTCACATCTATTCAAGTATCTATTGCAGAGAGGCTTGACAAAATAGAAAAATAATTATTCTTCATCAGGATGTGGTTGCATTTATAGAAACATTTGTTATATTTATAGAAGTGTTATCTACTTAAACAGTTATCCATGTAAGTTTATATGCTCAGACATTCTGCAGTATTTATAGTTAAAGGAAATAAGGAACTTTAAAAATGACATGCATATTTGTCTCGTAATCCTGATAGAAGTTGCTTTTTCCATTGCATTTATTTAATTAGCCTATTTATACATTTATTAATTTCAAGCCTTACTTTAGATATTCTTTCACTGGCTGGATGGGAACATTTTGTATCGTCCTTTTTACTGGTAATTGTACATCACTCTCCTCATGAAACATCTAGAAGCACATTCCTCCTTCACGAGAGAGCCACAAAGACCTTATTACTGACCAAAATGTTTATATTCAATTTTCCACCTCCCACCTATGATTAAAACAAAAAGTAATGAATAATTTTGAGATCCCCTAATTATTCTGATTAGGCAGTTGGCATCCTGATGACTCAGTTAAAAGGGGCTTTTGCATTTTGTTTGCAAAAATATTAAGCCTGCATGTCAGGATTTAGTCCTGTGAAGATGGCACGGCTTTTAATCTGTTTTCCCCTACTGAATAAATTACACATTTGGGGTTTTTTTTTAGGCTGGTTTCATGAGAAATAAGCATTATTGTGTTATCTCACTGTCCTCCACTTCTTCTTCTCCCCCTTTGTCTGTTTTTAGCCAATTTAGGCAGAGGCCTCAAAGATTACAAAGTCTTACAAATTTTGTAATAATCAAGGACTGAGTAGAGGAGACCAACTTTATTAATGCTCCTTCTGAGTGAAAAGAACAGAAGATTTGATCGCGACTTCATTCTGGCTAACAGCAGCCACCGGGACAGCCAGCACGGGCAGTCAGTGTGCCTGTAGCCCTCTCTCTTGTTTGTGTTGCCTCTTGCCTGGCCAGTAAGCCCCGAGAGATAGATGGGGCAGAGACACAGGGGCAAGTGGGGGTACTGCAGTGTGGGAACAAAGCGGTACTGGGAGCAGTATGGGGCAACCATGAGGCACTGGGGAGAGCTCTGTGTAATACCTGGGGAGTGGCTGTTGGTGTATGGAGAAGCTCTTGTTCCTGAGGTGAGTAGGTGTGATGTGGGACGTGCAAGACAAATCCATGTGAAACAAGATTTCCTGAGCTCTGCTGTTCATGTACTAACTTGCTTTCTTTTATGCTCAACTTTTGCTGTTTTTCTGTCTGCTTTCCCTGCTCTGGTCTAGGTCACAGAGAGCTGACTGCCTACCCAGCCAGGAATCTGCTCTGCAAAGGACATGCTTTTGTTGTTTTCCAGAACTGCATTCAACCTTTCAGATTCTCTCCATCTATCCTAGATTCTTTTTATAATTTCTTTCTCATGATCATCATTTTCTAAAGTGAAAAGCTATTGAAAGTAAATGTATGCTGCAGCTTTTTTATTACTTTCCATTTACCAAGAGTATTTTTTCTTGGGTGTAAATGCTTTATGTCACCTTTAGTTTTCTTCGTGTTTATTTTTACTCCCTGTTTCTTGCTTGCTGCATAAAGATAATTTATTATCCTCTTCTCTCTAGCTGCTAGATACTCGAGGAGCGCAATGTCATTTGCAAACTGCATAGGTACTTCTCACTTATTCTCCGTAATGTTACTGCGGTACAGCTTTCTGAAAACTCCCACCGAGCATGCACAGAAAAAGGGGGTGCATAGAGTTGCCCTAGCAAATATTTTTTTTTTTTTCCCCTCTTGCTCTTAAAAAATAGTTTCCTGATGCTATCTGGTAATTGTTACCACGGGGAGATAAGCACTGCTTTAGCCCCAAATTAATGAGCTTCATGTGGCAATTACTTGGTGGAATTTCATGACCTATGGTATGCAGGTCAGATTAGATGAGTCTTCTGGCATTAAAATTTATGAATCTATAAATTTCTGTTTCTCACTTGTTCTCGTAATGCTTCCTAAGATTTCCAGTGAGTAAGAGCCTTCTCATCTATCAAATACCCAAAGCTGAGGTAAATTATTCTGCATGACCTTCAATACTTTTCTGTCATTTTAGGTCCGGTCTTACAGATGTTGTGTCTCTAAAGCTCTCAGTAGGTTAGGAATTATGGGTGCCTAGGGATGCCAGGCTGAGCATTTGATATACTGCATTAGTGTGAAAAATCAGGTGGCTTGTCCTAGGTATAGGTTGCTCGCCATGTAAAATCCTTTGTAACTAGCTAGCTTACAGGAGTAAACTATTTACAACTCATAGGGAACTTTAATTTTTTTTTATGGATACATTATGCTGATGGAAACAGTAGATTTATACTGGTGAATTTAGGAATTTACGACGTTTGCAGCCCCTGCTGTCAGCTTTCCCCTGCTACCCAGGGTTTCTCTGACTGTGTACCTGGACCCGGCTCTGATGCGGCACAGCTGTGTCACCTCCACCCGGGCTGCTCAGAAAAAGCTGTGAGAGGCTTGTACAGAGATAAGGAAGGTAAAATTACAGGCTGAAGTAGGATTGCTGAGATGGAATCAGAGGTAGCTGGAGCATTCAAGAGGAAAAACATCAGTGTGGAAAGGTGCAAAAAAGTAAAGGAAAAGCCATTAAGGAGGCTGGCCAGGCTAGTCAGGGGCTAGCTGTGAAGCATCAGCTCGTCAGGTCAAATCCTCAGTGCTGTTGGGAGTGGGTGGACAAGGATAACCCTGTGACACTGAGGACCTGCTCTAAGGAGCTGAGGCCAGCCCTGACCCTCCCTGCTTGTGCCTGCCTGGCCAGCAAAAGCTCTTGGGGTGCTTCATTTGGGGTGGGGAGCACACCTGTGCTTAGGCTGACCACTGGTTAAATGCTACCTACCTGCTTCTCTCTGTTTGCCATTAAATAACTGCCATTAAAAAACTGCTTTGTGCTTTGAAGTTGCTTTTTGTCTTGCTTGCAGAATCCCTTGTACCAGGATAAGGATGCTGGAACAAATGGACTTAGGAGAGGATCAGTAATACTTTCCTTAAATACCAAGTTCAAAACCACCAAGTGTTTGGCGAAGTTTACAGGTTTTCTTTAATGTTGGATAGCATTTCCTAAGTCTTCATTCTAATTTTCCCTATTGTCAAAGAATCTTATGAAGTTGTACAGACAAGTACAAGGTCTTGCACCTGGGAAAACACAATCCAGGAGTGCAGCACAGACTGGGATCCACCCAGCTCGAGACCAGCCCTGTCGAAAGGGACCTGGGGGTCCTGGTGGATAGGAAGCTCAATATGAGTGAGCAGTGTGCTGCTGCGGCCAAGAAGGCCAACAGGATGCTGGGTCACATCCAAAAGGGCATCACCTGCAGAGATAAAGAAGCCATTATCCCACTCTGCTCAGTGATAGTCAGGCCACACCTGGCATACTGTGTACAGTTCTGGTCCCCACTATACAAAAAAGATGTGGACAGGCTGGAGAGGGTCCAGAGAAGGGCCACCAAGATGATCAAAGGACTTGAGAAAAGAAGGCTCAGAGGTGATCTCTTCACCATGTACCAGTATTTAAAGGGTGGCTACAAAGAAGATGGATGTCTCCACGACAATGGAGACTCCCTTTCACAAGGAGTAAATGGAAAAGACAAGGGCGAATGGACACAAGTTAATCCTAAGAAGATTCCGACTGGACCTGAAAGGAAAACTTTTCACAATGAGAAGAGTCAACCATTGGAATGATCTCCCCAGGGAAGTGGTTGACTCTGCCACACTGGACACTTCCAAGACTGAGCTTGACAGGGTGCTAGGCCATCTTGTTTAGACTGTGCTCTTGCCTAGAAAGGTTGGACCAGATGATCCTTGAGGTCCCTTCCAACTCAGTATTCTATGATTCTGTGATTCTATGATTCATGATCTTATTGAATGCTCCTGTTCCTACTTCTTCTGCTTCCATTGTGTGTGTTGTATCACTCGCTATTTTGGCACTGGTTATAGTTATTTGCCTTTTTTCCTTTAGAAATTCCTGCAATGGCCTATAGTGAAAGCTTTAGGTAAGAAAGCACACACGACATACAGATTCGCAACACACTGATGCAGCATAAGCTGAATTCTTTACAAAAATCTTGGTATTATCACTGGAAAAGGTGTTTGGGGTACAGGGCTAGATCCTGGCAGATGACAAACATCTTTCTCACTGCTTGGCAAGCACAAGTCTGGCTTAAAGTTGCCCTAATCAAGCAGCTGAAGATTCCCCAGAAGAGAGGGGGAAGAGGATCTGCCAGTGAAAGAAAACTATCAGAAATCAAACGTGTACTCGTTCCAGCCTGACAACTGTAGGTGCTTCTAAAGACCCCTTTAGAGCCACTATAGGCTAGCAGAAATTAAAGCTGCAAAATCACTAAGGCGGCCTCTGTGAGAGGGCTGAAGAAGGGAGTTTTGGATTCATCCTGAGTGGCACTCGGGCACGCAACACTCTGTGATCATTACAGGAATTTCAAAGGGGTGGAAACACTGAGGGAAACAAAGAAACGTAAGGGGCAGATCTTGAAATAGACCTGTAAGTCAGAAAACACTTGAAAGATTTTCTTCCGAATTTGTTGGGGGAGGAGATGGGAAAGAACCTTCAGGGCAGATTTAATACGTATTAGGCTAAATCAGCATTGTTAAATGAAAATAGTGTGGTGACTGATGGAAAGGGACTGTTGTAATCATTTATAAAGACAGAGCTTCACAACTGTCAGCATAAAGACAAGGAAGGCAAAGAGAGCCAAGTGTTTTTCTCATAATACTGGGATGAAAATTGCAGCCACAGAAACAAGATACACTCACATGAGCACACGGGTTATTAGGTTTTGATTAAATTCCATTGTTGAATCAGAAGCTCTAGTGCTTGCTAATGAAGGATCATTTTTTAGCAAACATTTTTATTATTATATATAATGTTATATGTTAATGCTGGGTACTAAGAAGTCATGAAAAGATTTAAAATCTTGCTATTTCAGGATTATTTGGTTCTCTGTATTTGCTTTAATGTTCAAGTTTTTAAAAATTTCTTCCTTTAATCCCAAGTGCGAAGAACTCACCTCCCTCAAACTCAAACAATTTAATTGCTTCAGCCAAGGAGTTTAGGAACTTTAGGAAAAAACACAGAAATATCAATAAGCCACATAAAAATGGCACAGCTGACAAAAGTGATATCTCCTTAAACCGTGTTCAGTGAAAGATCTCCTTGTACATTTGAAGAGCAAAATACCCTGAAGGAGTGAAGGTTTAAATAAGTGAAACAACCAAATAGTTGAAGAAAGGAAGATATTCTCACAGTGTCTCAGCTGTAGACACCTGGCAGACTCACCCAGGCAGACTTCATAAAATGAAACACAGAAATAAGTTGTTTTGCAGTTTGGAGGAAGAGAGTTTGCAGTGCATTTCAGTTCATACATAAATATCTCTCACTCTGATAAACTTTGCTCTCTGGGCAACAGTAAATCCCTTTCTGAATGTAGTAAGTAGGAATACATTGGGCCATCAACTCCAGGGTAAGAATGGGATTCTTAGGTTACTGAAGTTGAGAGGAAGATGACTGCAAGTTTTTTTTTTTTTTATTTAAATAAACTAATTACTGTTGGTGGTCTAAATAAGATTGCATCTTACATTAGTTGCATCTTTTATCAGTGTATTCACTTACTCTTCTGATGTCTGAGACAAGGCAATAAATCCTATGTAAGAACATAGAAGTCAAGATCATAACTCAAAGAGAGAGAGAAAAAAAAATTAAAAACATTAGTTGCTGGTTTTTTTTAAGCATACAAAATTAATAGAAGTTTTCCCACTACAAAAGTTAAATCTACACCCTAACTACAACCTTCCTTCTCTTGGGAAGCTAAAGGAACACGAACAGGTTCTGAGGATTGCTTTCTTTGAACCAGTGAAGTGAAAATGCTGCCCTTTATTGGAGGCTGACATGGTATCTGCCTGGTGAGCTAAAATGTTTCATTTCATCTTGTCCCTTAGGGAACTTCTGTCCCAACAGCATCCTTTTTATTTCTTTATTTTAGTTTTGTTTTTTTTTTTAACTTGGTATTCTAGACTTTTACAACTTGGTCAAAATAGTACAGATAAATCATGGCTGCTGGAAAATAAAAAGAAAAGGAAAGGTATAGGTAGGTAATTAGGTATGTATACATATAGAAACTAATTTGCAGAAGAAATGAAACTGTTACTTTAGAATCTGATCATTTTAACACACATTTTCATACGTATCATCTACTTTCTACAGAATTACAGTGTATTTTGGCAGGTATAAAAAAAACTTTAGGAAAAGCTTCTAAATGCTTTCTCAGATTTTTTTTTTTTTTTTCACATACAATGTAACTGTTTAGTGTTATAAATTCGGATTCACCATCATCTCTCTAACACATGATAATGAATCCCCACTCCCTTCCCATGCCTATGAAGGTGAGACCATTTCTTGCTCTATACTAAGCTAGTAAAATGACACTGTATGACATTCCTGTTCATTGCCTTTTCCTATCTGTGCTTCTAAAGCAGGATTAAGAAAAATAAACTAATAATAATAAAAGTGACTTGTTATCTGCTCCAAAGATGATCTGTGGACGTATTTTTTGTCAATAAGGTCTGGTAACTTTTAGGTACTACTGACTTTATCATGATTTCTACTACTCTCTGTCCTAAATTTTTTTGTTTGTTTGTTTCCTCAGGTGTTTCCATTAAAGAATTAAGGAACTTTGGGTCCATTTCGGTATATTAGCAGCGAACTACTCCATGCAACCAGAGAAATAGCCAGGTAAATATCTCCCGAAGGATCTTTCCAATACGGATTAATTCTCATTGACACAAGGACTCTGTAGCAGTGCTCCAGTGGGGCACCTGTAGGGGTAGCACGCACCAAAATAAATCTGTGTAGCTTTTGGGGTGGTCCCTGAGCCAGAGAAACACGAGTAATTTGTAGCTGCCTGGTCAGAGTGTGTGTGTGTGTTCATATACTGCAGAATGTGTGCTGATCCTGATGCTGTCTCAGGGAAGCATCAAGAGAGGCTCTAAAGACAGCAGGAGGTGGAAGGACACCCACCCCCTAACCACCCACAAGGTCCAGGCTACAGAAATAAGTGTCTGGTTTCAGCCCCGATTTTACTCAGTCCCCTAATTATATCCTGAAAAGTTTCAGTCCCCTAATTTGCTTTCAGTCCAGAAAGGTTTTAAGTGGCAACCTTCCAGAAATGAAGTCTCTGTGCAGATGTCTTGGACTCCACCTCTCCTTTAAAAATACCATGTCTGTGACAGAGAATTCCCCATGGGTCAAATCTCATTGTCAGAGGCAAATGGTGGGATGTTCAACTGACTAAAATAAGTGCAATTTGAAAGCATTGCTCACTGGGCTCTACCAGAGCTTGTTTTTACATTTTACTTGTTGACCATGTTGTTGCTTTGGGGCCCTATAACAATCTGTGCCAATAGTTAAAACAATATTTTTTCCATCCATTCTTCATTCTGCTCAAAATTACTGGTCTTTCAGTTGTAAACAAAGGGTGATTTATCATTGCGGCTAAAAGGAATGGAATTAACTCATCGTAAATTCAAGGTAATCTGTTTTTCCATTACTAGCTCTAGTTCAACACCTAATGAAGGCAGAAGCCAGTACATTAGAGACTTATTGTAAGGTGACATTTTAATGAGAACATAACTTTTGGGCAACTAAAAAAGAATATGAAGCCACAGACCCCACCAGGACATCGAAGGCTGGCCTTACTTTCTTTCATCTGAGGTGAATAACTGCCAGAATAGTTTTATTTAAATGTGTCTCAAACTGGCTGTATGGAAGTACATAAAGAGCAGGGCAGCCCAAGTCATTAAGCAGAAAGAAACCAGTGCCGTTCAGGCCAGGCTCACCAATATTTCAAGCCTTGCAGGTGGACCTCAAGTATGATGTTTCTTATGACCATTTTACCATAAATGATTCATTAAGAACATTTCTGAGCCATACTCCTGGGTGAAAAAAAATAAATCTTCTTATGCATACATTCAGGTTCAAATGTACATAGATACATGTTGTTCCTACTTATAAGTGTGTGCTATGTGAATAAACATGTCCTTAATCCACTTGCTATGTCTTATTTATTCTGCAGTTGGATTTCCCTTCAGTTTGCGACATTAAATACCACACTGTTTAAATAAAATGTCTGTATTTCTTTGTTTCTAGCCATTAATTTGGCAATGTCCTTCTTCATATTGTGTGCTCAGGAAAGTATTCTACAATTCATGCTATTTGCAGACAGCAGTTACCTTCTGCTGTCAAAACCCACCACGTTGCTGTAATTAATCTCTATTACAAAAGCACATGGACAGTTCTGGGGGAATGGTAAAAAAGAAAACAGGAGTCTGAGAGAGGAGCAGTGTAAAACAGATTGGGGGGCCATACCTCTGGAGATGGCGTGCCTCTGTCCCTTGTATGCCTGGGGGGACACTGCTGTGAGCCTGGGGGGACAGTGCTCTGTGCTGTCCAATTTCTCCAGCCAGGGGTGGTCTTGGTCAGCAGTCTCCTGCTGGAGCTGGGAAGCATCGCCATTTCCCTTCCAAACCAAGGCTTTCAGTTTTCCAAATACCAGGGCTAAAAGGTAAGTTTAAAATATTTGTTAAAAAATGAACCTCGCTGTGGTTTTATGTGTGAGGTTTACTGGCTAGTGAAATCATGGTAGTATGTGGAAACCCACCCAGGCTGGCACTGGAACCTTCATGCCATCCTCAGTCCAGCAAGACCTCCTGTGCTGACGCACGGTGAGCCTGATTAATCCAGGGTACTGGCTGCTTGCCACTAACAGATGAGCAGAGAGCAGATGCTGTGAGGCCAAGGGCCTCGCTTAGTGAACGCAGGCTGGGATAACTGCACGAGGTGCGAGACAGTGAGCAATACAGCTCTGCGCGTCGCTTGGACTGCTAATAGAACACAATTGCTTGTAATACCAGTTGACCAGACTCCACGACCCAGGAGGTCCCATTCAGCTCTGTGCAAACATGCTTGTTATGGTTGTCCTTCTGTACAAGGAGATACTCTTCTTTTAGAATCAGAGAATCAGAATTGCTTAGGTTGGAAAAGACCTTTAAGATCATCAAATCAACCCTTAACTTAACCCTGCCATTCAGCCACTAAATCATGGCCCTAAGCACCTCATCTACCCACCTTTTGAATACCTCTAGGGATGGGGACTTGACCACTTCCCTGGGCAGCCTGTTCCAATGCTTGACAAACCTTTTGGTGAAGAAATTTTTCCTAATGTCCAACCTAAACCTCCCCTGGCACAACTTGAGGCCATTTCCCCTCGTCCTATTGCACGTTACCAGGGAGAAGAGGCCGACCCCCACCTCACTACAGCCTCCTGTCAGGCAGCTGTAGAGGGTGACAAGGTCTCCCCTCAGCCTCCTCTTCTCCAGGCTGAACAACCCCAGTTCCCTCAGCTGCTCCTCATCAGACTTGTGCTCCAGACCCCCACCTTTTTTCAAGGAGATGAAAGCCCAGATATATTCCAAGAGCTCTGCACTTTGTTGACACACAGCATCGCTCTGTGAAAAGATGCGTCCTTCCTCATACCCTGCTCTAGCATAGCCAGCTGTGGTGCAGACACAAGGTTGAAGCCGCAAGCATAAGCCTCAGAATGGGATGGTTATGCTTAAGTGGTGGTATGCTTGAGATGCAGCCCGGTGACCATGCATGCAATGGGGGGATTTCTAGTGAATTTAGTAAAAGACATGTCCCTTTGAAGGATGTTTTCAAGAGCTGCAGTGTTTAAGCAGGCATAATTAGGCCAGGACCTCTGTGACAAACTGGGCCTAAATGGGCAAGAACATTTAAAAATGTACATTTGTGTAATAAACATGTTTGCTTCTGAATGAAAACTACAACAGAAAAAAAAATGAGTAACCTACAGTGCTGAAAATGAAGTTTAGAAAGGTTTGTTGACTCAAATGTATCTTATTTTAATCTTATGTTAATCTTAAGGTTTCCAATTATAAGAAAGAAGAACAAGTGCAAATGTCTTTGTGAACATTATATTCAAATGTGAGTAATTGAAGAAATGAGAACATTCTGTCCCTCGGTGGAACTGTGTGAGCTTTATAATATTTGCTCAAATTTAGATAACATAACAAACTAATGCAGCTCACATTGCTGTTAGCGAGAAGCATTATTTTCAAAATCAAAAGGGCAATTATGAATGAAGAAAAGAATAAAATTACACAGTGCCATTTTATTATAGTATCAAAATAGAATCAATGAAGCAAAGTCAGGATTGAAAAGAAATCTGGATAGCTGTTATTTATGTTGGCTGGATATTTGTAAGGGTGCCTGACAGAAATGGAATTCCAGAAATGCTCTTGAAAATGTTATCTGCAAAGTACAGTTCCCTGTACTGAGATTTGTACTATAAGTTTTGCATATAAAAAGATACTATCTAAATTCATAGGAACTTTTATGCCTTTCCAAATAATCACACAGCAAGGAATAATAAAAGTAAAAGCTGGAAAAGTCCTGATTGGCCTTCTAGTCTAGGTCACTTGTCAGAGGATGATTATTTCTTACCGCATATTCTCTGGTGAATTTTTCAGCCTAGTTTTGAATTCTCAAGTGATGGTACTCGCACGGTTTCCTTTGTAACATAGCCTCAGAGTTCAGGTCTGCTACGGAGCAAGGAAATGTCAGCAGTGTCCTGATTTGTCATGTAATAACAGAGGTTCCAAGATACCCTATTTTGGGACACAAATGCTCCATCATTGTAACTCCAAAATGTCAAGAGATTTTTAAAATAATCTTTAGAGGACCCATTATTTTCTCAGCTCACTTTAATTCAGTGACCATGCCATGCACATAACCTCCTCAATTCACCTCCAGAGCTGTAGGTGGGAAGGAATGACTTGTGTCCTTTCTGTGGGGCACAGGGGTAGATGTGGATTACTGATCCTTCATTGCCCAGCAAGGCTCTGTGCCCTTCTAGTACAAGCAAGTTCTGCTAATAGGCATGCAGGGCCTCTTACAGTTTGTTAGATCTTCCTTGTGACCACTCTGGTTTCTGACAGTCTCTGTGCTTGGAAGTTGGGGGAAGAAATTGAACCCTACAGCTGACTTTGGACAGAGGACCAGCGACTGTGCTGCTGTGGCTGGGGAAGATGAGGAAGGTTGTGCTGCTCTACAGCTCATGGGGCAAGAGCAACAATTTCAAGTTTAATTTTAAGTAATAGCATGTCAGTAGGATAACTGGGAGAACCCGTGTGTAGTCTTCTAATTCTTGTTACTTTTTGGAGAGTGCTTCAAGTGCAGGGACTCAGCCATGAGATCCTTTAGGTGAAATTTCACACTCTGTAAGAAGCTACAGAACAAAATAAGTAGTGACTGTGAAAGCCAGCCTCTGACTAAGGTAAACCAGCCCAAGAAAGCCAAACTGACAAAGTTTGTGGGACCCCCCCCAAAAGCTTTAACAAGGAGGCTATGTATACTGTAATGAAAGGGTTTAAAAATGGAGCTAACACTTGGAATAAAAGAAGAATGGGGATGTAGGTTTTTCAGAGGTACTGGAGATTTCTCTTGGCTGTAGAATCAGCTAAGGTTAAAGAATCATAGAATCATAGAATCATAGAATCATAGAACGTTTGGGGTTGGAAGGGACCCCTAGAGGTCATCTAGCCCAACCCCCCTGCAGTGAGCAGGGACACCGCTAACTAGATCAGGTTGCTCAGAGCCCCATCCAACCTGGCCTTGAATGTTTCCAGGGATGGGGCCTCCACCACCTCTCTGGGCAACCCGTTCCAGTGTTTTACCACCCTCATTGTAAAGAATTGCTTCCTTATATCTAGTCTAAACCTACCCTGGTTTAGTTTAAAACCATTACCCCTTGCCCTGACACAGCTGGCCCTACTAAAAAGATTGTCCCCATCTTTCCTATAGGCCCCCTTTAGGTACTGAAAGGCCACAATCAGGTCTCCCTGCAGCCTTCTCTTCTCCAGGCTGAACAACCCCAACTCCCTCACAGCCTGTCCTCATAGGAGAGGTGCTCCAGCCCTCGGATCATCAAAGAATGCTCTTGTGAGCACAAAACAAAACCTGCAACAGCCTGACTGCTTATAGTCTCTGAATGAAATAAAAAACAGGCTCTAACAGGAGATTTAGCTGCACTCTGAAGTGTTTAATAACCCATTGTCTCCAGGATGCAGGAGGTCCATGAGACACGAGAACATGGCCCACAGAACAATTTCATTAAAAAAAAAATTCCCAAATACACAAATTCCTAAACATGCAAGAAACACAATGTGGAAAAAATAAAATCAATAAATGTCTACTCAAAACTTAGGTTAATTTTTATTTGGCTGTTAATGAAAAGCAGTCAAGTGATGTTTCACAAAGACATGGTGACTCTTCACTTAAAATTTGAGGAATAGTATCTAAACCAGCACTTCTCCTTGGTGTGTCTCATTGTTCAGATTTTAAGAAAAATTTATGAAACCTGAAATGTCTTTTGCCTTCTCTTTTTCCTGACCAATATAATTCAGCAGCTACCTACTACGAGGAATCATGAAGAAAGTTCTTCATGGTTTGCAGTGAAGCACTGGCTAAAACTGAGGAACTGCCCTACACAGCAGCGACCAAGAAGCATTCAAGAATGATCAGAAAACTGAAGCAAGGAACAGCAACCAGTGCAGTTACTCTTTTCACTTCGATCTAGCATGTCTCTGGCAGTGACTAACTAACGTGGCTGGTGATACTCTTGAAATCTTTGTGTAACAGCTGTGTTGGGGTACCCGTGCTGACTAGATGTTCCCCCGAGGCCAAGGAAGGATGTAGTCCTGCATTGCTACTGCTCAGACCATGGGAGATGCAGGAAGTCAGGGCCCATGGGATCACCCTCCTGGGCAGAGGAGATGTGACCGTCATTGCAAGAAGGGCCAAAAATTTTAAAGTTGAAAATTCAAAACTATAAAAAGATGCTGCAAGAAAGGATTCTTTACCTTCAGCTTTGTCCTGTCTCCAGCTGCTAGTACTGTATTTTTACTCTACCTTTGCATGCTTCAGGCATCTGTATAATGTTGGGAGGGGCTGTTTTAATTCAAGCCCCTATATCTCTTATTCAGAAAGTCATGTGCTGATTCAAGCACTTTGCTCTGTTCTCATTATCTAAAGGGAAGGCTAACTGGGCTCAAAATACATTTAGTCTGCATGAAAAAGGAGAAAACGAAGAATTTGAAAAGGAAGATGTTGCTACTTACATAATAGCTGCCATCTTGGGCTAAAGCAACTCTGCAAAATTCTCCCAAACAAAATGTAGTGTCATTTCATATCAGTACTTACATCTCCTTGTGGCTTGAGGGGAGATATAAAAAAAACTTTGAATATTTGCTTCATTCTCAGCCTTTCAGCTGATGCATAGCACTGTGAAACTATCTGACAAGACAAGTTATCGTGTCACTCAGTTTATGGCAAGGATATGATAACTTTATGCCGGTGTAGAATTGCATTTCTTACCTGAATACAAAGATGAAAAGGTGGCAGGAGGTAATGCAACCAAAGATATCAATAAAATCCCACTGGTGTAATCACTCCATGCAAGAAAGTCTTCTGAAGCAAAGCTCTGTGGCAGAACCTATATCTGTATTAGTAAGTAGTGCAACCCAAGAGGAACGGCTCTGCAAAGCAAAGTGGTTGAGGCTGTGGACCTGGTGTCTGTCTGCATCTCAGGAGGTCTTACTCTGGCCTAGCTCTAACTTTCCTGCATGGACTGAACACCTATGAGTGGCTGGAGTGCCTTAGGTGCTCCCTTGAAATGCATCTGCTAGTTTAGCTCTACAGGGAGGAACCCAGCTTGTGCACAGTGACGCCTCTCCAGGATGTCAACGGGGGCACTGCAAGTGGCGACAACTGGGAGACTTCTTTCAAAACTGCACACCTGCCACAGGCTAAAATACTACTATAGATGCAACCCACAGAGTGTGACCTGAAAAAAAGATTTGCAATTCAGTTGATTTGAGTCATTGGATACAGGTGAACTTGATCAACTAATTGTGTTTGCTCTGTTGATGAGTGTTTTGTGCGGTTTTTTTTTGTTTCTTTCTTTTTCTTTTTTTTTTTTTCTTTTAAAAGCTTCTAGAATGAATAACTAAAGCAAGATAATTCTGTGAGATAAATTACTGTGGTATAAACAGGGAATTATTCTTCAGGCATGAGATGTATTACTGTTTGCATATTTCCAATGGAATGGGAAGAGATTTGTTTCACTGCATCTGAATGGTTTGGTTCAGAGAATCTCTTTGAGCAAAAATGATGCCCAATGAACTATGAGATGAGACTGGCTAAGGAATAAGTGCCTATATTATCTACTTCACCTTCTTCCCTTATTCTCTAGAAAAATGGGGACAGGGTACCAGAGCTTGCAATTGCATACATGGTTTATCTTTATTGGGCCAACCTTCTGGCACAGTTTCATAAAATCAGAAATGGATCTGAGATACTTTTCAATTGAAGGAGTCAGTGCTCGCTCTGCCTGCTGCCCATTTTGATATTTTTGGCCATCTGAATCATGTAAACATAGATAGGATAGAAGGATCCAGACTGAAATTACCATTGTGGAGGCAACAGATGGTCATGGGAACACTGAGTAAACTCCCATTTTTTGCTCACTGCAAAATGGAAACCTGGCAATGACAGCCAATTCAGATCACCTCTCCAAGCCTGAAGACTCGGAGACTATTTTAAACCTGGACAGGTTAATCTGAACAGGTGAAACACCCCTCAGTACATGAATCTGCCCCAAAATAGTCGCTCTTCAAAGTGCAAGGTCCAGATCGTACATATTTTAAAGATTCAGATATTAAAATTATGTTACCTAACTAACTGAGCCTCTATAAGCCTAACATATTTGTACACAGATCCAGGTCTGGAGACACTGGCACTGTCTGCCTTTGAGTTGCATCTAAAGGAAGTTTAATTGTAAATCATGCTAGTGTTGCATGCCTCAAATGGACTGTTGCTGACGAACGTTTCTTCTATAAAGTCTGAGCCAAGATTTGGATGTGAGTGAGTGTATGTTACTGTACAACCACGCCTGGGGAGCAGCGGGGTTTGGGACTCTTTAGGCTCTGTGTGGGCTGTGTAGCTCTACACAAGGGTTTGGATTCTGTATGGTCACTCGGTTAAATTCAACAGCCTTCCAATATATTCAAACTTTGAATAATTCCCTTATTCTTGAAAATCCAAATGCTTACAAATTCCTAACCACCACCACCACAAACATATATAATTATAAATTTAAATGCACACTTGCATACACGTATATGCCTCGAGTTATTTGTAATTGCTGATAAAAACCATCTGATTTTAACAAAGCCTTTGGAAATGACAAAGCGATTTACTCTCCAATCACAAAAGCTACTGGTTGGATTGGCTCAATGTAACAGTCTCAACTAACATGCAGAACATTTTTTAACCAATACAATCAGCCTTAAGGTGGTGGTTTCGGGTCATGGCCATGGCAGCGTCTATAAATAAGGAGCTGGAAGTTCATAGAATCTGGATCCTGAAGTTAGGAACGAAGGCATGGTGTGGTAGTAAAATGCAGTTTTTGACTCAAGCCTTTCTGAAACAAAATATATGCATATGTTGTTTGAAAATGGAGTTGCTATGGTAATTTGTTATTTACCAGAGAGGAGTAATTGAACAAATTTTTTTCATAACTGGTTTATGAACAAGTCACACCTGTTCCTGAGTGGGTTTAAATTACTCACCCTTCTTTTCTATGCCAAACTTTTCATGTTCAATTGCTTTGCTATTTCAGATTCCATACACTCCTTTCACTGACGGCTGGTGCCACTTCTCATTGGCAAAAGTAATTTTTTCTAGCTGAGATCTTAGAGGATAAAAAAAGAAATCATTACTTTTTATTTAAAACCTCTATCTATAAATCGATAAAACCTATGCATCGATCATGCCTTCATATATATATAAAAAGATATATATCAAGGTATATGTATATACACATCTGTATTTTATTGAAACTCAGGTAGGCACTACTCTTTATTAGATTGTGGAGATTTAATACTTATCAGTTTTACCTCTATTCATGCCAAAAGAATTCTCCGAACAGATGAGAAATTGGATCCACAGAAGAGAGTGTATAAAAGAAATTGTTTTCAAAATTAATTGATTTTCAACTTTGCACAGTGTGCTGCACACTAAGTCAACTAAGAAAAACACATAGAGGTAAATGTCATACCTACTGAATTATAGCAGCTTGGAAGCTTATTCTGTCATTTAGTGCACATGCAAATTTCAGGATGGTGCTATGTTATAGGTTTTTTTGTTTTGTTTGGTTAATCCCTCATACAACAATAAGTTGCACACTGAAAAAGCAGCTTACTTCATAGCAAATCTTGTCGTGGGTTGTAACTGTCCATTAGTATCACTTGACAAAGCCTCGCGAGAAGGGAGGAATGAGATCAGCAAATCATGGGCATATTATGATTTGATCCTACCACAAATTCAATTAGACCAAAGCTTACTAGCTCCAAATTCCCATTTTTAATTTTGCAGTAATGCCTTAGGGCAAAGAAATGGGTGCCGTGGCAGACATGTTCTGTGATGATAACTGAGACATTTAAGACTCAAAATATTCCCAATTTTTAGGGCTATAATGTCAGCTTTAAGGATTTTTAATTAACACCTTCTGCCTGCATTAAATATGCTTCTTTCAGCCAACAAAGATTTTTTTTTTCCCCCTGAATTCTCAGAAAAGAGTTTTGCTTCACGTCTTTTATCACTATCAAGAAATAATAGCAACCACTACATTAAAAAGAAATTACCCGACAAAATGAAAGATTTGCTTGGCTGAGAACACAAGAGAATGCGTACAGTTGTGGGTTAGCTCTTACTTACTATTAATTATATTGCTGTATTCTTTGGAGGAGGAAACAAGATGTTTTAGTTGAGATGATGGGGAATTGTAGGGGCCCGAAGGTTATGCTGAGGGGGTGGACAAATGCAGAACTCTCTCCAGAGAGACTATGAGCAACTTCAATCCTATGCATTTAAATGTCAAATACATCCCGAGCAAATGTTGTATCTGCATGTGCAGAAATCGGTACTCCTGACTAACATGGTCCCAGATCTCTCTCAAATTGATGGGTGTCTGAGGTGTGGTTCCCCTCCCAACCTGCTGGCCTGCACCACAGAGCTGACCTAGACATAGACCATTGGCACGTTACCATGAAGTCCCCTTTCAGATAAGGGTGTGCTGGGGAACAGTTTTGCTGTAGCCCTGTCCTGTATTTTTGTTACTGGACTAGAGAACCATGTAAACAAAACCATTGCTTGTTTGCATACAAAACTGCTCTTGTACACAGGGCATCTCATTGCCGAAAGGCTATCCACCTCAGGAGAACATGTCAGGTTCTTCCTCCAAGGAAAGGTGATTTCCTCTGTAAGTGCATAAGAAGGATTCACTGATTGCCAAGAAAAAATACCATTTCCTTCTCATTTGTCCCCACATCCTCTTCCCCATCTTCCCCTACTGTTTCTTTCACAGATGGTGCTTTCCTCTTCGGTTCATATCCTCTTACTCTTTACCTGCTTCTTTGCTTCTCAGCCCCAAAACACAGGAGACCCCATGGAGCCTCCTCATTCATGGTGTTTCCTCTAACCACTCCACATTACCATGGAAAACAGCTTTCTCAGCCCCTTCTTTCTTCTCCTCTCCTCACTCCTGCTCTTCCTTCTTTCTGTTATCCCAGAAACTTCATGTTTCATGCGCTCTTTGTGGGACTCCAAAAGTGTCTGAAATGAGTAAAAAGTCTGAAATTTGAGGCTGCTCTTTGTACACATCACCCGTTTCACTAATGACCTTCCTGAAATCCTCCTCCCTGCCCCCAGCTAGCAAAGGTCCGGTATCTTGCCAGCATGGCTTGGGGACGGTTTGAGAGACTGGCTGTTAATTAACATGTTGGTAGAACCAAAAAGCTGACAAAAAGCTTAACAATTCAGGATAAAACATTATTGATTAATCATGCAGACTACCTTGTATTACTTAGTGTGCTCTACTGAATTCTGCTGTGGCAATGCCTCTCCATCTCGGGGGCATTACTGTGCTAGGTATTAAGGCTCTTCCTCACCACTCCACATTACCATGGAAAACAGCTTTCTCAGCCCCTTCTTTCTTCTCCTCTCCTCACTCCTGCTCTTCCTTCTTTCTGTTATCCCAGAAACTTCATGTTTCATGCGCTCTTTGTGGGACTCCAAAAGTGTCTGAAATGAGTAAAAAGTCTGAAATTTGAGGCTGCTCTTTGTACACATCACCCGTTTCACTAATGACCTTCCTGAAATCCTCCTCCCTGCCCCCAGCTAGCAAAGGTCCGGTATCTTGCCAGCATGGCTTGGGGACGGTTTGAGAGACTGGCTGTTAATTAACATGTTGGTAGAACCAAAAAGCTGACAAAAAGCTTAACAATTCAGGATAAAACATTATTGATTAATCATGCAGACTACCTTGTATTACTTAGTGTGCTCTACTGAATTCTGCTGTGGCAATGCCTCTCCGTCTCGGGGGCATTACTGTGCTAGGTATTAAGGGAAAAAAAAGGGTCCCTGTTTTGGAGTGGTGTTACAGATTGCAGGATTTGTATGGCTTCAGTTTTAATCCTTTGCACCCTTCATTGCAAGATTAAGATCCCGCAGTCTTACGGTCCTATTCCTGCATGACGTGTGCCAGCAGAGAGCCCCGTGATGTCTACCCCTGTGCAGGATCAGGAGGTGTTAAGGCAGGTGGTTTATTTGTAGCTCTGGAGAATCTCTTACTGTTTATAAGAATACGATCTCAGTGACTAGATAGAAGAAAAAAAAGCTTTGTGTCCAGCCAGCGGCTGGAATTTACAATTGAGGTGGCTAAATTGGCTTGGCTCCTCCTCAGCACAGGGAGCGCTCAGCGGGAGGAGGACACAAGAGCGACGGTGAAGGTTTGTTATGTTTCGTTCAATGCTAGGTGCTCCAGCTTAGCCACGCTGAAACACTCTTGATCAGTATCAGCACTCTCCAAACTTTAAAAGAAACAGCCTCCTCAGTCCTCCCGCCTTTATACTGTATTTTAAAACAGCTGTTCTCCTCGGATGCTTTTAGGTTCTTATAAAAGAGTTCTGAACTTTTTGCCCCCCAGGTAAGCATCCTTTGAGTGCCTCTCTTGTGGCCAATATCTCCTTCTGCATCAAATGCCCTTAACAGTGGGTTTTAGCAAAGGCTTTGTCTAATGGCAGCCTTCTGAAGGGCTTGAAATCAGCCAGGGTCTTTCAGGTACCTTTCTCTATAGGAACTGTTTATTTATATCCTGAAAGGCTGGGCTTCGTACCTTCATTTTTGATTTTTCTCTTCCAAATATGAATGCTGAAATAACCCCAAATCTTGGAAACGAAATCCAAACCAGTCTGACAAAGCAGATTCAAAGAATCACAGCTTTTAACACCTGCAAGAGCTGTTGTCATCATATCCCCCACCTGTACAGTGCAGGCCCATGACACAGATTCTTGTCATTGAGCTAGAATATGTTTTTCAAAGGTGTCCACACTTGATTGAACAACTTCAAGTGATGGCAAATCTAACACATTACTTGATAGATTATTCCCATAGTTCTGTATTTATAATGCTGGTCATCCATAGCTGCAAACAGTGACAATGTAAGAGATGTCACTATCAGAAATATTCTTCCCCTGCTACTATTTATGAACTGATGAAGTCATTGCGTGAGGACTATATTTCTGGATTCAAGCCCTTGCTTAGTTACTGGTTTACTGAAAAAATAAATAAATAAATGTAGGGCCATATCTTCAAAAGAGTTTTCTGTGGGTGGAGAAAGGGCTTTCATTTCACAGCGTAGTGGTACGCATTTGTTAACCCAAAGCTTGAATTCAGAAGCAGCCCAGCTCAGACATGAGGCTGGTTTGGAAAAGCTTTATCCTTTTTGTTCCTCTTCCATCCTGCTCCAAAACCAAGGGAGCATTGACAGAGCTACAGCTTCAATGCAAAGGCCCACTTCTGTCCCCTCCTGTGCTGGACAAGTGGTGCAGAAGGGCCTGAGCACATCCACAGCTGCCGGCAAGGGGAGTAGGAGTGGCGGCCTCCCCCCCAGACCAGCTGATTTTGGGGTGCAGAGGGGGTGGCAGTGAGCAGAACGCTCCATTGGTGGCTCGGGCAGATGATGACCTCTTTGCCATCGGTCCCCCGCCCGCGCTGCAGCGCCTTTGTTAGCCAGCATGACTAATGCTGCAATCGCACACCGGGATTTATCCGCACTGTGAACAGACAGCCGACAGTGTGAATTTCTTTCTCCGAAATCCATTTTTGCTTACAGGCGATAAACTGGAATTTGTTTTTTTCTGTCTGGGTGCTTACTGTGTATGCTTTGGTCAGTCTATACCAAAATATTAGGTGCAGACAAAGACTACAAATTCCTCCTAGTTTTGTATGAATTTGCCAGATGTCAATGTGAGTCCATCTTGACCAATAATGCTTTTAACATTTACTTTGGTCCTAGAGATACCAGTTTCCAGCAGAGACATAAACCAGCCTTGACCATTTCATTTGGCCTAAATAACATTCCTCCTGCAGTTTCATTTCCATGCTGTCTTCAGGTCTGCTTTTTAAAATTGCTGCTTAGTATTAATGGACATTGGAATATTGACTGTCTTTTATTGATGGAAGAAGTCAGTATTTTTTAAAAAATGTAATATTAGTAAAAAATTGTGAAATCCTATCTGGAGAAAAGTATGTAGTTTACAACAAGTTATTATACTGAATCATTATGTAGCATACCTGGTGTAGTTAAAGGGCTTTCATTAGCACAGAAGTCAGTCGCTTCTGATGTGAATGGGAGTTTTACTATTGACTCCAGCAGAGCCAGGGTTTCAACCATCATTTTAAGGGTTTTATTATAGAAGGAGGTTTATTGAGCGATTTTACAGTCTTGAGGGAAGAAAATCTGTCCAGCTTCCTGTCTTATTTTTACACCTCAGAAGCAATACCCAGACAAAATCTATAAAAAACAAATTTCTTTTATAGGCAATGGAAAATGTACTGAGTTGAATTTAGCTTGGTTGTGTTGGATCAGCTGTTCCTGCGATTCTGCATGCACTGCCTGTGCACAGTGAGTGCATGGTCAGCCCGCCGCAAGTGAGCTGTACCGGCAGCAAATGCAGAGGAGACTCTTTTTCTTGAAATATCAATAACACTATGCAATATCGTATTTAAAAAAGCATATGGTACTTTACAGGCAACACACATCCACAGCAAAGTGGTTGAGTTCTTTTGGCTAATTTTTTGACTAACCTGAACACAGGGGGGACCAAACTTCAAGTCATTGGGTTGATGTGTTCCTTGGATAAAAGAGAGTGAGAAAGGAACAAGGAGTAAAATGTTCAATGAACTTGCAGCGTGCAGAAGGAAGAAAGAGGGCAGATGGAGAAACAAGTACAGCAGAAGAAAGGAATTCAGGAAGGGAACTAATGAAATATTAAATGCCCATAAATAGCCCGTGAAACCTGTGCTGTGTAAGGCAGCGTTACTATTAGACTAACTCTTGAATTAAGACACATCTGCAAAGAATTCACCAAAAGCCTGAGTATAATTCTTCTCTGTCATTAGATGACTTTTGAAACGACTGGTTTATGTCAGTCTTTGATGCAGCTGCATGAAACATAAAACATGTCTTACACGTGATAATACCTTGTGCCAACTACCCTGTTGTTTTTAACCCTTGACATTGGGTTATGAGGTGTTCCATGATGACTGAGGTATAACACAGGCTAAATAAATATGTAAGATCACTCCCCCCCCAACCAGAAAGGATTTAAATGACACAGAATTATTTGCTAGATCCTGCAAATCCTTCCTAGCAGTTTTAGCTGTGGGTGCTAACACAATACAGTTTTTGTTGGACCACTATATTCAATATGCCTGCTTGGATGAAAAATAATTTTCTAGCCACATATTTTTGACAGATTTCTGATGGATGTTCACATGAATTGCCTTGTTTTCTTGCAGTCAATTAAAGAAAATTTTTTTTTTGGCGAATAATCTGTATTTCCAGCTCTGTGGTTCAGACCCTGCTGGAATGCTGTACTACCTCTAAGTCTGAAAAATGAAGGGAAAAAAACCCCTCTAAGTGGAGAAGGATATTTTTTTTCCCTTTTGAGCTTTCAGGATCTCTGTAAATATGAAGAACAATACCAGGTTTTTATAATGGTTTCTGTATTTTCACTCATGGGGACAAATTTCCAAAGTCATAGGCCAGCGCATCCGGGACCACTGACCTCAGCAGGGAAGGGCTGAAGATTCCCGTCGCGGTGCCAGGCCACTCACTGCCTGCGCAGGTTGGCTGCAGGTGCCAGTGCCCAGGATGTGCTGGGATGTGTGTGCTTATGAGAGGCCACAGAAACTCTGCCAGAGAAGCACAGCCAGGCAGGGGACAGAAGGGGTAGGTGGACGTTGCCTCCCACCATTACCCAGAGGGAACGGTGAGCTTCAGGGTTTTCTTTTGCCTCTTGCTCTGCAGCAGTGGTGGTGCTCCAGTAACCCCTACCTGCTGTGCCGGCAGAAATTGTGGACTGCAGCCCAGATATCATGTCCAAAGAAACAAATATTCTGGAAAATGCATGACTCTGCAAGCATGGTATTCTGAGATTTACCTTGCCAGACGGTCCCACTGAATGCCAGCTGGAATAAGAATGGCTGCTCTTGAACCCAAGACATGAAACAACGGCTGCCAGAGCCCTGTAGTAGGCATTTAATTTTGCTTGGCTTACTTTAGGATGGGAGAAGCCTTCTCTTTTATAAACTACATGGTAGGTCCATCTGAAATGATTTTCCTCTTGAGAAATTGCTCTGAGGATATTGTTTATAAGCTGCTGACCTTTAAATGGCCTTCTTGTTCCATTAACGTGGTTCTTGGGTATTTAAAGCCCCAGGTCACTTTCACTTTTAATTGTGCTTTATTATTCTCCATTGTTGCAGAATGTTTCAGTCAATTTAACTAGAAGGGAGTCTTATATTCTTCCCTTAATGGACTGAATTTGGGTCATAACAAAATGAACAATTATCCTTGCCTATTTTATTAATCTTAGTCTTGTCTCATTTATTTTTAAGTTTCAGCAGATCTCCTTCAAAGGCAGCTGTAAGCAGGGTTTATTGCAGGTTAGCAGGAGAAAGTGCTCTCTGCTGCTGCGGGTAAAAGTGAGATGAGGAAGAATGAGATGGGGAGTTTAATGCTGCTAGGATTTTGAAATAATTGCATGGTTCATTATTTGTATCAGAGTCAACTGAAAATTAATAAAGCCACGGTTTTATCTGGCACTTCATCCTGATGATACTCTTTCACTGTACATACAAGCTTCTTGAGCAAATCATCAGCTTGCATTCCTTTCTTTCCAAGATTTACTAATTAGATTCTAGTGGTAAAGTACTAGGCCTTCGTACATGTGAAATCACTCATCTTCCAGTTAACAAATGTGATTATGAAACACATAAAACACATGATGGTAACTTCAAATGCTCTTTCTGTAATACTCTGGCAGAGCTGTAAGATGCCAATCAGCTTACTAGCTGTGAGCTTTCAGCATGAAAAGTGGCTGGGGTTTATTTTTAATTCTGATTGTTCTCATTTTCTCCCACTCCATCCTAATTCTGCCTTTCTCTTCTTACACACTTTTTGCTCACTTTCTTCTCCCACTCTGCCCTTATTCATCTTCTATGTCCTTCTAGCACATTGTTCCCTATTTTAATTTTAAATGTTTTCTTGTTTCAATTGCAGGGAAGTTCCTGTTTCAAACAATATGAAAACTGCACAAAGGAATTTGGCAGTGGAGGAAAAATTAGGTGCCTGAAATTCCCCAAAGTCCAAAGTTTCAACCTAAAACCACCTACGTAGATGCCACTAAACTCTGGGGGTGCCTGAGCCATCCTTTGAAAATTCCCCTTTATGCCAAAATTTTCTCCAGTCTGAGCAGTTTATAGCCAGTCTGTGCCTTAACCCGATGTTTCTTAACAGCCCAGAAAATAAGAATCCTTTTGCCTGAAAGCCTTTAGGTTCTGAATTCAGTCAGCATTCTCCAATAACATACTGAGCACACTGCAAAGATCTGATTCCTCACTAAACGCAGTTGTGGTTACTTTCCATTAATACACAGCTAAAGGCTTAGTGCTTAAACATGCTAGGTTAAATACCAGGAGGTTCCTATGAAGTAGTATATCTGGTTCCTCCCTCAGCATCAGTAGTTTAACACCTTTATCTCCTGTGCCCTAGAGTACCCAAACAAACAGAGGCAAAGGATGAGGAGAAAAAAATTGGGTTCCCAGATCAGTTTGTACATTGTGTCTGAGGACCGGGGAATAGGAACTGGAGTCCCATCTTTTCTCCTTCCTATTCCCTTTCTTTCCCCTTCTTGAAGGGAAACCTCACCAAGTTCCTTCTCATGCCCCCTTTCTGGCCTCATTCCCACCTGCAGCGAGGAGGAGCTCCTGCAGGACATGCTCCTTCCTCCTCCATCTCTACCATCAGCAGTGTAGTTCAGGAAATTGTCTTGGGAGGAGGAGAGGGAAGCAAAAGAAAGAAGTGATGTCAGGTCTCCCATTTCACAGCTGATGTGTATGTGCGTGAGGGTGTATGCACCTGGGTCTCACCCTGATGCAGCATCAGATCAAGGTTGCAGCAGGTACTGAGCCCTGGGCACTGGGTCCCACAGAAATGTCACAGTCTGGGGAAATCATCCAGATCTGGGGTGTAGGCAGAGGAAGGCCCATGTTCTTGGTTATGTATCTCAGCTGTAGTCCAATGCTCTCAGCTCATTTATGCTGTTGCTTTGTCTTTGTGCTGCTGACCAATTCCTACATAAAGAAATGTTGGAGCCTGACAAAATGCAGGATTAATAGTAGTTTTGAATTCTGGTGGTGGTCTAAGAAAAATGACAAAGTGATTTTTGTTTGCAGAACTAATATTTCATACCAAATCAGCTCACAGGGTTGGGAAAATGTGGCATGCTTTTGTGTGCACAAGCATTCCTGGAACAGAATCAGCAAATTACAAAGCTCTGTGCATGGTGAGGACCACACAGCACCTACCTGCACTCTGGCCTCATCCAAAGCATGTAAATGGTGGTGGGATTCACCTCACTTAATGGTAGACATCCAGTGTGGTTGTTTATGTCTGAGATAAATCTCTGTAGATGCCCTTTAGAATTGATGTAAAATCAGTTCTAGCCATTAGATTCAAATTAATTGCTCTGTAGAGCTTCCTATTCCCTTCATGGGCTATGAAGGGAACATAAACAACTAGGTCGCATTAGATCATACTCTTAACGTCTACCTTTGATCCAACAAATCTCTGCCAATGCGTTTTACTTGCAGAAGGATCATGTGGTGGTTGGCAAGCTGAACTTGTGGTATGTAGGCCAGACGGCAGATTTTGCCAGGAATCAGGCAAAGGATTGAGGGGCTCAAGCCTAATCCTGAAATACTAAGCATCTCCTACTCTCACTAAGGGGAGTTAAGAACACTCATTCCGTTCAGGAAGTGCTTGTTATCAGCATATGCATGGTCCATAGGAAGCTCTTGTAAAAAATTTATATAGTTTAGTGTGATAATATAGTACCTCATGCTGGAAATAGGTTAATGCTTTAAATTTGTAAATTTCAAAAAGACAAGTAGTGGCAAAGGAATTGTTTGACCATTGTGTGTTAAGGGATATATTTGAGAGAAGCCCTAAGGAGAAGGACTGGGGAGTGTTGGTTGATGAGAAGCTCAACATGAGCTGGCAATATGAGCCTGAAGCCCAGCAAGCCAACTGTATCCTGGGCTGCATCATAAGCAGCGTGACCAGCAGGTCAAGGAAGGTGATTCTGCCCCTCTCATCCACTCTTGTGAGACCCCAGCTAAAGTACTGCATTCAGCTCTGTGGCCCCCAACATAAGAAGGACATGGACCTGGAGGAGGGAGTCCAGAGGAGGGCCACAAAGATGATCTGAGGGCTGAAGCACCTCTCCTGTGAAGACAGGCTGAGTGAGTTGGGATTGTTCAGTCTGGAGAAGAGAAGCCTTCCAGTACCTGAAGGGGGTACAAGAAAGCTGGAGAGGGACTTTTTACAAGGGCATGTAGTGATAGGACAAGGGGTAATGGCTTTAAACTGACAGAGGGTAGATTTAGATTAGATATAAGGAAGAAATTCTTCACTATGAGGGTGGTGAGGCACTGGAATGGGTTTCCCAGAGAAGTTCTGGATGCACCATTTCTGGACGTGTCCAAGGCCAGGTTGGATGGGGCTTTGAGCAACCTGGTCTAGTGGAAGGTGTCCCTGCCCATGGCAGGGGGGCTGGAACTAGAGGATCTTTATGGTCCCTTCCAACCCAAACCATTCTATGATTCCATTATATTAGCTGAACAGTGACATGACTGGATGCCAATATTAGATTCACAGAAGTTGCCAGACTGAATCAAAACAGTGGTGTGTGAAGATTTGTGCTATGGAAGATGGGAAACCTTTGCATGCAATTATGTATCATATAAAGTTTTCTAGGCTGTCTAATCACAGAATTTTACTAACTGGTATCTTGAAACGTGTGGATTCACAGCTAAGGCAATATTTCTTTTGTATTGAATTTAACTGTGTAGGTTTTTATGCTCTCTTGGCAGCAGATACTTTTTTTGGTCCTCAGTTATTGGTCTCACTGATTGCATCTATGCTAGTAAATAGAACAGATCCAGACCCATTGTCTGCCTGAGGCTAAGTGTTGTGGCACATGTGACGTTGCAGGAAGGCCACAAAATTATTTCCATCCCCAGGACTGATGGCATCAACTGGCTTGCATTCACACTGCCACTCTGCAGTCAAGTATGTCTACAGTACGATGGCTTGGGACTCAAATAGTGGTCCTAGGACATAGGAATAATTTTTTTCAGTGGTGGTGTTCTTTTTTTTTTTCCTGCTCAAAGTTTCTGAAATAATGTCAGCAATATGTCAGAGTCTGTGAGAGTGGCATTTTAATAACATGAAACTGAGGACATATATTTCATGGCCTGGAGTGCATCTGGGAATATCTGGTCCTTTGAGGATATCATTGGAGGGCAGAAAGAGACAAACTGCTGCACTGTTGTCCATACAAGAACAGCTGTATTGCCCAAAGCGAGCCACTCCCAAATACTGCTTTGCAAGAAAGCAAGTTGGAGCTGCTGAGAAGAGAGCAAAGAAGTAAGATAATGTTTAAGCAATGGGAATGCTTGGAGGTCCAGTGTACAAGCCAGCTCCCTGGTCCTCTTTTTTGCTTAGCAGTGTAGAGATTCTCAGTGACACCTTGCAGCAGTGAATTCCAAAATCAATTTTGTTTCACCAAAACCATGTATCCTTGTAGCGGCTGAATACCTGTTGATCGCATTGAAAGTTCTTTGCCTCTTGCATAATGAGAGGACATAAAGCAGCACACATCGTCTACAATCTTCATACTGTTTGTTGGTCTGTGGACCTTTGCCATTTCCCTCTTAATCAAAAAAGCTGTTTGGGTTTTAAGCTGCAAAACAATTTGGGCAGAAAATACCTCTCGGTTCTGTGCACACAGATATCCAGCAAAGAGAAGTATCTGACTTCTAAGCATTACTGTGTTAGAAATCATGAACAGTAATTTTTATTTTTTTTTTTAGTGACTACCCATATAAAAAAATCTTTCCGTGACCTTCAGTATTTTTAGGAAATCAAATAACCAGATGTGAGCCTAGAAAACCTATTTGGTCACTTTATGTTTTGTATTAATTTTGTGAACTACCTTGAACTAAGCAAAATCTCCCGAAGTAGCTACCCAAAGCAGATCTCTAGCCTCAGGGCAAAGCATGAAGTCCAGTTTTCTAAGATATGGACACATGCCACTCCTGTGTTATTTGGGATGTTTGGTGCTACTGGAAACCAGGCTGCTCTGAGTTGCATGCTCCCACATGAAGCCAAAAGCCTAGCTTTGAAATTACAAATTGAAAAATATAGACCTACCCACAGTGGCTTGGCTTTTGAGTCATCTCAGGCCTTGTTTTTTTTTCATTGAAACAATAAACCCCACTATCATTGCTGTACACGCGCTCCCCAATGCCTCTATAGTAAATCTTCTAAAAAATCCATAGAAAATGAGACAGTAGCTGTTAAAATGCAATGCAGTGTTGGGCTACAGTGTATCTGTGATTGACCTGACAAAAACCTTAACCTTCTTTCAAGGACATTCTTTCCTTAGATCTTCTTAATGATTTAAATGAGTTTATCTTTCAAAAGTTCTGCTTTTATTTTATTTGAGAAATCCCTTATATATTGTCCCCTGCCATTCAGTACGGTTGTGCTTGCATCTTAGTTTAAACAAAGGACCGTGCTTTAGGAAACGGCGAAGAAATATCTGTTAAGGCTCTACGAGTGATCAGATACCACAATACAAAATGCCAGATATAGTGTGCTCCAGAAAATACACTTAATTTTCAGTTCTGAATTGCATTTGTTAATAAAGGCAATCTATTTATGTATTCAGCATAATCAGCGCCATCACTGGTGCTACATAGTCACGTTGCTGTTGCTTGTGGGAACAGTAATATGTTTCCCCCCACCTCCTTTACTGGTTTATGGTTCTTGTATCTTAAGTCAAGTTTGAATTGCAAGTGCCTCAGAACAGGGTCCAAGATCCAAGAACTGTTTTTGTGAAGTGGATGGGACACTTGTTTGTTAAAAATGAATAAACTCCTCATCTATTTTTGAATATTAATTCTTCATTTGCATTAATTTTTGTTAAAATTTGCATTTGCATAGTTGTTTTGCATTGAAAATCCTTTCTAAAAATACTTAAAAGGGGGAAGGAAAATCATAAGGATTCCAAGAATAATGAGAAAAATTAAGAATATTTTAAAATAAGCGTAAATTAATAATTACTTTAAGAATTACAACATGATTAGGAAGGGAATGGAAAAGAAAGTGTGAAAGCAGACAGGCCCCAAATATTCTGTGATGTGGGATTTCATGCTCTACATTGCAGTCCATCCCATGGCAATACAGAAAGCATTCAAAAGATGAAATGTGGTGACAGGAAGAATAGCAGAAAAATGTAGTGTAACTGCTGGCCCCCACTGTGCCTTGTTATAAACAGCATGGTGAGGTTTCGTAAAGAACTAAGTCAGTCTAGTTTAAGACGAGATTGCAGGAACACAGAGGAAACACCATCTCCTTTGTCTTACAATTCTGTCACTTTGGTGATCTTGAATAGGGTGGGAACAGTTAACAAGAGCTGGGCAGGAGTTTTGGGGGAAAACCTTTTCCAGTGAAAAATGCAGTCTGACAACACAGAAATGTTTTACACTTTTGTGTCTAGAAAATCCACTGGTTTTATCTCTTTCCTTCTTACTTAATTGCTCGTGTAGCTTTTAGAAAGGTAGCCCTATGTAATGGCTCCCATGTAAAAACACAGGATCAATGCTGGGTCTTTATAGTGTCTTCTGAAATCAGCTGTTTATGTTATTTTCCTTTTTCTTTTATCTGTGATGTGAGATGATATTCATTGCATAACTCAGTAACAACGCATCAGTGCAGTGTCAGTGCCGTGTTTATAATCTGCGAAGATCCGTATTTGTCTAATCTCAGCTAAAGACCTTCAGCTCCCAGATAATAAAATGTTCACAGAATTTAATTGACCCGTGTCTGATCCCTTATTGAACTGGTGGTGGCCTTGGGCTTGTAGCTGAGCTTAAGGAACAATTATGTGTATTCAAACTATGTCACTTTATAACCCACCTAAGCATCTTATTTCGGATGCAGCCATATGGAATGATGATGCCAAGGCTATATAACCTACTCACTGCAATTTTGAGAACTCAGATGGCATAGTAATTGTCCCAAAGCCCTCAAGAACCATGAATTATTTGCATTTCTTTGGGGAGTTGTTTTCCTGCAGGACAAATAGCAGTTGGCAGAGGAGTAAACTTCAAAGACTAATTTAATTTAGAAGCATACATTCTGACCAAAATAGACACACTTCGACATGAACTGTAGCTGTGGATCTCAAGGTGTGATGGTAATAGGAAAATCTGTGTTTTCAGAAATTCTTTTGAAGTACTTGATTAAATACTAGTGAGGGAAATAGGTTCACTTCATGTTTATTGTCTGAATGATGTAACTGGTTTTTTTTGTCAATCCTGCTTACCAGAGAATGTAATACTAGAAAACTCGTATTCCTCACCTTCGTGTGAATCCAAACTAAAAGATACAGAAGGCTGCGTTTCAGTGAGATGCTGATTCCTTTGCTCTTTGATGAACTAAATGATTTTGAAGACATGCAATGTGTCTTTGCTTATTTCCCAAGCCCTTTCTACATCTACTAGACTCTCAAAGGTCTGATTGCTTTTTCTTCAAAAATGCAGTATATTTTACATTGAAAATCCAATTTATTGCTAAGAAACCCTCACAAGAACAGATGTTATTCACCTCTAGTTGTATTTGTTAGCTCTTTTGAGGTTATCTCAGGCACATAATAAGCATTACCAGCCCATCCATTAATAAATGTCTCCGAGACCAAGACAGCAGAAATGCTTTGCCCATCAGAGCATATTACAGACCAGATACTGCACTCTCACTACAATGCCTTGCCTTTCTTGGAAGCCACATCAAAATAAAAGAAGGCAAATTAGTGCTTGAAGCCTAGAAAGTATTTTGATACGTAAAATACTATAAAAAATAGGCATATTGATGAAAATATCTGTCACTTGACATTTCTGTATAATTTTAAGAGTCTTATGATTATGTTTGGGTTTTTTTGAGGGGGTGTGGTCGGTATTTATTTATGGCTTATAAGTTTAATTTTGATGACATCATGCTGCTTCCTCGGTGACTTTCAGCCTTCTTGTGAACCGATCGTTGCTGCTGTATGGAGGCAATGCTGCTTTGTTGTTTCAGTTTGGATTATAAGAGGCATTGTTAAACACATGCCGTAGTGCTTTCCATATAATTTCTGATTATATGGTTCTGATATAGTCTTCCTTTTTTTGCCACTCCAGCCTTTTTCAAATGTGTTGTTTGTCTTAAAATTTAGTAGTTTTTGTCCTCAGCAGTGATGTGTCTGAAAATCCTGGATCAATTGTTCTTCTCTTATCTCTGTACAAATTCATTAAAGTGTGATGCTGTTATATTGGCATTTTCAGATGCATTTTCAAAAATTTTGCCCCAAAGCATTTTACAGAAGGAAATTTGGAATTGCTCCTTATTCAACAAGACATATAAGCCTGGCTTAAGTACTTTGCTGAGATGTGTCTATTTTTGTGGTTTAAACCATGTGTTGACTTACGCTTGTGTTTAATGATCCTGGAATAATAGCGGTTGTAATTATGAAATGAAGAGTGTATTTTCAGGCACCATATTTTGCTGTTTTTCAAAGAAAATAAGCCAAATTATTTTCTCTAGCTCTCTTGTCCCTCAAACCAGCAGTGAGAAAAACCTCCTTGCACTGCATTTAAACAACAGTTTAGGTTGTTTTCTATTCTGAAAGCTCACTACCACTTCTGCACAAAGCAAACTCCTGCAGCTGTTTCTTCAAAACCTGTAACTGACTCAGATCCACTTTATTCTCTACCTGCTTTCTCTTATTATTGATTAACCAAATAAATCATTGGATAAGCAAAGGAAGTACATTTATGACTATTTTACAAAAGTCATCTTCATCAGAAAAATAAACATTTAAAAACCTACTCTGCCACCTTGCATGGTGTTTCCTTTATTGAAAAAGGCATTTATATGAAGCAGCCAGCCTGGAGATCACCATGCATGGCCGTTGGTACATCCTCTTATTAGAGATCATTAGGAACGAGAAAGGAGGACTTGGAGAGCAGGAAGTGTCATAAACCATTTTGTTGCTTCTGGACTATGTCTTGGGTAGCGTTGTTTATGTCCTGGCTACGATGCTGACGCTTTGTGAATGCTGTCTCATTTAATAAATATAAATGTGATTACCTTGAATAGGCTGTTTGGAGTGCACTGTAACAAGATTTTTTTCCTTTTCCATTATGAGATGCTTCTGAAATGTATGTAATGTTTTCTTCCCCTGGTTCATTAGGACCAAATCCAAGACTCACTTCTCAGGTCGAGTAAATGGGGTACCTGGTGGAGAAGCCATCAGAGTCGGGGAGGGTAGAACCCAGCTTATCAGGACAGCCTGCTCTACATGGGAGAGAGACTTCAGTGGTCTCACCATTGCTCTCTCCCACCTAAAACTTCTGAAGTCTTCATCACACTCAGTTTTTTTAGTGGGAAACCGAGGCAGAGTGAGACTTGGCCATTTTCATGTGGTCAGGAAGGAAAACTGAAGCAGTGTAATCAATAATGGAACTGATTTCCCTAAATGCAAGGCTAATTCTCTATCTGCAACTTCGTTGATTAAAAAAAAATTCTCCATTTTACTTGGTTATTAATGGCTACAAGACTGAGAGCCTGATGGATTCTGTGCATACGCAGAGAAGGCACCAGACAATAAACTTGTGAGATACTAACCCTGTGGGACATTAGAGGGCCTTGCACAACAGAGGAATAAACATATGGAGGGTAAATACCAGGCACTAATTTGATTAGAAAATCAATACTTAGAACAGTATCATTGCACTTTAGTCAATTAAGACAATGATCAACAGAAATCCCTGGACTGCTTACGCATGTTACATTAGTTCTTTATTGGATAAAAGCCACAGCCAGAAACAGAACTCCCTTCTCCCACCTGAGTGCCCTAACTTTGAGGCTGGGGCCACGGTCCTTTACTCCAGGTCTTCCCGGCTCGTGAAGATTCCCCTTTGGCTGCCCAGAAGAGCAGCTACCCCAGCAAGAATCTCTCCCCTCTTCTCCCCACCCAAACGCCCTCAATGCCTGGGGCTTTTGTGCACTCCTTTACATAGAGCTCATCAAACCCACCAGGCAGGAGACCATGGGGTCAAGATCTCAGCCCCCGTGGTGGGTGCATGCTCTGCCTGCCAGGGTCACCATGTGAAGTGCTGATGTCCCCCTTTGCTCCTTTCAGTGGCTGTCTTTTAAAGCCCATTGTGTATGAGCATCTCTCCCTAGCTGGGACATCTGCACTCTGAGCAGAGGTATTTGGTGTTGGTCTGACTGTCTCCAAACCCCCCAAAAGCGTGGGAGGTTTTTTATGGCCATTTCCTCTTGACTGCCTCTAGGACAGGGCTCATGCAGAGGGATGCTCTCTGGTTCAATTTTATTCCCTCCACTGCCTGCAGTGTAATTTGGATGCCCCTGCTGAGAGTCAGATTCCCAATTTTAGTACTGCAGTCCACAGTTTGGGTACCAGAAGAGGATGGGCTACATCTTGCCCATTGTTTTATCTTTTTTCTTTTAAATCCACCTATTTTCTCCTGTCCAGACTGTTGGAGGACCTAGAGCCCATCCTGAAATTTTGCAGAATCCGTGTTCATTGTTTGAGTGCAAATAGTGACACACCTTTTTTTTCTGCATGAAGACCCTCGTTCCCCAGCCTGTGAGTAAGCAGAAACCAGGATTTTTTTTTTTTTGAAAACTGTATTTTGGTCACTGAAGATTTTAATAATCTGAATGTATACTGGTTATATTAATAATGTAATTAGATATTAAGTTTCAGTTCATGTTCTCCATTTCCTTAATGTGATTGGATGGTATTTTATTTCCTGATTTAAAATATTGGTTCTGGATGTCAGGCTCCTAAAAAAAATGTTTGATTGGTAATTGCAGGATGGTGGATCAAATCAATGATATGAACCCAAGTGTGCATTTTACACATTAGCTGAGAGCTGTACCGATCTGACCTCATTCACACTCAGTTTTATGCTGCTGCCCTTTTGCTGAGGTAATGAAGTTAATCCAGCTCTACATGGCTGCACAGGGCAGAGCACAAAGAGAAGGAACGGATGTCTCCGTGTGGCTCTGGCTGTGGATGGGCGCATGGGGAGAGCGTGGGTGCTGCTGCCTGCCTGTGTGTCTGCACCCCAAGAGGTGCCTGCACCCCGATATCCCAGCGGGATCAGAGGCACAAGCTCCCAATATGCTCCTGAGCTGTCCCCTGCCCTGGCAGCCAGGCACCCCTGGGCTTTGGGGAGTGGGGGAAGGAGGAAGGGGACCCTCACCTCTCCTAGCTGCCTGGTGTTTGCCTAATTTAGAGAGTGACCCACTGACTTTCCTTCACCTATTTTACGCCATCAAGGGACGGTAAAGGCCTTAAAATGGGAGTAAAAGACAAGCACTTGGGTCTTTTGGGAGAGACATATTTTTCTGGGAAAGACATTTTCTTTCCATTTTGTGCTGCACTAAGCCTTGGATTAATAGTGTTCATTATAGTGATAGTAACTGTACACTCAAAACAGCAACTGCGGTCCAGCTGTCTCTCAAAAATTTAGACCTGGCTGAAAATAAATTGATTTGGTCGCAGTCTGAGTTTCTCCTACTTGGCCCCAGGCATGGACGGAACTAGATGAGCTCCTTGCTTTTTGTAGTTCAATAGGATTAATTTAATTCAACAAATTCCATAAAGAACCTTGACGTTTCTTGACTGTGAGCTTTATTTGACTCAATACATCTCTTCCACTGCTTAGATTTTTATCACCTTGGAAGCAGTGCCAGAATTAGGTGCTCCATTACCCCAGCCGATGTTGCAAAGCACATTTATGTATTGATGACTCGCAGGTCCTTTTCAGCTATTTGATGTGTGCACCGAGGATGATAACTGTTGAATCGAAAGTGTGTGCATGCTGGAGATGTTGTTAGTGTCTGGTGTCAGTGAGAAATGTGATGGTGCTGGGTAATCCCTAAAGGCTGGTCCTGTGCGGGGTGAGAACTGGCTGCTTAATGTGTTACTTGTTTGTCCACTCTAATGGAAGACATATGGAGAACCTTAAATCCACCCTAACGCACCTTTTGTGGAGGAGTTGTTATTATGTTATCTCAGTTAATATTTGTATAGTGCTGATAGCGTCTTGTGTGCCTCACGGAAACAAAGACAAAGTCTGTGCCTTGAAAAGCTTGCAAATTAACGTCTCCACAGAGCTCAGCAGTCTCCTGGATTGTAAATTGCAAGGACAGGCCTTAAAAAAAAGCAATAAGGTGATGCGGGGAAATGTTGTACCAAATGGTGTACAGTGGAACCGCGGTAGCAGCCATTAAGTTTGTGATTTGTCTGTTCTGCTCTTTCTCTATTGATTTCTGAAATTATTTTCTGCTGTTTTGAGTTCAGACATTTTGCATGCATCTCGTCCCAGAATGAAACAGTAGTAGTGGACTGTGGAAGGCCAGGTAAAAGTTTCTTGCAGGCAAATTAACATGAAGAAAAGCAAAAATGCTACCGTTGGGTTGCGATTTAACCTTGCTGGCAGCTGAACAACACAGAGCCACCCGTTCGCTCCCTCCCTGCCCAGTGGGCTGGGGGAGAGAATTGGGGGAAAAAAGTAAAACACATGGGTTAAGATAAAGACAGTTTAATAAAACAGCAGAGGAAAAGAATAACAACGACAACAACAACTACTACTACTGCTAATAATAATAATAGAATATAAAGAATATACAAAGCAAGTGAGGCACAATGCAATTGCTCACCACCCGCTGACCGATGCCCATCCCATCTGAGCAGCGATCACTCTCCTCCCCAGCCAACTCCCCCCGAGCATGACATCATATGGTCTGGAATAGCCCTG
>NW_009258484.1:2900877-2931204 GCF_000687185.1 Egretta garzetta | reverse complement strand
ACACCGGGGTTTTATCCAGTACTAAATCCAAACCACAAAATGCCAGCTACTAGTAAGAAAATTAACTCTACCCCAGCTGAAACCAGGACACATTGCTACCTCATTCCTAGGATATAGGATCTAAGCTTATCACCAGAAATTTATTGAGAATTTGCTGTTATTTAAAAAAATTTAGACTAATGTTAAAGTGGGCTCAGAGAAGATATCTCTGCTTTTCAGAACATCCTGCTTTGGATTTGCCTGTGAAACTCTTGTAAAATTTTCATTACTTTTTTTCTTCCTTGTGCACTAATGGCTTGTAATCCCTTTGTACTTGGCACTGGTGAGGCCGCACCTCAAATACTGTGTTCAGTTTTGGGCCCCTCGCTACAAGAAAGACATTGCATTGCTGGAGCATGTCCAGAGAAGGGCAATGAACCTGGTGAAGGGTCTGGAGCACAAGTCTGATGAGGAGCGGCTGAGGGAACTGGGGTTGTTTAGCCTGGAGAAGAGGAGGCTGAGGGGAGACCTTGTCACCCTCTACAGCTGCCTGACAGGAGGCTGTAGGGAGGTGGGGGTCGGCCTCTTCTCCCTGGTAACGTGCAATAGGACGAGGGGAAATGGCCTCAAGTTGTGCCAGGGGAGGTTTAGACTGGATAGTGGGAAAAATTCCTTCACTGAAGGGGTTATCAGGCACTGGAACAGGCTGCCCAGGGAAGTGGTGGAGTCACATCTCTGGAGGTATTTAGAAGCCATGGAGACATGGCATTTAGGGACACAGTTTAGTGTTGGACTTAGCACTGTTAGGTTTATGGTTGGACTTGATGATCTTGGAGGTTTTTTCCAACCTAAATGATTCTATGAAGAAAATAGAAAATGGATTTGAATATAATAGTGGAAAAATAAACATTTCTCAGGTACAGTCATATAGAATTTTGTTTCTTTTCCTACTCCTCATTTCCCCAGACTGTAAGGTCTGGCAAATTACATGGAAAATACCTCTTACTTGGTATCAGTTTGGTCTTTGGTGTGATTATACACAAATCTCATATGATGCTTACACTGAGGTAGCAGAGAACCTAACTTATACCTTCAGCTTGTTTGATGCCCTCCTTTTATTTCCAAAAATTTTAGAGTTTTTTGGGGGAAGACTTTCTGGATTTGCACAACCTTCAAAAAATCAGACTTTTTTTTTTTACATATATTTTCCTCCTGATGCTTCTTTTCATTTTTCAACTTCTGGTCAGAGGTACTGAATCTTAGTGTTATCATTGTGTATTGTGCTATTTATTCTAGCAGCACTGAGGGATCCAAGCCAAAAATGTAACAGTTCAAATGCATCAGAAAAATATATGAAAAAATATCAGGATACATTCAACCCAAGAACACAGTGACTTTAGGAAGTCAGATGAAGGTGCTGTCTTCTTTGATGTCAGCGTTGCCAATCAGTAACACATTGGGTAACTATAGCTATCTGGTCCTACACAGACTCCCAAATTCTGCTCTCAGGTTCACCTTGTCCTCACTCTGGCATGAGCTTCGCCTGTTCACCAACCATGTGCTGTGTGCCCAGGCTTCCCTACCCATACGCAGGGGATGTGGACATTCACATCGCCCCGCTGCTGCTAGCCCACTTCATTAACATGAGGCAAGCCATTCTGGATCTCGCTTAACTTGGCCATCCATGGGTTGGGTATCTAATCTGAGAGAGGTAGCTCTCCGTAGTCAATGGAAAGACACAGGAAGAGAAGGAAGGGATGGGGAGCTGCTGCACAGGATAGTGCACTTAATCTGAAGAGACGTGTCTGAGGGGGGTAAAATAAATAATTTGTCTCTGGAAGAGTTTCTCTCTTTCCACTGTGCTCTGGAGGAGCCTGGACAACTATTTTAGATCTCAATCCTCATTTTTACATGGCTAAAGTTACATTAGATCAAACTGATCTTTTGTTTATTTTATCTCAGATGGTAAATTCTTCACGAAGGAAGTAGTGCTTCCTGCCCACTGGGGTAGTAACTAGTATAATGGCATCTGATTTCAGCTGAGGTCTATAAATGACTGTACTAAAATAAAATTACTTCGCTGCTTTGTGTTCTTTCATACTGATTCTTCAAGGTTTTCATAAACTTTACGATGTGGATTTTAAAATATCATGTTTCTGTGGGGTACCAAACATATAAACACTTACACGATGAAAAGACATTGTTTTTGAGAAGACTTCTTGTATTTGAAATAACTTATAGGACCAGTTAGCCGCTCAGATAACTAAATTCAAAATACCTAATTGATCCCTTATGCCTATTGGCTTTGATAATTTATTCCAGGTGTTTCATATACAGCAATGCAGGTTGCAGAATATTCATACCTGCATAATTTTTTGGAGAAATATTCTGTCACATTTATAAAGTTGGGCAGCCCCGAACAGTAAATTTACAGGGTGGTTGTGTCTCTAGGTATTGCTGGGGAAAGAACCTCAGAGTCCCTCCAACTTCCCCTGCTTTTCTTCTTTTCCCTTCCCCTGCTGGAGGATTCTGCTGTGAAGTGTTTACTCACTTTTGCTGGTTTATTGTTGTTTACTGAAGCTGTAAAAGACTGGAGACTCTTCTTCCCCCATTGCCTTCATCCTGCCCCTGGTACTGTAGCACTGTTTGGGTCTGGGATTGTTTCTTTGCTATTTCCAGCATTACAGAATACAATAGAGTCATAGAACAGCCCAGGTTGGAAGGGACCTCCAAGGGTCATCTGGTTCAACATTTCACAGGAAAGGGAGCCTAGATGAGAATATCCAGCACCCTGTCCAACTGCATCTTGGAAGCCTCCAGTGATGGGGGCTCTACCATGTCCCTGGGGAGGTTGTTCCAGTGGTTGATTTTTCTCACTATAAAAAATTTCTTTCTTATGTTGAGATGAAACCTCTCCTGGTGCAACTTGTACCCATTGCCCCTTCTCTTCTCCATGTGACTCCTTGTAAAGAGAGAGCCTCCATCCTCTTTGTAGCCACCCTTTAAGTACTGGAATATTGCAGTCAGGTCCCCCCTGAGAATTGTCTTCTCCATGGAGAAAAGATCTAACTCTTTCAGTCTTTCCACCATAGGCCAGGTTCTCCAGCCCTTTGGTCATCTTTGTGGGCCCCCTTTGGACCTTCTCCAATCTGTCTTCATCTTTCTTGAATTGTGGGGACCAGAATTGCTCACAGTACTCCAGGTAGAGCCTGACAAGTACATATTTTCTAACATACGAATGTCTCCACGGAGTCTTTTGCCTCCTCTGTTTACCAGTGCAAAAACTTCCATTAGCATCTAAGCTGCCTCCGTGGGCCAACAGATCAGGCAAAGTGGGGCATCCTGGGTGCCCTGGAGCCTCCTTGGAGCTACACCCTGTGCCGAAGGGTGACAGCTGTAACACCCATGCTCTGTGTGCAACGGGGACGGCTGAACACAGATGCCAATCGTTATTGCTGCTTTATTTCTATAACACATTCTTACATTTTCTTCTTTTCAAGTAGAAGAGGGTACTTGCTTATTAGGATGTTCTTCATCCCTTGCAAATCTCCTTTTCACATGGCTGAGATTCTTCCTTCCCTCTTAGCTTCCTGGTCCTCAAGAGCATGCAACAGGTAGTCACAGGAGCAGACACTCTCAACAGTTTTTCTCCTTTTTTATCCTCTGATTTTTTTTCCTTTTCAGTGGAGCCCAATCTGATGTTTAATCTGCTCTTTATCCTTCCTGAATCTTCAGTCCTTGCTTTTCACATCCCTGTCTGTCATCTGCGTATCAGCATTATATAGCTAATAAAAGCGTTCTCTGCAAATGCAAAGACACCCAACTATTTAGTTTCAGATGCTACGGTGCAGGCTGTATACAGCTATTGAATGACGTGCTCTTCTGCAAATCAACTGAATGTTCTTATTTTTTTTCTGTTCAATATTGTTTAAGATTTCCTTCAATCAAGAGGAAATATACATGCAAACAAAAATGAGAAGAGATTTTGAACACACAAAGTGAAGTATGCATCATAGAGTGTAATCAGAGATCTGTTAAATATAAACATAATATACAAATCATCAGACTTAATGAACGGGGTAGAGATACTTTTTTTCACACATAAATCATATTGGCATTCAGCCATAGGGAATTTCATTCTCCCACATTATTATCACTTTAATTATTGTAAAAGTGCTGTTGGTACTGGTATGTGGTTATAGCAGGCAAAGGGCAGAAAAACGCCAGCAAACAGGCTGCTGGGGAGACAGCTGTGGATGCTTTTCACAGAATCACAGAATGGGAAGGGTTGAAAGGGACCTCAGGAGATCATCCAGTCCAACCCTCCTGCTAAAGCAGGGTCACCCAGAGCAGGTTGCACAGGACATCGTCCAGGTGGCTTTTGAATATCTCTTCTGAGAAGGAGACCCCACAACCCCCCTGAGCAGCCTGTTCCAGTGCTCTGTCACCCTCAAAGTGAAGAAGTTCTTTGTCATATTCAACTGGAACCTCCTATGCTTCTGTTTGGGCCTATTGCTGAATGCAGTGTCTTAATGTATTGAGCCATTATAACTCACTCACTCACTCATGTTATAACACACAAAGGCAATCTGCTGTTCATGTGAGAGGGAAGGGAAGGGAAGGGAAGGGAAGGGAAGGGAAGGGAAGGGAAGGGAAGGGAAGGGAAGGGAAGGGAAAGGAAGGGAGGGGGCTTCTGACCCAAGAAGTTGAAAACAATGGGAAATTTGCCTTTGGTTTTAAGGGAGTTAGAATGCTTTTACCGCCTAAAATAACTGAGTTTGAGAAGGTCACAGAATGGCTGTTAAAATTAAAGTGCACGTTTACTAGTTGCATGTATAATGCTTTTATAGTGGTATTTATATAACTCTCTACACAAAACTTAACAGCATGCTCACGCTCAGCTTTGTGTGTTTCCATTATAGCAACATTTATGGTACCAGTTTCTGCATTTGCTGGGTGTGCAGGTGTTTCTCTACATGAGGACGTGGAACTGGCAAAGTAAGAGCAAAAGCTCTGTCCTCATTACCAGGGCTGAAGAGTGTTTGCCAAGGGCTGTGACGGCTGCCAGCCTGCCCCCTTCCCCCTGATGTTGTCCACCTCTGGATGGCTCCTGATGCCTGTGCAGCAGCTGGAGTCTGCGAGGCATGCTCAACACTTCTGCCATCACTACCTTTCTCAACAGGAAACTTCTGCAGGGGACATAGCGAGCTGGAAATCTATCCTTCCACCAGACTCAAAGCCACAGGCAAGGGAGGATTTGAAATGAGACCTGATGCCCAGCTGATGCGCTAAGTCCCAAATACATTTTTGCTGGGAAAATCTTACTCTCAGTGCTTATTAAATTCATCTGTTGATCAATTGGTGTTTCTATTTCCACTGCTCCTTGGCAGCTCAGATACCTTGTGACTGACTGGTTCAGACAGCTAGGTCAGAACAAATTGCTAATTGTGTGCAACCATTTTACTTCTAAATTTCTGCCTGTCCAAGCATATCCTAGAGCTGATCTTAGGTATAGTACCTATTTGATTATTTCCCTAATTAAACACAGGTGACTGCATGTTAGAACATTGGCTTCAAATGATATTTTATTTGGGGAGGTAATGACTTGGCCCCCACCATTCCCCCGCTCACAAGGTGCTCTGGAGGCCGCTTTATTCTGTGTGCTTCAGGCTGCCTTCCCCAGCAGCATCAGTGGAGTCAGCATCGTTTAGCATCTTCGCCAGGTGCTCTCAGTCTTGCCCCAGGACAGGGAAGAGACAGCAGCAAGCTGAGCTTTCCCAATTATGTACTTTTCCCCGGAGAGGGAAAGCAGACCAAGGCATCCACTCCTGTTTTTCTCCATCGACTTGCTGTGGGACGCAATGGGCCCAGCACCTTGCCACTCCCAGGAGAGCAGCCATTAGCGGATTGCTAAAACACATGGTGTGCCTGTCTTACGGCTGGATTTATTAACAACGTCATTTCGAGTCTCCTGAAGATCAGTCCTGTGCTCTCTCAGGAATACTTCGCATGGTTGTACAGGAAAAAAATACCTTTCCATTAAGAAAGCTATTAAGTGACAGCTGTAAGAAAATGTATTAAGCTACATAATTTGGAAACCTTTCCAGGAACAGTCCCTCCCTCCTGGTTTCCATTGAATATGTTATTGGCAGGGAGGTAGAAACTTTTTCAGTCATGGTGCTGAAAAAATTAATAGCTTCCTTAAGGAGCTCTGACATCCTGTGTGACAGCATGTTCTGGAGAGCCCAAAGTGGTCCCCAGCTCCAGCCTTTCACGGCTGCAGAACACACCAGTGGGAGAGTTGTTCCTCCTGTTCTGGGTATAAAAATTGCTCCCTTATTCAAAAGAATTAGAGATCACTGAACAACATTATGAGAACCGGCTCACGAAAGCAATATTTGGGGCCAGCTAGGTGGTCACAAGGACAGAGGGAAGCCCAGAGGGATTCCTTGTCCACTCTTTTGAAGTGTACATGTGTGTGACACAGTCTCGAGTCACTGAGCTTCCCGGCTGTGTGTTGAGATGTAGCAGTACCAGCAAATAAAACAATATAGCTTTGAGGAACACAATTTAAAGTAAAACCACTGATAGAGCTTTGACTATAAAAGTGTGAAGAATGGCACGGCAATCATCAACTCCAGCCTCAAAAATAAACCTCATAAACCAGACGTAGCAATTTATGTGGTTGAACCATTATAAAGTATTTCTGTATTCTGTACTGCGGCGCTCAAAGAAAACTAAATCCGGAATATGTTATTTTCTAGCAAAGTCATTTAACCTGTAAAATCCTGCATCTTCAACATACTGCAAGAATTTGATTAGTATAAGACCTCAAAGGTTAAAAAATGCCACATCATATTAAAATCTCCTCAAATTATTAGGACCCAAAGGTCACCATGTTGGAGATTCAGAGTTTCACAGTTCAGTTTCCTCCCTGTTTTGCAGAGGGCTTCTCTTCTGTAGAACAGAAGTCATTCCTTCCCTAAAGGTTAATTTGTGAGCCTAGGTTTGATTCAGTGTTTTCCATGGATTAGCTGCTTTTTAATCCAAGAGTGACGTCGATATGGGGCCTTTCTTCACCAGTGATACTCAGGCACTTTATTGGAGTGGAGGGACAGCACTGGGCTCTACAGTCGGTTGTGCTCTAAGTTGCAGCTCTTCTGTAAATTAATGAGGTTACCGGTACTTGCCAGTACATCTGGAATTCATCCTCTCTCTTTACAGCTCTTCGGTATTAAACAGCACTGCACGCCACCTGGGATAAACACGTAGGCTCCTCCTCTAAGGGGAGATGGGTAGGCTGCAATGTGTGTTGCTATATGGGTTGTAATCTGGCTCCTAAATGTCTGTCTGTCTCTATTCCCCAAAGAATGACTCTAAATGACTAAGTTGGATTGTATTAATCCTGCCTTTGTCTTTCTAGCCAAATTTTTCTGCAGCTAGACTCCTGCAGTAAGTTTATGGTCTGCCTTTTCAGAGAATCAAGTATTCTGCATACAGATCTCCTTCCCCATGGAAAATGACAGTAATTGAAGTCCAGGAAGGAAAGTGCTTGTCGTGGGTAGGAAAAAAGAACACAGAAAAGAATGCTCGTGAGTTGCTCAGGTACTGAGGTGAGTACAGTCAAGTTAAGTGATCAGATAATAAATCCATTTTATTTTTAATAGAATTGTCTTCCTAGAAAAAAAAATCCATTCTGCTAATATAAGAATGTTATAGGAAAGTGCCTATTTTTGTAAACATGTTAGCGGGAAAAAGTCAAACATTTTGCTTCCAAAATATTTTTTCTTGTTTCTTTTTGCAACAATATGTTTATAATACGTTACACACACATATATGCATATATACAATTATATATATATAATTTCATGTATGCTTATTTCACTATTATTCAGATATTGAGGTTAAAAAAAATCTGAACAGCATAACTGAAACAGAGTTTTGGGTGTCTCAGACCTTTTTGGAGGTCCCAATTTGAATTTTTTTTTCTTTTTTTTTTCAGAAGTCTCAATTTTCTCTGAGAGTCTGATGATCCTTTAGTTTTAAGGAAGAATTTTTAAACAGTCTTGTTGACATAATTGTGTGTGAATAATAAGTCTTTGTTGTCAGTCAGCCCTAACGCTTCCATGATCTAATGTTCCCCTTCTCAGGTGGTGCTCCTAGCTAGTGCTCCTAGCTAGCTGTAGTCCATGCATCTGTATGCCTGTTTCCTACTAACTAGCAGTTTTGCCTTTAAGGATAAAGTATGCATAGACGAATGGAACTATACAAACACAGGTGCATGCTATAACAGCGAACACCTTGTTGATTACTTAAATTAAGCCCAATTTCAGTACACAGCTGCTTGGTACACTAACCCTTCTCCCTTAGCTATTGGTTTTAACAAATTGTGAAACCTGCTCAAGGAGGTTTTTTGTCACATCTGCTGGTAAATACTGAGCAATGTGATAGAGCAGCTGTATGCAGAATAATGAGAAGTTTTGTTAAAAATATCCAAATTTCACAATGAAATTGATTTTTCATAATAGATGAGGGCTTTAAGGTTGGCTAACAGCAATGTATCAATGTACAGTTTTTTACAAGACAAAAAAACCCCAACCTGTTTTTGGATTCGGCAGTAGGATATTTAAGATATATGTGTACTTCCAAATCATCGTCCAAAAGCAATGACCTAAGGATTAGTAATTTCCAATATATAAATGAACTTTCTACAGTAGAAAAGATCAGAGCAGGTGGTTTGAGGTGTGTGTGTTCTTTTGTCAAAATCTGGCGTTTGATGTACAGACTCATAGAACATTAGGATGGATGATTGCTCAGTCTACCCAACTTAGCCATCAGGGTCTCACTGACCCCCAGTTTTTAAAAAGAGTGACAGAGAGCAACGGGGCTGATGACCAACCTCCGCACAGGGGAAATTATTGCAACATACATAAGGATCAGAATTAGTGGACTTTTTGGATAAGTCCCATCTACTTCAGAATCATTGATGGGGCCTCGGTAAGAAGGTTTTGCCTTATAGATACCTGCTGAAGTTCCTTAGGGGAGACAACGGGAATGTAGGTGTGATGGTCTGGCTGAAAGACACCATTTGGAGGCCTGAAAGGTTTTCAACAGACTGTCTCACAAAAAATGTTTAAGGAAACTAAGTCATGGAATAAAAAATACAGTCCTTGTATTGCTTATTCATTGTTTGAAACCATAAGTTTGTGTAAATGGTTGGAGGGAGTGAGGGCAGTGGGGGAGGTCACCGGTGGGTTCCTGTCAAGGTCCAAGTGGGCACTTGGGCTGTTCAACATATTCATAAACAATCTGGAGGAAGTGATGGCATGACAAAGGGTGTTGATGTTGCAAAATTATTCATAGCAGGACTAAGAACAAGGACAAGGGCTGAGTGTGAAGACTGGCAGAAAGATCCTGCTAGATTAGAGAATAAAATGGCAGGTGAAATTCAGTGTAGATAAATAAAAGTGATGCACAGAGGAAAAACCCCTAACTTTGCATATGGAATGATGGCCTTTTAGCTGACCATTGCCTCTCAAGAGTAAGATCTTGAGGTTATAATAAATATTTCCATGAAAATGTCAGTCTCAGTTCTCAGTATTGGTCAAAGAAGAAAATGTAAATGTTAAGGGTCACTAGAAGAAAATAGAGAATGGATCAGAAAATGTCATAATGCCATTGTATGAACTCATGGCTTGCCCACATTCTAAGTATTGCATAAAGCACAGGACCAGTCATCTTCAAAAGGAGATGTTAGAGCTGAAAACGGTCTGTGAAAGGCAACAAAAGTAATTATGTGTATCGAATAACTCCCATGCAAGCACTAAGTAAACCAGCCCATACAGGACTGGATAAGACAGAGGCACAAAACACCATAAACAGTATGAAGAGGATAGAGGCTGAAATATTCACTGCTTCTTACAATACAAGTCACAGAGGCATTTAACAGAGATTTTATGAGGCAGGCTAAAAACAAAAAAAGAAATGTATTTATTTCACCCAGTGGCTAGTCAGCCCGTGCCTTTGTCCATTGTGGGTGCTAAAACCACAGGCTTAAAGGGGAGACTGGACCAGGCCATGGAAGAGAAATACATTGACAGTTCCTAAATGCCTACCACATCCAGCCCAGGGAGCTTATGAGGTGAAAATAAGTGGAGGCTGGGATTGTATTAGATGAAAGCATCACTTTGTGACAAAGACCCTATTACCACTGTTTAGCACACCTCTATCTGTTAAAACGTATGTTCTGTGAAGGCAACTAGTCTCAACTAGAGAACATCTGGACCAGCAGAGGTGGTATCATGCCGAAGCTGTGCCGGCACAGCGGTGCAGGAAATAGAGCAGTACAGGTCTTTGAAGGGAACACCAGGAGACAGAAGGAACCGGGGTGGGAGGAAGGTAAGGTTGTTGGGGAGGAAATAAATCATTTAAAATCTGATGCGGGAGGGGGGCAGAAGGAGTTAGATCTGTTGGAATGCAAGGGCAGACAGGACTGATTTGTGATTTGCATCGGTTGCATACAGGGCTGATGTGAAGACTTCTCTTTTTCAAGCTACTTTTAAACAGTGGAATGATATCCCATAGTTCTCTTTGAATTTTCCTGTCTTCAACTTCACTGGATTAAAGAGACCTTTAATTCATGTTATTCCGTTTCTGCTAAGGTACACCAATAAATATCAACTTGGGCATTTCTATTTAGCCTAAAAAGTGTACAACAAGGTCAGAAGCAAGGAACAGTATTTCCAAAGAGTGTGACTTCCATATTACTCCAAATATCTTTTACTTTGGGAGAGGAAATATCTCAAAAATATATGCTGGTATATTTGGCAAAGCAAAACAGTTTTTTTCCACAATAACAAATTAAAATGAAATCTGGAGATTTAAGCACTTCAGTAGATCTACATGTGTCGATGCAGGGAGTAAAATTTCATCCATAATGTGGTAGAGAATTGCTAGTTCACCTCAATACAATAAATATATTTTAAAAGTACTAATTTTCCCAAACAAGTAAAATAATTTTTTTCATCATTCATATTTACTTAAGATGTATACCTTTCACCTCTGTGAACTTTGTGCTATTACTGTTTTCCCTAAAGACAGTGGTGGAATTCTTTATGGTGGGTAAGAAACATTTTCTCTGGTTCAGGTTGTCAAAGCTACTAGTATGTGAAAAAAGAATCTGTGATTAAATTATCAGAGAGGTTACAACAGATATTTGGAATACAATAGTCAGGAGGCTTCCCTAGTATTTGACATGCAATTAAATGGGCTTACGTGCTGAAAAACAGAAAGGTGACAGCACTGGGGAATATTGCAAGTTATATTTTTGGCCTTAATTAGTTCAAACCTTATATCTGCTTCTGTGGATTCCCCCTCCCCCCTTATAATTACAGAGGCTAAAATCTCTGCCATACCTAGAAGATAACATAAAGATAGGTGGCAGCAAATATTCCAAACCTAGGAAAATTATTGCCGCCACTGGTCAAATGTCTCAGCACGTATTTAGTTTTCTTCTTGCCACAAAAGGCACCTACAAATTAACAAAACATGCCCTGTTGTTTATTTGTTTACATCATCGAGTGTTTGCTCTGCATACTATGGAATGAATAAAAAGAGAGACTTCTTCAAGACAGCTTAAAGGCTAATAATAAAGGGGGAAGTTGAGATGGTAACAAAAGAGTTTGTGAGCTCAGAGTTTGTGATCATAGGAAAGTGCTGTGTCACCACAACTTGGTGCCACCTTAATCCAGTAGGGGCTATGGTCTTCTGATGTCTGATTTGGAACTGCAGGAGAAGACAAATAGATTTTTTTTTTCCTCCATGTTAGATCAGTGATGTGCAGGTGAAAGATGGGCACAGCTCTCCTGTTGCTCATGGAGGCTGATGTAATCCTTCATCTTTGGTCTTTAAAGACACTTGAGTATTTCAAGGGCCTGAAGGACAATATTGTTTCTCTGGCTGGTGCCTTCATCACTAGTCAATACAGAACATTTTTGGTCATGTAGGTTCATATATATTTCATCTTCCTTTTGACAAGCCAGTGTGGAGACCTGCAAAGACTTGGAGCAAGAAGGGAACCACCTGGATGCTGCTGTTTTTATGAATCTGACCATTAGTGTTGCTAAGTACAGAAGGTGCAGCAACAAAGTACTTTTGAGAGGAAAGTCTTGCAGACCTATGGGGAAGATTAAAGAGGGAGGCAAAAAAACCCCAAACCAAAAGAAAAAAGAATTCTTGAAAAGCTCTGGGATTGTGATATCACCTGAGATTTGTAAAGTCAAGCAAAACCTTTTTCTCCTCTACCAAACATGATGAAACATTGCCTGGGCAAAACATTAATGTCTGCAGATCTCAAGAAGGGAAATGAAGAGACAAAAATGTAGGATGAAAAAGATGCAAGAGGAACAAGAGGAAGCATCAGACTTGTATTCTTCCAAAAGACACAACCAACAGTCAGTAATTTGCTGGCTTGTGAGGTTATTTTCTGCTTTTTAGATTTTAAACATAAATATGTAATTAAAGGTTTTGGCACATTTATAATAGTTTTGTAACTCTTCCTGTGTATTGGTAATAATTGAATCTTGGGTTAATAGCTTTTTCTGTGCTTGCTTATGAGCCTCATTCCTTACAGAAAGAGAAAACATCCACAGCTTAGTTTCACTGTCCCTCTCCATCACTTTGAGTCTCTGAGGATCTCTGAAGAAAAATAGCTTCAGAAATTATCTCCATGTAGTGCAGTCAGCAGTGATATAAGGAAGCACCATTTTAGCTAAGGTTCTTGGAAGTATTGCACTCTAATAAGATTAATGAGAGCTCGAATGGCCATATATTCACTGTTGTAAATAATTGTGCTTATTTCCCTTGCTGATGTTCCCACCTGCCAGTGGTGCTTGGTGGCTTGGCAAGCCAAGAAAACCTGAAACAGTGTCCTTGGTGGCAGCCCCAGTTCTTGTGATTCAGACTGCCAGGGGCAGCTGTGGGGATGCGGAGAGGCCACCCCATGAAGTCTATGTGAGGTGTGGAGCCGGCCAGTGCACAAACATAGAGAGGACACTTGGGTTTTGAGTCACTCGGTGATGGTACTGCTTATGTTTCATGCATGCTGGTCTTGCAAAGTTAAATCTAAAGCCAGAAAAGTTGTTGCTGGAATTCCTCTACAGCATGGGAAAGTCCAAGGGACCAAACCAGAACATAAGCTGTACTCCCATGGCATAAGTTTGATGAAGCTGAGGAAAAAAAAAGAAAAAAATGTTGAGACATCTGAGCTCTGGTTTACTCTAGCAAACTTTGACTTTCCTCTTACTGTTTCACAGTGAGCCCCGTCATACTATTTCTGTACCTCGAGGTTTCAAATTGTGTGATATCAGAAATATGTTCAAGTTTTCTTGGAGTTTTTACCTCTTAGCATTTTGGAGAAAGCCCTGATGTGAAGATTTCTGAGCCCATTAAAAGCTGAAAACCAAAAAGCTTACAAAAAAAAAAAATCAACATTTTATAAATTAGTGGCTTAGCATTTGTAAGACAATTGCCCGATTTTTAATCCTGACTCAATGCTTTTGAACACATGACATTGGCTGTAATGATTTCCTCATTTGTTAAATTGGGATAAATATAATTAACTGCCTCAAAGCAATGCTGGAAAGTTAATCACTTGGAAGAATATATGAGATGGAAGTTACTATATGCCTGTAAAGTATTAGAGTTATTAGTTACGATATCTTGGGCAATTAAAATATAAATTTTGCTAAACTCAGGCTTTTAACTAACAACAGAGCATAAAGTATGTTTTCCCTTTATGTGAAATACCCTGGAGGAAAGCTTAAATCTATATTTACTGTCCAACAGAAGGGATGAGTTGGCTTGTTCAAGGCAAATTGCATTAAGTGTAGAAACCCAACAAAACCATCAATTACTGTGTTAGCCCTTATGCACTCAGCTTGAGGTTGTTCACCAATCATGTGGGAACAATTATCTTTATGGATTATTGATTACATTCAACCCTCAGGCAGCTGTGGGCCTCATAAGGCACTTGGTGGTTGCAAAAAAAGGTAAATTTTGTAGGCTCTTCAAGAGCCTTCTTGAATAATTTGAGAATGTATTAATCAACATCTAGGGTCAGTTACCACTAGTAATCAGACTGGATGGATAATCTGATTAATTAGGGATTCTTTCGGACATAAATAGGTACAGTAATAACATTAGGTAAACTAAAAATATGAGGTACTGACACAAAGGTCTAATTCATGTTTATATAAGGAAAGTAAATTGTAAATATGTTGTGACTGATGGTTGGAAGCATCCATTGTTTTCTCCAAGGATTGCCAGACAGAAGGAAGGACCTCACATTTCTCTCCTGATGATTGCCTCAGTGGAGAATACCAACAGCAGAGTTGTTTCTTCAGCTGTTTCTGAACAGTAGAGGTCTTTTTATTTCCAACGATGAACTGACTCAAAATAACAAGATTTGAGACAAAACCCACTAAAGCCAATGGAAACCTTTCTGCTTTGAATGCTACTGTACTGATATAGGACTGTCCTGGTTTCAACTGGAATAGAGTTAATCTTCCTAGTAGCCACCATAGTGGTGGATTTAGGATTTAGGATGCTGCGTTTTGGATTTAGGATGAGAAGAATGTTGGTAACACACTGATGTTTTAGTTATTGCTAAGCAGTGCTTACACTAAGTCCAGGACTTTTCAACTTCCCCTGCTATGCCCAGTGCGCAAGAAGCTGGGAGGGGGCACAGCTGGGACAGCTGACCCCAACTGGCCAAAGGTGTATTCCATACTGTATGACGTCATGCTCAGTATAGAAACTAGGGGGTGGCAGCTGGGGGGCGGCGACTGCTGCTTGGGGGTGGTCTGGGCATCGGTTGGCCGGTGGTGAGCAATTGCATCGCGCATCACTTGTTTTGTATATTCCTTATTGTTATTATTATAATTGTTATTATAATACTTCAGTTTACTTCAATTATTAAACTGTTCTTACCTCAACCCATGAAATTTCTCACTTTTACTCTTCTGATTCTCTCCCCCATAGCACCGGGGGCAGCGGAGTGGCCAAGCGGCTGTGTAGTCCTTAGTTGCTCGCTGGGGTTAAACCATAACAAGGACTCTTTTTAACTGCGAGGTGTTTGACTCTTGTTTACAGGCGTCTTGTGTTTCTCCAGTTTGCTGCTATTTGGTCCCTTAAAGGTTTTCTCACACTCTTTTAGGGAAATAGTATTCTCTGCCTACTGATAATACAGCTGTGCTTTGTGTAACTTGTCAATTGTAAGTAAATTAGCATAATTTTTTTTCTGCCTACCATATACACTTTTATTTTTTGATCTTCTCTTTATTTTTATTTTTGATTTTGCTCTCATGGTATTTTATGCTACTCCAGTCTAGTCCAGAGGAGACAGGATTGTAAATCCTTAATTCCAGAAAGTTCTTCCAGGAGCGCTCTGTGGGACAAGACTGCCCGGGAACCCAAGGAAAAATATGTCTTCTCAAATGCTTGGCAGTTTAACGTCAACAGAAAGTTCCTTCTGGTTTTTCAAATTGGTGTTTTCCCACTTGCTCCTCAAAGGAGTGTTGAGGTGTGTTTTGTACATGTACCACTGTTCAGAAATGGGCCTGTCTGGGTTTCATTGGTGATGCAGATCTCACTGCCAGCTGCAGGTCACCAAATGAATTGGAAATAATGAGGACTGAACTGTGGCTTAAGTTGTACCTCTCAAAAAAACCTGCCTAGCTGCAGGTTGGACAGGTGTATCTATCTGTTTCTGCTATTTACAAAAAATCTCTTTATCTGACCCTGGAAACATAAACATTTTCAGTCATATTTTAGGCAGCCTGTAGCCCAGTGGCTTGTATACCTCTGCAGACAGGCAAGGTTTCAAAAATTTGTGGTTTGGGTTATGGAGCCAAAAAGAACTGCCTGTAGGAATGCAGGTCCCTTGTCTTTCTAGGTGATGACTCCTGCAAATGATATATTTACAGAATAAAAAGGCAAAAATGCATGGACAAAATTTGCATGCCATTGCACAGTTGTGTTACTAAGCTCAGGCCTACCAATTAACAAAATGAAACTGCAGAATAATGAATAACAATAAAGCTAGATTTAGATCTAGAGTCTTAGATTTTTTTAACAAGACTAATTTTGGCTGAGCATGTTTTGGTTAAACAGAAGACCATACCTTGCATATTAGATGTCAGCATTCCTATCTCAGAGAAACTCATATCTGAAAACACATCTGTGGCTTGTTCTTAATTAACAGTTACAGAAAATGGAAGCTGAATCCCTAATGTTGTATAAAGCCTATGATCAAAAAAATGTGTTTCTGTGCAGCTGGTTTAATACTCCTGATATATTGTGCCTTGAACCAGAACCTCACCCACTACGTATGAGACCTTATCCATGAGACAAACGTGTCCAGAGTATTTATGTTCCTGTAATTTCTGAACAACATTTGAAACAGGATTTGCTTTGTATTTTTAAGAAAGGAACAGAAAGAATGACAAGTTCTTATATGTTGTAGCTCTACACATTTGCTAGACATTTATTGCTAATAGAAACATGGAAAACAATATTTTACAAACGACTATCAACAGAGAGAGGAAAACATTTATGAAGACAGAGATTTAGAGGAAAATGTTCTCCTATCCTCTGGGAAACTCCTTCCTAAATATGTGTGAGAGAGGGACACCTGGGCTTTTTACGTGACTGTCAATTGTACATCATAGCAGTGAAATTCCTGGAGGGCAGTAAATTCTTATCCTTTGCTAGGGATTAGCACCTTGAGGTATACCAAAGACATGCGAGACAGTACTTTGTACTTACGCTGCCATCGTTTTTATCTTAATATGGAAGGATGAAAGAGGGCAATAAATAATAATGAAGTAGCTACTTTTGATCATGTTTCAGCAAAAGTCTCAACAGAATTAAGGAAAGGCCTTGAACTGGGGCCTCTTGGCTGGCACAGGCAGGGCTGTGGGGTGGCAGGGCTTGCAGCTCTGGACAGATACTGCATAGAATCATAGAATAGTTTAGGTTGGAAAAGACCTTTAAGATCATCAAGTCCAACCGTTAACCTAACACTGCCATTCCACCACCAAACCATGGCCCTAAGCACCTTGTCTAGCCGTCTTTTAAATATCTCCAGGGGTGGGGGCTCAACCACTTCCCTGGGCAGCCCATTCCAATGCTTGACAGCCCTTTTGGTGAAGAAATTTTTCCTAATGTCCAACCTAAACCTGCCCTGGCACAGCTTCTGACCATTTCCCCTTGTCCTATCTCCTGTTACCAGGGAGAAGAGACTAACCCCCACCTCACTACAGCCTCCTGTCAGGCAGTTGTAGAGAGTGATAAGGTCTCCCCTCAGCCTCCTCTTCTCCAGACTAAATAACCCCAGTTCCCTCAGCCACTCCTCATCATACTTGTGCTCCAGAGCCTTCACCATGTTCATTGGCCTCCTCTGGACACACTCCAACACCTCAATGACTTTCCTGTAGTGAGGAGCTCAAAACTGAACAGAGTATTTGAGGTGCGGCCTCACCAGTGCCTCACCATGGCTGGGCCTGAGCTGAAAGCAGCTCCCAGGGACACAGTCTGGCCCTGGCAGCATGTCAGTCCAGTGTCAATGGATGTCACTTGAGTAGCTGATGCTGTACATCTGCAAAGAGAGGTTTAGAGGACTACTAATATGGACACCAATTGGGATGATGGAAATCTTATGGCTACCCAGCATTGCAATGAGCTTAAATTCATCCTCAAGTCAGGACAGCTCATGAAATGTTTGTGTAGCCCAGCATCTTGTGCCCAGAAACGTCTAACAGTATCTGTCCAGAAGGGAGTATAAAAGCAGGGCAAGCTTGCAGGTTACTTCTTCAGAGATGTGTCACAGAGGGGCTTAAACCAGGGGTTGATATTGCTCCACACAACAGTTGTTAAGCAAAAAAAAAAAATAGCGAAATATAGCGTGGGATGAGGGAAAGAAAAGTGTGCCTATGCTGAACAAACCACAACTCTGTGGGCAGCCTGAGGTGTTCTTTAGCTGGGGGAAAACTTAAAAACATGTTTTCCATGTACCTTTCATGTGAGCTGGAGCAATTTTCTAAATTAATAGGTGTTTTCCTCCATAAGTTTCTACTGCATATGTTTGCCATCTAAGAAGCTGTGCACCTGTCAGACCTTCTGCTTGTTATCTAGCATGTGTTCCCGGACTTCTTTCTCTTTTAGATCTGGATTTGAACTCTCGAGAAGATCAAGTGTCCTCCCTTATCTATTTCTTCTTCTGCCCTGTGAAAGTCAGGCTGTTAGCATGTGTGGGGGCAGTGCATCTCAACTGCATCCTGCCACGGCCTGATAAATCCAGCAGCATGTGGCAGTGAAGTGGTTGGCAGACCTCAAAGATAAGTAAGATAAATGCTCTGCACTTTTCCAGTGAAGATCTTAATAAAAATATGAAGTCACTCAGGCTGTGATGTGGGCCTCTTCTATCAGAGAGGTGCTGTATTTTCCCATCTGCTACATAAGGGCAAGGCTTAAAACTTGAGAGTTTGGGGAAGGGAGAGTGTAGTATTGTAAAAGTGTTAAGAGTACAGCTAATAGACACTATCGTTACAAGTGGTGGTGAACCTGGCTTGATCTACCTCTTGTAAGGATGCCAGCTGTCCTGAGAAGTCTAAGGCAGCTCTGAGTAGCATAGGTCTCATTTTGTCCCAAACCCTCCACAGAAAGACTTGTGCGGTGCTGGACCTGGCACTACTATGCCAAGACAAAGGAAATAAAAGGGAAAGCAGCAATTGGCATTCCAGCTCCTGCTTCAGCAGGCATTGCTGCTTGTGCCTGTCAAGCACCAGGTTATTCAAATTATTGAATTGGGGGAACAATATGCAGAAAGATCCTTTTTTTCCTAAGTCATCTGTGGGGGTGGATTTGCCATGGTTGTGGGGTGTCCACCTAGACATCAGCCCAGGGAAATACACTGGTACCAGTGCTGAGGCTGTTAGGGAACTTAGCACAAGACTTAGTGTTTTGAGTTTTAACAGTGTGACTCAGTATTGAGTGTGGATGCCTGCAAGCCTGGGCTGGTATCAGCTGTACTAGTGATATTTATAAAAAGGACAGGTCTGTGGTTGCCCAGGTTTACACAGCATGACAGAAAAATGATTGCCACCTTCTTCTTCTACTTCCTGACCTGTCCTGTTCTATGCTATGTATATCTGTGCTATACCATGCTATCTATGCTGTGCTGGTTATCCTTGGGACACACACCACACACACCCCCCCGGCTAAGGCACTGCAAGTGAGACTCTGCCATTTTCTGAATCACAGCGGTAGGGCAACATAGGGAAGACGAAGACCTGATCTCTTCAACCCACTCTACCGCAGCAGGTAGACAATTTCATTCTTTAAGGCTGCCAGTATTTTCACAGGCACTAAGTTTTACATAAGGAGGTGAAGAAAATTAATTAAACTGAAGTAGAGCATTGAAGGTGGGCTGAAGATACACCATTTTCTGTTTGTTACATCTGTTCAGGCAGTGTTTTAAAAAAATCATGCCCTCCTTGCCAGATAGATTTTCGGTAAATGCTTTATCTACTGGTCTGTGTAATTTTAACATTTCATTTTGTAACTCACATTGCTATATAACAAAATTATAACAGTGCCTCAGTGTAAAGATGCCAACTTCTTATTGCAGTGGTTTAAGCTCCAATTCATCTGAAAAAAAAAATCAAAATTATATATGATTGATGCCCTTCAGCTACAAAATAGGTAGAGACTCATGATTTTCCTCTTTTACTATTAAACTTATTTGAAATACAAGGTGAAGTACATTAGTTAACCTATTACTTAAAGACCATAAAACTGTCATCTTTCTGGCTCCACAGAAAGTGCCTCCAGAATGTGAACAAACGCCTGCTTTCTCCAGCTGTGATCTGTGCTTTAATTTTACTAGCATGTTATTATACTATCCTGTGTGGTAGCTCTTTACACATTCCAGAGACCATAAAACAGTGTAACAGGGTTTGCTTTTCTTCTACATACTAAGAGAAATACAGCCTCCCAGTCACTCTCAGAGTTGCTTTGGCATCTCCCAGAATTGTTGTCCAAAGAAGAAGCTGTCACAAAGCCTGTGGTTGAGTCAATTATTATAATTGAACTGTGGTTGAATTTGGAGCCCCTAGCTGAAATCAAGGCTCCATCAACCTAGACGATGTATAGCCATGCTGTAAAGGGCAGTCTTTACCTAATGATTGGGCAGAGCAGGCAGAAAATGCAGTGTTTCAGGGGTGTGCTACACCTCCACTATCAGCTAACCCTGGGAGGAGTCACTGGCGGCTCATAGCAGGCACCTTCAGGCTGAAGGTGAGCTGTTCCCTCCCCCGGCTCCCCGCATCCCATCCCTGTGAGAGCACAGAGAGATTGCATGTGATGAGCCCACCAAGCTGTCATGGAGGAGGAGGACATGGGGTAAGGGATGCATCCTGAGCTGCACTGCTGTACCTGCTTTATTTCAGGCAGGTGAGATTTACAGATGACTTGAGGTTTGGCTGTGGTTCTAACAGCAAATTCCCCCTCCCCCCCCCACCAGTGAAACTGGGTTTCTTTTAGCACAGCCATGGCCACGGGCAGATGGCATGTTGTGCCCAGAAAGAAGAGTTTCACATCCCCATGCCATAACAACCCTTCTGAGAGGCTTTGCCTGGCACAGGCAGATGCATTGTACATGGCCCCGGCACAGCAGGGTGAAGACAAAAGGGACCATCAAATGGTACTATCTGGCCTGTGTAGTGGGTAAGGACAAAGGCCAGGAATTTTTGGGGAGCAAAGGAGTTATGTCCCTGGACATGGGAACCGAGCTCAAAGAGCAGAGAGGACATTGTCCTAGGTGCCTCCTTCATACCCGTCCTTTGAGTGGGAGAATGAATTAGGATTTCTCAACCATAGCCCCAAAAGCAAGTCACCATGCTTTCCAGTACAAACCAACTGGTCATGTACGCAGCAGGGCTGTTTGGGAGGGTCAGTAATGGTTTGTGGCATCTGTAACAAGAACAAATAGGAAAAGTACTGCCTTTCATTATATATTGAGGAAACTATTGTAATGGAACTATCTCCTAAGGGCTTCTTCACCATGCCAAATCACGTTAGTTTTTCCCCACCACATTTGCCATTTGAAGGTGTATTTCTGCGATTGTAATCCGATTTGCCATATGAGGGATGTGAAATAGGAAGCCTTGATACCTTCAGTTCAGTCTTTGATAGATCTAACTTTTTTTCTTGGAGATGAAGGTGCTAACTTCCAAGGCTAGGCTTGACCTAAATCTATGAAGGTCAGAGATAGCCCTTTAGAGTTTCCATTTCAATCTATATATTTCATCGGCTCTGTATAACATGCTTTATTCTACAAAAAAAGACAATGAATGAAATATTTTTGTTAGTTCTGAGTGACCTTGGAAATAATTCACAAGTGTTGAGCACAGTTACACAGCTGCATGGGCAGATCGTGTAAAACTATTGCCATTAAGCAAAAAAAATCTCAAAAAGAAACCATGAATTGAAACAGTGTGGTCAGACATATGCAAAATAATAAATCTTTTAAAAATTCCCACATGTAACAGGGAAATTCTTCACGATTGGTGGGCTTTGCCTGTGTCCCAGCTGATTAAAAGTAAATGGTCATGCAGTCGTGCTGTACTGTACACGATCTGAAAGGGAATTTTCCTTCTGTTTGCAGGAAAGCTTCAGATTTGATTGATTATATTGCTTTTTGCTTGAATTTTACCTGTACAGATTGATGGCTACCTTAATATACATGTAGTACCTGAGCAAATAAACTCATTTTGCTATAATGTTATTTATGGGGCACTTTCAAGGGATATTTACATTCTTTATATAATATTTACATTGTGATACATTTGGTTATGACAAATGGTTTTCCTTCAGGATGTTTACTCTGTTGTGTGGCTTGGCAAATATGATTTCACTAAGCAAGGAGTAATGTTTGTTTGCCCCAGGCTGGTTCATTTGCCAATCGAAAGAATGCCTCACATGAAAGGACGAGTGCTGTCTGACTGAGTATGGCAAATAATTTGTGAGTCAGAAGTGGAAAATTACTCCAGAGTTGATATAATGGCTTCTTTTTACTCTCTAACACCTAGTTTGAGTTAATTGACTTAGAGTTAAGTTGTACTGTGTCTGCACCGCTGCAAGGGAAGACCCTGACCTGTAGCACCCTCTTTTCCTGACTTGCTGTGTCATCTTGTTTCTTGGGACAGAGCATAAGAGAAGGATACAGATACCTCTACAGGTAGGAGTAAGTTGGGAAAGGACGTATTTTTGAACACCTGCCTAGAAATCATCCGTTCCATCAACCACTTAAGAACTTCTAGGAATCTAAGGCCTCATACTTTATTTTCCCAAAGATGAATGAAAGGCTTAGTTAATCACCTAGGGTTGAAAGCTAGAGTCAAACAAATAAATAAGAGCGTGGCAAGTAAGGTAATGTAATCGTTTCAAGCTAAGTGGTGACATTTTGGGATGACCCAAGTTTTGCCTGTGTCTGTTGGACATGCTCTGAGGATGCAGACCGGAGCAGGTAGCTGGAGTTAGGCAGAGGCTACCAAACCAACCTGGGCACTCTGTTTGCAGATAGGATACGAGGGAATCCTATTGCCTCGCAGTAGGAGCTGACTCAAATCCAAATGGTCTGTGTGGAGAAGCTTTCTGGATATGAAAAGAAGCAGCTGTGCTACATACATAGCTAGGGAGCCACGGTAACTTAATAAGTAGGACTGAGCATATAACCTGGGACTTTGGATTTTGTGTGTCTGTCTGTCTGTCTGTGGTTCACTTCTTGTTTTTCTGACTTTTGATTTGCTCTTGTGACTTTTTAAATTTTTTTTTTTTTAAGGTGAGAATCTCAGGGAATACAAGAGGCAGCTACTGAGAGGGGGTTTTGCTGCGTGGGAAAGCATTCAACATCAATACTTTTCTTGTTTGTAGGTAGGTAGTGCCCCATCAAGGTGGGAGGAAAGAGGCACAGCTGCTTTGCAAGCCCTAAAGCTTCCTGGAAGATCCTGCAAGCAATCTGGCTCTACAGCTACCGCAGGATCAGATCCCTGAGCCTCAGTTACTGTTCCTTGCTCTGAGCAATGCTTTTGTTTTCTTACTGTGTTTATTTGGAGAGCAAGGATGGAGGAGCAGGAATTACAGCCCCCTTCTCCTGCTGGTACATGCTTTTTGAGCCAGCCCCACCAGCAGCATGAGGCTGTGCTCTTCCTTTGCAAACCTTCCTCAGAGTCCTCAGAAACATTCATATCACAAGGGTTTGACCAGCTGATGCTTCAGAATAAATCAAGCTTTTATTTTAGTTTTAAGCAAAAATTTGAAATAAATCTGCTTGTGAATGGAGATCAGTATAAATAAGACCCAAAAGCTGAACGTCCCGCCTAGTATATCCCAATTAGCACTGGGTTATTAGTCTGCCAGGGTGCCAGCCTGGAAGTAGCAGGCTGCTTTGTAACACAGCTGGGCAACTCGTTAATTGTTTTTATTAATGAAGAAAGCTTCCCTTCCTCAGCTATTTCTTAATGAAATTGTGGGTTCTTCCTTGGTTAGTAAATCAAATCAAACCACATTTGCACACATTTTTGTGACCAGCAGATTGCAGTTTGGATAAGAACAACATCTGAGTTTCAAATACAGCTCACAGATAATTAATGCACATTCAATGGTAATGATTAAAATAATTAACACATTAAATACTGTATCTGAGAGAGATTTGTTCTGTTAAGAATACTGGATCCAATACAGAAAGAGAAATATTAGAAAATAACCTTTGACATCAACTTAGATTGTATTTGCCTTGCAAAAGAAAAATATTTATAGTTCAAATAAATATTTCAACAGCTCTTTATGGAATGATGGGATAATTTGTAATAGGTGTGTGACACACCGAAGTGCTACTAAGAGACTGTTATTTCTTGCCCCAGTCACTCGATGCAGGTGATTGTTTTGTGAGATTAATACTCCTGTCACATAACACTTGCTGCTGTCTGGTGCTACATCTTCCCCTTTATTGTGTCTGTGAATCAAATGCAAATAAAATTATGGTGCCAACTAAATTTGACAAGAATAAAATAGCTTCCTTAGTCAATTTTGTGATGCTTCTGAAAGGCCAACGGGGATTTTTTATTTTTTCCTTTCCATTTTACTCATCCTATTTAGTGATGGAATAAAAAGCCATTCCCTCACAAGGTCCTGGGCTGGATGGGGCTGGTGCAGACAGCAGCCTCCCCTGCTCTGCTCCTCTGGCTGCTCGCTTCTGCACTGTGGTGAGGCGAGTGTACTGCAGCAAACTTGCAGCAGCTGAACGGAGAGGATGTATCCATTTGTGGTTTCTAACATTTTCTTGTGGTAACAGGGAAGGCTGTGAGCCGTGCGCTAAATTAAGACTGTTGGTTCCTGAAGTACACACTTTGAAAGGCACGGTAATTGGGACACTGGGTCGTGAGAATGCTGACAATCGGAACAACCATTCCAAATGTAAGTAAGAATATGAAACACAGTATCTAGGATCCCATCCTGTGTGACTGGAGTGCTAGCACCAGAGTAGGAAGGATTGTGGAAAGCTGCATCTATCACTGGCCTCACAACCTACTGCCCCGCTTGCGTGTGCCCAAAGGACGCTCTCCACAAGCTGATGCAGAACTCGGATTATAGCACAGGCCACCTTGCCACAGCAATCTGTCACCCCTGACTCTCCACTAACCCTGTTCCTTTTAACCTGTCTTCACTAACCCTTTCCCTTTTACCTTTTCTGTCAAAATTGCTGGTATACTGGCTTCTCTGGGGTGCTGGAGAAGCAGCTCTCTAGAAGAACTTCATAAAGGAGAACAAATAAGGAAAAGACCTTAAGAAGACAGGGTGAAAAGGGAATTCCTGAAGGTCGCTCTAGGGGCAGAGTGTGAGGATCTTCATTTTCTGACAAGAAAGTGGCTTGTTATTTCAGTCCAGGATGACTCTAACAGGAGGAGCTGATTTTTTCAAGGACTCTGTTCCTTGAGAAATGCAGTTCTCTTGAGACAATTCATGTGAGATTTTAAGCAGGAAGGGAGATGATGGGGAGGGAAAACTCCCAGGAAGAAGTACAGAGAGGAATACTCACCTGTTCCTTATCCACAAGAATGGGGGCATTCTGTGAGATGAGAGGGGACCCAGGTTCAACGCAACACTTGCATTCTCTTTGGTGACATAATGCTGGACTTCAATCCAAATGCCTGGGGTGCTCACACAGCCTGAGCAGCTTTAGCAGGCAGATGTGAGAGGCCAGGAGCATTTTGCAGGATGAGGACCTGGAGAAGGTAAGATGCTGATAGTGTTATTTTCTTTCTGCTGAGAGGGTAACCTAGTTGTGACTATTCAGTGCATGTCTGCCCATATCCACATCAAAAAACTCACTGTTTCCCTGACTGTTCCCATGAGTAAAAGACCATTTAGTTGTTTGTAAGTCTGCAATGTGACTTCTCTGCTTTTTTTTACCTCCACTATGGGTCAAAGTTTCAAAGGAGAAGCATATGGCTAGGCAAAGAAGAGCTTTTAGCAACCAGTGACTTATTCTTGGTAATAACTTGGGAAACAGTGTCACCAAATCAGCCAAGAAACTGCTTTTCTGTGTGTTGAACTCCAGTTAAAGTGATAGGGGAGAAATAACAAAGCCACTCATCTCCAGATGGAGACCTTGAGAACTACTATGTCCTGGGCCCTCATGAGGAGGTCCTGGAAGCTGCTAGAGGGCAAGATCCCTTTTTGACAGGGATCATAGGTAGGAATTCTCTGTGCTGATTTAAATCCTTTTAGCCACAGGTTTGCCTGTCTCTTGTGATCTAGCTATGCGTCACATGGATTTGGACCTTCCAGACGCATCAGTGGATAATTTGCATCTACCCCCATGTGTTTCTGCAGCTGTCGGCTCTAACAGAGTGGGGTTTTTTTGGAAAAAAAGGTGAACTTGTTTACGGCAGCAAGGGAGAGGGGCGAGAGAGGAAGGTGTTCAGTACTCATCCCAGGGCAGCTGAGCTGTCCTTTAGGAGAGGCCCAGATATCATCCAAGGCCAGGGAGGGCGACCACTCTGACTCGAGCCATGTGCGGCCAGGGGATATAAGGGCAGGTAACATTTCTAAAGAAGAGTTCAGCCTGGATGGTAGCTGCAGTACTGGGTGAGGTATGCAAAAATCTTATACAAATGTTTAACATTTACAAAGCAGAGACTGTTTCTCAAGCAGAATCTTTCCACTCAGCTGATGCATGAAGTGAGGAAGATTCGTCGTACCACTTTTTCCAAACGTGCAATAAATAAAATGCCGGCTGCTACTAGAAAAGGCTGAAAAAAAAATCTTAAATTCCTGAAGGTCGCTCTAGGGGCAGAGTGTGAGGATCTTCATTTTCTGACAAGAAAGTGGCTTGTTATTTCAGTCCAGGATGACTCTAACAGGAGGAGCTGATTTTTTCAAGGACTCTGTTCCTTGAGAAATGCAGTTCTCTTGAGACAATTCATGTGAGATTTTAAGCAGGAAGGGAGATGATGGGGAGGGAAAACTCCCAGGAAGAAGTACAGAGAGGAATACTCACCTGTTCCTTATCCACAAGAATGGGGGCATTCTGTGAGATGAGAGGGGACCCAGGTTCAACGCAACACTTGCATTCTCTTTGGTGACATAATGCTGGACTTCAATCCAAATGCCTGGGGTGCTCACACAGCCTGAGCAGCTTTAGCAGGCAGATGTGAGAGGCCAGGAGCATTTTGCAGGATGAGGACCTGGAGAAGGTAAGATGCTGATAGTGTTATTTTCTTTCTGCTGAGAGGGTAACCTAGTTGTGACTATTCAGTGCATGTCTGCCCATATCCACATCAAAAAACTCACTGTTTCCCTGACTGTTCCCATGAGTAAAAGACCATTTAGTTGTTTGTAAGTCTGCAATGTGACTTCTCTGCTTTTTTTTACCTCCACTATGGGTCAAAGTTTCAAAGGAGAAGCATATGGCTAGGCAAAGAAGAGCTTTTAGCAACCAGTGACTTATTCTTGGTAATAACTTGGGAAACAGTGTCACCAAATCAGCCAAGAAACTGCTTTTCTGTGTGTTGAACTTCAGTTAAAGTGATAGGGGAGAAATAACAAAGCCACTCATCTCCAGATGGAGACCTTGAGAACTACTATGTCCTGGGCCCTCATGAGGAGGTCCTGGAAGCTGCTAGAGGGCAAGATCCCTTTTTGACAGGGATCATAGGTAGGAATTCTCTGTGCTGATTTAAATCCTTTTAGCCACAGGTTTGCCTGTCTCTTGTGATCTAGCTATGCGTCACATGGATTTGGACCTTCCAGACGCATCAGTGGATAATTTGCATCTACCCCCATGTGTTTCTGCAGCTGTCGGCTCTAACAGAGTGGGGTTTTTTTGGAAAAAAAGGTGAACTTGTTTACGGCAGCAAGGGAGAGGGGCGAGAGAGGAAGGTGTTCAGTACTCATCCCAGGGCAGCTGAGCTGTCCTTTAGGAGAGGCCCAGATATCATCCAAGGCCAGGGAGGGCGACCACTCTGACTCGAGCCATGTGCGGCCAGGGGATATAAGGGCAGGTAACATTTCTAAAGAAGAGTTCAGCCTGGATGGTAGCTGCAGTACTGGGTGAGGTATGCAAAAATCTTATACAAATGTTTAACATTTACAAAGCAGAGACTGTTTCTCAAGCAGAATCTTTCCACTCAGCTGATGCATGAAGTGAGGAAGATTCGTCGTACCACTTTTTCCAAACGTGCAATAAATAAAATGCCGGCTGCTACTAGAAAAGGATGCAAAAATCTTATACAAATGTTTAACATTTACGAAGCAGAGACTGTTTCTCAAGCAGAATCTTTCTCTCCACTCAGCTGATGCATGAAGTGAGGAAGATTCGTCGTACCACTTTTTCCAAACGTGCAATAAATAAAATGCCGGCTGCTACTAGAAAAGGCTGAAAAAAAAATCTTAAAATAGTTATCTAACCTGTACCTTTTCCTTTCAGCTGCTATAATTTCTCTGCCACTCAGCAGCCCAGAGAGCAATGCTCAGCATGTTTTACAAGCACTTTATGTAACTTGCGGAGAAGAATAAAAAGGTCATCTTTCTAATGCTGTGTAATCCTGCACACTATTAATACCAAAGGTACTTCTCTTTTGTACCAATTGTACTGAAAAAAACAAGAGTGGAAGTCATGAGCATTTAGAGATTGTTCTGTTGGGCACATACGTGATCAAATCTAGGAACAGTCCTTTTCTGAGAGACTCATACTATACATTTTCAAGTTGTAGCACTTCTGTAATCTTGCCCAAGTGTTATAGTATATATCCTCAGCTGTGTCCAGTGGAGCTATGCAATGGATTTGCCTTCATTTCCGTATGTCTGCTATGTGTATTGATTATCTGAGAAATGATGCTAAAGCAGCTAAGTGATGTTTATCCAAATTGAAAAGATAATTGGCCAGATTCATCCCTGAGGTAACTGTTCCAATCAGTGAAGTTCTGTCAAGGACAAATTTGTCTTGAGAGAAGGAGAATTCCCCATGACGTGCCTGTTAAACCAAAGAAGTTGCCAAAAATAAATTAGGAAAAATAAAGCAGCTCTTGCAGAAAAAGCACATCTTATCCAAATCCGTGCTTCCCTGCTGGGATCCAGGAAGATGTTGTTGGAGGACAGGTTTCTACAGCAGGGTGCTGCTGCAGGGCTCTTCTGCCCAGTCTTTGCCCAAGTGGATGGGCTGCAGAAACTGCTCTGATCAGGTACCCAAAAGGCTTGGCCTGCGTCTCCTCCCCAACAGGTCCCCATTGTGGGGTGGGGACAGGCAAAATGCAGGGCGGAGCTGGTGGAGACCTCCCTATCTTTTCCACAGCTATACCTCTGCTGATAGTCCCAGCAGTCTTGTGCCCGCCATGCCTGTGGCTAGTACAGCTTAGAGTGGATGTGAATGGGAGACAGCTAGTTAGCAAGGTTGAAACAGAATCTGTTTTAGTTATCAGCATAAACATCCCCAGGGGGCTGGATTAAATGTTTGCATGCTGGGGAAAACAGACTGTGCCTGTAGAAAGGATGAATCAGTCCTAAAGACAGATGCATCTTGCATTCAGCTTCTGTGCCTACCAAACTGCCCTGCACCCTATCACTGGGGAGGCTGAAGCCCGTAGTGTGATTTCCTAGTAGAATTGGATATTTTTAGTCAAGTTTTCTCTCCTGTTCACTCTCCTTAAATGCTAGCCATTAATGCAATGCACATTCTCTTCGTGGCATTTTGTGCTTAGAGTTTCCTCAATGGATGGATTGTTCTGTAATGCAGGTAACCCTAATGAATAAATAAATGTCAACTTGATATTTCATAAAGTAAAATACTATAGCTGTTCTTTGTAATACGCAAAAATAATTTTACCTTTACAGCAATTCTGATCTCAATTTCAGTGTATTTTCAAATCTATCCAATATAAATCTGAACGAACAATTCATTATGAATAATTTATGCAGCAGATTTGACCCACTTTTCTGTTTGCAAATTACTATAATTCCTCTGTAATGGTTGTGTTTTCCCTTCCAGTTTTTGCCCTCCAAACTTAGATTGAGGCCAAGTAAGGCTATTCTAAAATAAATGGTAATTCAACTCTACCTACTGCTTGTTTCCAGGCTGTAGATGCAACACTTCCATGAGCAAATATGATATCAAAAACACACTGTGACTATTTAAATTTTGTATTATTCATCTTTGAGGAGAAAGGATAGTGGTAGTTGGTTGTTTGATGAGGGTTTTATGCAATTATCACTGGCACATTTATAGAATTTTCATCTTGTGATCAGTCATCTCTCTATTGTTGCCAATTAGTTAATAAAGTTAATTTTGCAAAGGATCTCTGAAAAAAAAATCAGTAACAGGCATAGAAAGATCAGTGGAAACTGAAGAATGCTGTATTTTCTTTCTCTTCCCAGAGCTTTGTCTTTGAGTCTCAGTTCTAAAAAAAATCTGGCTTCATTCCTGATTGATGAAATACAAAGACATGGCAAGCACATTTATCTGTGGCTCTTCAGAAGACTTTACATTCTTCTTTTTCCTGACTTACTTTAAACAATGAAATTGTATTTGCACAGTCTTTCTCATGAACTATGTAGTGATAATTTTTCCTCTTTCTGGTTTTGATTAATTATTATAGTACTTAAGTACTGTCCTGAGACAGGGAGCTCATGTGCATTGTCCTCTGTATACACTTCAGAAAAGGAGTTTCTAATTGTGCATGGGGGAATGAAACCATATGCATTCACCTTTAATAATCCCCATGGTTCTTATAC
>NW_009258484.1:2856681-2900862 GCF_000687185.1 Egretta garzetta | reverse complement strand
GTTCTTTTGTTTGCTTTTCAGAATACTGTGTGGCAGCCTGTATTTCAACCTCACTAAAGTACAGCGTTTGGCACTCATCCTCTTTAAAAGGATTCTTATCCCTTTATAAAGACGGATAGCCTGGTCACAGAAAGCAGAATATAGCCTCTGAAAGAAATGGGAACAGTGTACAAATGAGGCAGTAAAAATAAATGGCACATTAGATTCACTAGCCAAGCAAGACGCTACAGTCTACATAAAGGCAAAGATGCTGACTTTACAGGACCCTGTGAACAGAGCTTCTGTAGGCAGCAGCAATTTACAATTACTGGTACATTAATGATAGTATGTGATAAGTGAATTACTGGGACGTTGGTAAATGCTATTCTCATTAAAAGTCAATCTATTGTTGGCACTAAACTCATAGTTTTCAGAGGTGCCTACATATTAAACCATAAAAAAATGTCATTCTGAGCTATTATCTGGCACGAAGAGGCTCAGCTGAGGAGTGAAACCTTATTTTAGTAGGTGCTGTAGAGGAAATCCTTTTAAGCCATTGAAAAACCATACATGTGTAAGATACTGGAAGACACCTTTCTATTAATTTCCTGCAGAAAGGCAGAGAAAGTAGGCTAACAACCTTTGAGCTACAGGTTGATCAAAGCTGTCTAAGCGCAGCTAATTCTGAAAAATGAAGTGCCCTGGTAAGAGCGTTTGGGGCATTTTATATTTCAGTTGCTGGAAAGAGATTCCTAGAATCTCTCCAAGATCTGACTTGCTCTGTCATGGAGTGGATTGCCTTTTAGCTATTATCCTCATGGTGGTTTTGGTTACTTATATCCAAGCTGGTAAATGGGTTTAGGCTTCCATTTGGCTTAGGCGACCTGATGATGGTTACTGGGGGGAGTGCCTTTCTAAAAGATAGAGCCTAGGGAAGGGGACTAATAGGATGACTCCTTTAGAAGATATTGAGCTAGCAAAGATGTGGGGAAAATGGAGAAATACCTGTGAATGGGAATGGTTGAGCTTCTCTCCTCACATTCAGCTGAAGAGCTAGCCATGCACTCCTAGATTTTTTGTGGTTTTAGACAACTGTGTGGAAGGTTCCCGTACTTATTCTCAATGGGTCCAGTCTAGGAAGTCAAATTAGACAAGGAGACCACTTAGTTTTCAAAGTCTGTAGCTGAACAAGGATTCTAACATAGGGCGACTCTTGGAAAGCATTCTCTGATCAAATGATGGATCAAAATGTATTCTGTTTGACTTCTTGCTTATGCATGCACCTGCCAGCAAAGGTTTGTGTCAGCAGTTTGACTGGAGTGTTAAGTGTCTATGAAATCTGAAGGGTCCCCAGGAGATGTGAATAGGGACACTAAGATGCATACATCCAGGAAAAGGGATTTGTGACTGGGGAAGAGACCAACGGGATGTGCAGAACAACAGGAAAGAAGACTTTGCTAAGTCAGCCAAGAGGTTCTGTTCACTTTATCCTGGCTATTTTGTTCTTAGTCATCATGGTCCATAGACAGCAACCATAACTAGCCTCATTCAGCCTTAGTCTTGTTCACTCTGCCCCTTAAATAGCTATGGACTGTTATAATATCCCTGTTTCCTTACTGGTTATTTCATATTTGTGTGACTCTTTTCTTATTGGGTGGCTCTTGGCACACATGACACGTTTGGTTCCGATTCCCAAATTGATCTGAACTAAGGTCAGACCTGACTGAAGGGAAATTGTTGAAGTGGTAGTGTCGTACAGTAAACCACTGTTGCCTGAGAAGCCTGCTAGCTGCAGAAGCTCACAGGCCCAGGCAAAAGAAGGACAATAGTATTTGTATGACTGTAATCTTGAGATGATGTGTAAATGCGTTAAATTCCTTAGGGTATTATACTAAAGAAATGGGTACTGTACCTCTGCTGACAAGCTGTAAAAAGTGGGTCTGGTACTGCTCGAGTCTCGGTGTCTTATGATGAAGCTGATTAGACCTAAAAGCTTCCTCCTGTATTGCCATTTGGAAAACAGACCCTCAGTGAAAAGCATGCTCATTCTGGGTTTTAGCAAGCTCCTCAGGGGGGCTTTTCTTCCTGCAATAATGTCCATCTTCTTGGATTATTTTTCAGTCACACTTTCTGCAATAGCCTCATGTTTCTCATTGACATGTTGACATAATTGTAGTAAGCTATCATATAAAGAGGTACTGCACACAGATTGAAAGCACTGAATGTCTTGTGATTCTTCAAGGATCTCTTAGGAATATAATGAATCCCATTGTTACTCCTTCCATCAACAGCATTTTTTCTTTTTTCTTAAGAAAAAGATGAAGTGCAAAATGTTTTAAAATGCTTATTGTAAAGTGCTGAAAGTAGAGTTTCAGAATCAACTGAATTTTATTCCACAATGTGCAAAAGAACTACTGCATTTTTACTGGTATCCCCATTCACATTTGTAATGTTCATATTGCAGAGGAACCAGATTGCCCACCACATGTCTGTAATATAAAAATGTTGGAAGTTGGAAGGTGTGTTTCATCCCTAAAGCTATGTGTTTTACCCCATGTAATAGGACAGATTAAACTAAAATTTGATCTAGGGTTTTTGAATGGCACATCATTCAAATCAAGAAAAAATGCATTGTTCTGTATTCAAAAGGTGGCCTTACGAATTTTTAAGCAATAGTATGATAACCTAGAACTTAAAATGATTGGAAATGGGAAATGGAATAGGAAAATAAATTATTCTTAATTCATATATTATACATGAACATATATAAAATCTCTGAATATTTTATTTGTACATATGTATGCACATACCCACAAATGCACAATATGCTTTATATGATTTGACTTCAAAGACATATTTCAGGAATCAATTTGACAACTGGTTAAATAACAGTTTGTATATTGGTAAGTATTCGTTCATATTTAACCTTCTTTGATGAGTTTTTAAGTTCATGTGGCCCAAGAAGACTTTTATCATGCCCCTTCCTTTGGCAGGAACTTTAATTCTGCCCCTCTGGCTTTCAAATAGAAAATGACTTTAAATTATTTCTTCTTTCTAAAACTTAAAATTTAAAGCACAAGTCTCTGAAGGTGCATATATGTTGTTCCATTGGGGCACAATTGGATTGCATTCCCAATCCTCATCTGTTTGCAAGCTGTTGCATGTTTGGGAGTTGTCATCTGGAGCACGCTTACTGCTCACTATTTATGAAGTGTGTGTGTGGTTTCAGCCCAGTACTCCCTGCCGGCACAGAGATCTCCAAAGGTACCCTCGTGATCTCTCCAACCCTTACACCACTCATCCTCGTCCCTCTTCACATATACGTTGTACCCTTAACTGTACACTGTTAAAAGCTGTTTCTGATGGAGAGCCATCAATGGCCTCTGCTTTCAGACTTCCCCCAGTCCTGGAACTAAAAGCAGTAAGCAGCCAGGCTGAAGTCCGGAGACCCCTAGAGAACATGTAGTGTATACAAAGTGACTTTAGCAGCAATAACCCCAATTTCTGGCCCAGGTCCAGGAGGACACCATTAGCTGCTGGTTCACACCTAGCATAAAACCCTTGGTATGAGCTGTGCAAGGAGAAGAATCAGTAGGTGCTCTGGGTGGCTGTTTTGGAGGCGATTGGATCGAAACCTAAGACATAACATTTTGCTGTTTATTGCTTTCTTTTTTTTAAAGGCTTTTTTCATTATAAATAAAAAGCTTCACAGAAATAAAATGTGTTCTAGTAAACTGTGGAAGCTGTTCAAATTCTGTACATGCTCTCCCTCCCTGCCCTTTCTTCGTGGGGGCCAGAACATGTCAACTGCACTCATGGCCCACAGCAGTAGCCCGGCATGGTGACCCCGCTGGGCCAGGTTGGTAGAGGTCACTAGTCCAGCCATGAGCTGTGTGGGTCTGAGCCAGAGCCAACACAACAGGGAAGGATTCAAGGACTGGCTGCTTGCCTTTCAGAGTGTATTGCAGCTTGCTTTTATGTGGTAAACCACATGCTGGATTGAGAACATTCCCCCACTCTGTAAGTGTGCCTACTGCCCACAGTGGTGGTAGGCTGGAGAACGATCCAGAGGCTCCTCTCTTTCTGTACCAAAAAAGTTTCCAGAAGCTGTGATTCAAAAGTCATCTTTCCCCTGTACTCTGCATTGGTGAGGCTGTACCTTGAATACTGTGTTCAGTTTTGGGCCCCTCACTACAAGAAGGACATTGAGTTGCTGGGTCGTGTCCAGAGAAAGGCAACAAAGCTGATGAGGGGTCTGGAGCACAAGTCTGATGAGGAGCGGCTGAGGGAACTGGGGTTGTTTAGCCTGGAGAAGAGGAGGCTGAGGGGAGACCTTATCGCCCTCTACAGCTGCCTGACAGGAGGCTGTAGTGAGGTGGGCGTTGGTCTCTTCTCCCTGGTAATGGGCGACAGGACGAAGGGAAATGGTCTGAAGTTGCACCAGGGCAGGTTTAGACTGGATAGTGGGAAAAATTCCTTCACTGAAAGGGTTATCAGGCACTGGAACGGGCTGCCCAGGGAAGTGGTCAAGTCCCCATCCCTGGAGGTATTTAAAAGATGGGTGGATGAGGTGCTTAAGGACCTGGTTTAGAAGTGGACAGGTGCTGTTGGAGTTGATGATCTTAAAGGTCTTTTCCAACCAAATGATTCTATGATTCTATTCTGACAGCACTTGGGATGCTGTCGGTGTCAACACCGAGGGTTCCTATCTTGATGATGGCCACTCAAAAATACATACGCTCTTTCATTAAATAGTTGGTGCTGAAACCATTATTCAACTTCTTGTAGCAAATACTGTGTGATCTCAGCCAGCGGGAGGTAGGTACTATCCCCTACAGAGCAGATGGAAAAAATTGCTTGGTGTTTCTTTCCAGTGACGAGGAGAGGGTGCCAACCTACACACTCCCAGGTGTTGTGAGCGCACTCTGTGGGTCTGGTCACAGTGCCCATGAAGTGGTCTCTGGATAGCAACAATCTGCCTAATGATGAGGTGGTAAGTTGTTCCTGATGGTTCCTGCCTGCAATAAGTGTGATACACAGAGGAGGATGATAACTTACTGCTCTGTCAAGGAAACTGTATCATACAAAACTCTGTGATAATGATCAAGCAGAGAAGCAGAATATCTTAGATGGCTTCACATGCTTGTTTGGATGGAGCACAGCAAGTCTACATCCATGTGCTTTCAAGGACAGCTAAAACTTCTCTTCAGTACCCATCGGCAGGTACATTCCTGAGTTTACACACTGGTGTACGCACACGCGGATATTTTAATGAAAGACTGTAATTCTAACTCCAGATAATTGTGATGGCTTCTTCAGTGTTTCACCAACACCATACTGAGTAATGATAGTGGTTAAACTAGTAGCTTTCGGTGTTCTCTACATATTTTCCTCATGCTCTGTCTTTTTTGAACTGTGTTCAGATAATTTTTTCTAGGTTACCTCATCAAATTTCCCTGTCAGTACAGGAAATGAGGAAGTGCTTTTGTAAACCATGTGTAATATAAGAAAGCATTTGACTTTTTCTCTAGTGAAAAGAGAAGGTGTAGGAAAGAAGAGGCACAGAGTGGATGCTTTGGTCCCAGAGTGGAATCTGAAAGGCATAGGTAATACACTGCCGTGCATACAACCAGTGGTGTCTGGGGAAACAAAACCTCACACTGAGCAGGACACTGTTTAGAGCTAGCCAACAAAAAATGCTAAGAAGGGCTGGGTAGAAACTGTTGTCCATCTCCAGATCCCAGAAACTGAAGTGAGGGTTGCAGGGAAGCACCTTTATTCACTCTGGCTGCAAAAGATATTCCTGAACATACATAGTATTCTTCTGAAGAACCCAAATTCATTCAAGTGGATAGCAGATGTGCAACCCAATGTCTTTTATACAACAGTTTAGATTCTGGTACCCACCCATGGAGCTGGAGACCTGGGCCCAATCATTCTTTGCCTTGAGGGAACTCATTATATCCCAGCTCACAAGGGAGGGTCTTCACCCTACCCAAGGCTGCAAAAGGCTGGATGAACAAATCTCATATAACTCCTTGTTATTTCCCTGGCTTCAGAAGGTGATACAGAAAGTGGGGCTGTCCTGGGGTTTGGGTTCTTTCCTGGGATGGTGAGTTTGAACCTTCCCAGGCTGCAGGGGACCTAGGCCATTCCCTTGCTGAACAGAGTCTCTATTTCTTTGATTTCTGAACAAGAAATGAACAATGCCGCCTTGTCTTATATGACAAGGCAATCATATGGCTTATATGACTCAGAAGTCATATTTTAAGAGAAAGCACAGTTTTCACAACTATCTTAGACTGTAAAACCAATTCTCAACCAAGCGAGTAAGCTAAAAATGCAAGTTGTGCCTTAAAGACAAGAGAAGGACAAGATTTCAGGCACTCTGTTTTCACATTTCTGTCTGGTTGGACTAGGTGCCCTTCACACAGCATGCTGACTTCTGTAACTCCTTTTTTAAGCTGATTAATTCTCCTGGATATCATACAGGAACCTGGGTTTTTAACTCACATTTCTAATCAGGATTTTCACACCTGGATGCCTCAGTAGCTGTAGTGTGGAGTAAAAACAGGATTGAGGGGAAGGCACATGTCTCATGGGGTGGGTCATCACTGATGACAAATATGACCTGATATCATCCTTTTCTTATCATATTTCCTGTGGAGGAAACCTAGAATGAGATTTGCCATAGGGTATTTCAGTATCTCTCTTATTTATTTACACTGGGAAAGTGAGAAAAAGGAGAATAAAATAAACTTCCTCTCTTTGTCCCTTGGAACCACTGCTCTGATGTTGTCTGTATACTGCAACTTTCATGCGGCTTCCAGTGGGACTGACCACAGCCAGGAGAACAGAGAAATGTTCTTTTTACAAATGACAAACATCTGCTTGATGCTGTCATCGGGTCCACCATGTGAAAGCTTCACTTTTTACCAGCTGCTGCCTCCACAGCCTGTGCCTCCCTCCCAAAAATGTTCCAGTTCTGGGGATCAAATGGCAAATATTGTATGGTAGCCATAAGGTCCCTGACAAGTTAGTTAGATCAGAGCACAGGTTCAGTGATCCTGGTTTAAGACAGTGAAGTAGCTGATATTTTGGATAGACTAAAGCAAAGCTGCCAGTAAGATCAGGCATCACGGTCTGGCCTCTCGTTGTCCAGGAAAGCAGAACGGCCCCTTGTTGACCGGGAAAGCAAACTCTGACAGGCTCTGGAATAGGTTTAGGAAAGAGCTGCCAACTTTAGAGGAGATTTAAAACGACCATAGCCAAATTAGTAATTAGAGAAACAAGATCCTTGGGATTCACTGCGACACCCTCTGACCTCCACATATCTTAAGTCATGGAGATAAATGAGTCTATTGAGCATCTGCAGTAACTCAGTTTCAGTGGGTACAAATACTTTATGATTAAATCCAGCAGCACAGAGTGCCAGGAGATGGATCATACAAAGCTTAACACAATCAGAAAATTGTATCTATTAAACGCTCTTGCTGGCCAGCTCAGCCATTAATGGTTAAACTATAAAAGCATTGGCTTGAAATGCTGATTCTAAACAAAGTGCAGCAGATGAAACACATTACTCTATGGGATTATTATAGTCCTAAATCTAAGACTGCAGAGCCAAATCTCAAAGTTTTTTCTCCCTTAGTGATTTGCTGCTCAAGGAAAGGAAGGGTTCCAGAACACTGACTGAAGGTAATGCTTTAAGTACACTGACCACACCAACTACTGAAAATAATGATGATCTACAGCTTATATGATAGCAGCATACTTCCTCCATTGCTTGTTTTAATTCAAACTGATAGAGTCATAGAACTGGCTGAGTTTTGCATAAATCACCAGTGGTAATACTCTTTCAAGGGTAATCACAACATTAATATCCCAGGCAGAGCAAGAAATAATTAAAATGTAGTAGATTCCATATAGAGATTTCCAATATTAATGTGAAGCACCTTCAGTCAATAAAAATGAACAGTAGCTTTAGTTCATAGAAATGAATATTTAAAAACAATACTGTAATGCATTTTCTTTCAATTGCTTTTTTTTCCTGGCAACCTTCATTCTTCTTGGTGATAATGGCATTTTTTTCTCCAACTAACACCTTTCATTTTTCTTTTATAAGAGCTGAAATGACGACACATCTCCCACATCCCTCCCTCATCACTGGGCAGCAATATACATCTCCATAAATGCATCTCAGGTGTATTGGGTAGCAGATTGCTCTTTCCACAAAATTAATCCAACTTCAACCCCTTTTATTATGGGTCCAGCTCAGCTGTCCCTGTTTGTGCTGAAGAGTTTGTATAAGAAAACTGAGACTCGCCACGGAAGGTGGCAATCTCTGGTCCGTGTCTGCAGCTGTTGAATAGAGCAGCACTTCAGAGAAATGTTTTCCCATACTCCAAGATTTTTTTTTTCTAATTAGCTTTGATATATAGCCATCTCTGAGCCTGACTCTATTAATGCACAAGTTACTGTGACATTTCTTTACTGTTTACAGGCATCCACAATAGATTTGCAAACACAAAAGCAGGCCAGAGTGAGCTCTCCAAATTCCTTATGGATTGAGGTATTTGGATTCAATAACAGGATTAGTGATTTTAGATTACTAAGGAAGTAACTAATTAACAATATATTTGATCCATTTTAGTATATAAAAAAAAAAGGATAGAGTTACAGATTCTTGGTCACTTCTTGGAATTTTCTGTGGCTAGAAAATGGCTATTTTGCAAATAATTGAATTGAATGCAGAGAGACAATGGAGCTAACTCAACAGCTTTACCATTTTAAAATAAGTAATGGACTGCCCATGAATAAGCCAATGGCACAGCCAAATGCCAGTGTTGGAGAGTTACTGTCAAAGCCAGGCTTTGACAACTGGCCCCTGTAATTGCCAAGTTTATGCAATGAGGGATTGCAATGGGTGACTGTGTTGAAAAAGAGAGAGAGCAAGCTGAACAGGAATGCAAAACGACCACCTTTCCCTCCCATCTCTCCTCCTCCGCCGCCCCCATATGTCACAGTTCTAGTGAAAAGAACGATATCCTGCCAAATTAACAATTCAATCCCATGTCTGCAACAACATTTTTGGAACACGAAAGCTGTTCTAAAACCTAAGCTTGTATCAAAGTCTAATCTGTGACCTATGAGTTTAGAGTGGAGCTCAGCAAACTGGCCTTTTCAAGCCCTACAGAATCAGGTCATCCAAATTCAGTGTGATCATGCTGCTTTAAAGATGATGTTTTCTACCACTCTGTTATTGCATGACAGTGCGTTGTGTCATCAGACTGCTGGTGAAGCTCGGCATCCCTAATGATGCTGGCTGTCATTAATGGCTGATTGAGAACTGCTACATTTCATCTTGTGGTTCTCCAGCAACTGAAGTTGACTCTTTTTTTTTATTTTTTAAAGAGCATTTTTAATCTACTCTTAAGGGCTTAGGCACTATAGCAAATAACTACCAGAGCCTGTCCATGTTTTGATGCTGAGGGAAAATGATCTGAATTAAATATAGTGATTTTGAAATTGATTATTGAAGTTACATTAATCCCTCATGCCAGCGGAAACTATTATGCAAAATGAAACTTACTTTCAGTCACTGTAGTTTACTTCCCTTTGGACTTTAGAACTGATGTAAATGAAATTGAATTTAGCCCTGTTTCTTTCTGAAAATTAGTGTCCATATAAAAGATTTAATCTGGTTTTACAGCTATTTAGATTAACTTTACTGAGAAAGATGATAGAAATTACATGGGAGAAGGTAAACATAGACTACAGAAAAGCCCTTTAGAGTATGTAAAATTTTTCTTATTTCCCAACCCTTATTTTAGCCTTTCAACAGAAACTGCAGATTCATTGGCCATTTTCTGTAATTAAACTGTCACGGGCATATTGAAATAACTTGAATGTAGGCCTTAATCATGCTAAAACATGCACATATGCACTTTTACCTTTGAAATCAGTGGATTACTCCAAGTATGATAGCCAGCCACCTGTGCTAATGTTCAAAAGATATGGGCCTTGAAGTACAAAGCAGGAAATGGCAGAAGGAGAGGCCTAATAATCATAGAATCATAGAATCATAGAATCATAGAATCATAGAATCATAGAATCATAGAATCATAGAATGTTTTGGGTTGGAAGGGACTTTAGAGGTCATCTAGCCCAAACCCCCTGCAGTGAGCAGGGACATCTTCAAATACATCACATTGCCCAGAGCCCCATCTAGCCTGACCTTGAATGTTTCCATGGATGGGGCCTCCACTACCTCTCTGGGCAACCTGTTCCAGTGTTTCACCACCCTCATTGTAAAGAATTTCTTCCTTATATCTGGTCTAACTCTGTTGTTTATCCATCTCTGGGCTCATAAGAGTGTAAAGAATAACAATTTTTTTTTCAGCTTCACCCAGGGATGCATGCCAGAATTCCCCTACTGCAGACTTCAGTGACTAGCTTTGGACGTCTACAGGGTGGACATCTATATCTGAGTTTACCATCTAGAACTTCTTTATGGTCAGTGGAAAGAAACAAGAGCTTCTAAGGTACTCTTTATGTCATCCTGAAGTAACTACCAAGTCATGCTCTAAAAATATTTCCCTCCTTACTAAAGGAGCTCTCAGCTAGATCAGATGCTGGTGTCTATTGCTTGGATATCTAAAGTTAGGAGAGATCAGTTTGTCTTCCAAGAGACTCAGAAGGAGGACTCCTGTCCTCTTGTAATGCAAATGCTTTTTTTGTCCAAGATGGACAGATGTGTTTCTCAGAAAAGTCATACAAAAAAAGGTGCTGTCATTTTCGGTTAAAAGTTTCTAGGTTTGTTAATGACCAAAGTCTCATTTAGGGAAATCTGGGTAACATGTTATCCTCTCCAGGAAAAGGGAAGATGTGGAGAGGGAAGGCAGGTTTTATTTGTGCCGCTTCTGTTTGCTCTCTTAGTACAAACTGCTTCAGAAACTTTAATATTCTGGTGAAGACCACTTTGCTTACACAGACCCAAGGCAAATGGTTTTTCTCCAACTGCTTGATTAATAAACTGTACTGAGCAGATTTCTTTATTCGGTAGATCATTATAATTCACCATTTAGTTCTAAGCTTTATTTATAACTTTATTCTTTCATCAGAAACTCATTTAAAATCATTTTACTTTGCATATAAAATTAGTAGAATGAACAGTATCAAGTATTTTAAAAATAGTTTATTCCAGCTACCTGTTTAAATGCATTTCACTCACCTTTTTTAACAGTGTCTCTATGTGATGTACAAAGACCAGGCTGTCTCCCACTGGCTATATCAGGGGGTTTTTTAAGGATATCTTCATATTAATCTGTCTGTCTTCCTCATTTTTTGCAAAGGGCTTTGCAGAAGACAGCTGTAATGGTCTTGTTCCTTGCTTGCGGAGGACTACGGAAACTGCCATGTGTAAGTAAGTGCCCCCTGCTGCCCAGTTGTCACAGATGCCCCAGAAATTATGCACATGCTCCTGCAGGACAAGCGTTGATTCCACCATGCTTCAACCAGCCCTTGGTTTTAAGGGAAGAAAAAGGATAGCGCCATGGTCTGAAGCAACCCCTTTTTTCTTCTCCCCTTTTAAAAAGACTGAACAAAATGCAAGGCCCACTTCTTTTCCCATAAAAGAGGTAGGAATTTGATTAGCTCCAAGCAGTGCCTGGAGCTGAAGTTGTGTGTTTTGCCAGTTCAGGCCTTGACCCTTCCAAATATGAAACCCAGTTCTCCAAGCTGGTCAATCAGTAACAGATTACTGCAGAAACCCTAAGTGAAGCCATTCCAGGTGATATCTCTGCCAGACTCGAGTATAGCTCTGAGATCAATGGGGTGACAAATTTGGGTAACTGCCTATGTGTTCGCCATCTGCATTGCACAAAGATGCAAGATTTCAAATAAACTTCCGTATGTGCTCAGTACCACTGGACTTTCAGCCCTGGAACAATTTATTAAGCTTGTCATCGAGTTGCCCTTTGGTGGATCATTAAGTGGAACTGTTCAGAAGCCATAGGGGGATTCCCTCTCTGAAAATGCTGTACTGCAGTATTTTTAAGAGCATCCTAGTCCCTCCAACACAGAAAGGGCCAGATACAGTTCTCCAAGGAGCATCACTGCCAGACAAGCTGGCAGTCTAGCCTGACCTTCTGAGTGTAGTTCAACTGTTGCAGTGACAGCCAGAAGGGGAACTGGACTCAGGGCCAAAATTAGAGCCATCTGGAGAAAATAAAAGTGTGGTGAAGGTAGGGCAGAAAGCGAAGAATCACTTCTATAGCTCTACACACAGCTCCAGATTTAAAGCATTTTATTGCATTAGCAACATTACACTTTTATTCTGTGCAAGTAACCATCCAGCCAGATCTCATGCAATAACTAGAGAGTTGTTGTCCCTGTATACAGATGTTTTCATGTGTCACTAGATCAGAAACACCTGGAACCTGTGTGAGCTGCATCCATATATTCCATAAGCTGATGACTGATGATCACAGCCTGGGATCAATTTTTTCTGGCCTTCCTGCTGGGGATTTGTCTCATCAGAATTTAGGCTGGGTCTGGAACAAAGCATCATCATGTCAAACAAGATCAAGGCACAATTGAGAAGTTCTTGAATGGTTATTGCGAGTCTCAAGCTGTTGCTCTTTGCCCAGTTTCACTTTCAAGGACTTTGGGAACAAAACAGTATTTAAGAACTTTGGATGCAGGCTACACGTAATTTGGTACATGAGAGCACTTCTTCTTTCCCTTCTCATGGTGCCTAGCTTGCTGAAGCAGCTGAAAGACCTGAGTTTTAGTGACAAAATGTTCTCAAGTGCCCAAAGTTATGCTGCAATGAAAGGCTGGAAATGTTACTACTCAGTCTAAACTGAGCATCCAGCCATTTATTTCTCCCAGAAAACTTGACCATTCACTTTCAAACTTACAGCTGATGAAGGATGTCCTCCTCTGCACAGTGATAGCTGGTGCAGTCCCTCAGGAGACCAGGGCCACCAGTGCTCCCATTCAGCAGGTTTGGCTCTACCTTAACACCAGCAGAGCACTGTGTGGCTCTGCCGATGGGGGGTGAGGACGTTGTGCCAGGACCTGTAGGGACAAAAATGCAAGCTTCATGAGCCAGAAGGACAGGAACAGGGATCAGTCTTCCTCTGTAATGATGGTACCTTCTGGAGGGAAGGGCAGATGTGGTGCCAGTTATCCAGCTGTTTATTCATTTGGATAAAACCCCAGAAACGATCCTGGTTGTTAATATCAAGCCTGCATCTTCCGTTTTGCAGGTAAGTGCCCTGACTACCACACTTCCCAAAATGCACATGCTCTCCAATTTTGCCCAGAGTCTGAACAGCTTTGCTATGTAGTGTGATCAAGTCAAGAAGAGGCATGGATGCTGACCACATCCAGATTAGGTTTCTTGCTTGTAGACTTAGAAGAAGCTACTAGAAGATGTTGTTTGCAACCACACAAGCTGAAGAAGGAAGTGGCCTTAGTTTCCTAATTTCTACATTGCCACCTTGGCACCTTCAACTCTGCTTACTGCAAAGAAGGGACTGTCTCTATCCTTGCAAAGAATGACTGTAGCTTTCTGTCCAGTGCGTGGGACACTGTGCTGTTGATCCAGACTGTATGCATACATTTATGTGTGTGTGTGTCTGTATGCATGGATGTATATGAAAATATAGATGAAGGTATATTCCTTCAGTCTTGCCTCAGTTAACTCTGTTGAGGGACAGGGTTTAAGACCTTCCATTACGCTTAGTGTTTCCTAATAGCAAGACTTAGATGACTACCACTGAAGGTATCACGTTTCTTTTATAACTGCCCTTTTGAAGCCAAATCTCAGCTCTGGGGTTTACCCCAAGAGGCAGGAGCCCTGGCAGAGGCATTGCGAAGCTTTATTTTCAAGTACCCATATCTTTTATTGGATCCAGACGTCAGATATCAAAACAGACTTGTTGTCTGCTTCTCTGGTAACCTAATGCTATGAAGATCGTGAAGTTTAATTCATGTATAATGTGACACAGGGAATTGGTTATATACCAAAAGAGGCTGAAGAGCACAAAAGGTCAAAGGAAAGATGTGTTTAAAGTTTTGCACAGTGTTATTGTGTGAGCCTGCATTTGGCGGGGGGAAGGGGATTAAAGGTTTCTCACAGTTGGGCCACATTCTTTCCATGATTATTTAAGCATTACTGGAAGCAGATTCTAGCTTACACAAATATCCGATTAGTACAGCTAAGACTGGCATGGAGCAGGCATTCAGTGCGTGAGGTCAGATTTGTTTTGCTGGAATCAAATGTGCTTATGAAAAGTGTTCTGGTCCACCAGGGGAAGGTTTAGGCATTTTGATTCCTTCCTGGATTTTTTTTTTCTGGGTTCAGAATGGTGTAGACCTCACAGAGTTTATGACATGTCTAAATGAAAAATCCTTACTAAAGTAGCTATATTAGCACAGAGTGAGGAAAATGCAATGCTGTAGGCAGTTTATTCTGGTAAAAGATGCCAATATAAAGGCTGGTGTTTAGAAATATGGTGTAATGCTGCCTATAAAATAGTTCCTTTTTTTGGTATGAGCTACATAGGTGTTTATTAGGTGGCTTTGACAATCTAATTTCATTAGTACAGACTAAGCCACAGAAAGTCAACTGCCCAAGCCATGCCGGTTTTTTTTACCAGCAAGTCCCTGAAAACAACACCTAGTGAATTTAGATCAGTGCGTTGGTGCTGGCTGAGGATATGTTTTGAAGGAAATCTCCCATTTGTCCCTGTGCACCTTGCTCTGGGTTATGGAGCAGCCTCTGAGCATGCAACCTGGACTGCTCTTGGTGGAACTAAACAAAATGATTGGCTTCAGAAGAGCCTTTAATGTGTTCCAGTTGTGGGCGTTCAGTCCATAGGATGAGACTGGAGCTACCTGAAGTACTGCTCCCTGAAATAGGGATAGTGTGACCTGCAGATCCTTAGCACCAGCTGTCCCACTCTGCAGATTCTATTGCACGTCACTTCTTACTAGTGCAGAAATGAACCAGTTTTGGGAATGAAGACTTTGGAATGGAAGGGAAAAACAAGGTCTGTTAAAGCATTTCTATTTCTCATCCCCACTTGGCTTTAGTGTTGGGCTTTGTCACTGAGCAGCACAGGCATTTTTGCCACTTAAGATCAAGATTTGCAGAGTGATTAGACTGGCATAAGGTCTTTCATACTGCATTTATTGTTTCACAACAGATTTTAGTTTCCTTTGCATTAGTAAGCAGAACAGCATGACTCCTTGTCTCCCTTCAGGACTCACGGCATGAGCTAGAGAAAAGCTGATGCAATTGAACCAACAATATTTTGACTTTACTGAAGGGTCCTCTCTGTGTGGGAGCAGAGATCTGTGCTGCGTGTGGTTTGCAGTTTCAGTGCTGGTCTTCTCTTGTGGCTAGCACAGGCTGTCCCCTAAAAATAAATTCAGGGTGAATGCTGTAGGTGTCCCCAGAGGAGACTACAGAGCAGAATGGTCTAATCTGCCAGCTTGCCTGCCAGGGCAAAATGCTTTATTTTGGTTATATTCAAGAACATGTGCTGCTTCTGTGATATGGTATATTGTATCCTGATTAGCCAAAATAGTTTTGATTTAAAAATGGAACACAATGGCCAGTTGTGATGTGGTTACTGCTTCTTTTTTTTTTTTTTTTTGGAAATAAACTGCCTGGAGAAATGACCTAGGTTGCACAAGCAAGGCAGCCCAACGGGTAGATACTCCCATGGTCACCTTGGAAGCAGCAGTACGAAAGGTAAGGCTTCAGGCTTCAGCTGGCAAAAGGCTGACTGATCGGGCTGGCTGAGCTCCTGTCAGGACCAGTGGGGAGAGACATCTTCAGAGGGCCGAGTGCCCCAGACATCTATCTCAGCGTGTGATGTACTGTGCTCAGGAGATGTCTCTCTTGCTCTCTGAGAGATGATTTGAGACTGGATATTTAATGGTTGAAGTGCTGAGATGACTTCCACCCTAAATTTCTCTTCCCCAGTCTGCCTTCTCTTCCCCAGTGTGCCACAACAAGATTTATGTCCGTTTGTCTGCAAGACAGGCTCCCATTTATAAAACTGAGATAAAATACCTTCTCTACCTCACAGAACCATTTTTGCGGTTGACTTCAGTAAATATTGCTGGTCATCAGGTTCTTTGGTATTGGAGGCAGAAGATCCTAAAAGATCCTAAAAAATGTCATTATGAATTACGTAATTGAAAGTGTTTTCACATCTCATATGACCCTACCCTGAAAACATGATTTTGATGATTCAGTGACAATAATTTCTCAAGTATGTTCTTGTAAATGTCTTTAAAAGTCCGGCAAATATAAATTACACCTAACAGCTTTTCTGTGAGGTACTGAAGAATCTGTAGTTTTGGGCTGATTTTACACAAGGGTTAACTAACTCACAGGGCATTAAATGGCTGTGTAAGAGAGAGGCCAGGCTGCAGTGCAACACAGGGCATTCTGATTTACAAAAGTCATTACTGGTTAGATTGCTTGTTCCGACCAGAGTGGTGAGAGAATGTCCTAGTGCAAAGAGCACTGTGGCATCCTCAGCCTGTCCTTTTCTCTCCATCTTCTCTTTGTTTTCCTCTTGAAACAGAAAGGGATTTTGCAGTAAATTGCTTTTGAAAAATTAAAGATCTACAGAAGACTCTAAGCTGAGGGGAGCAATTCATGCTGCAAATGGAAAAGGATCTGACAAGTGTGGTACATTTTCTATTTGAAAAACACAAGGAGCTGAAAAATAGGGTTCTTGGGTGCACTATATCTGTGCTTGATGGGACTGTCTCAGATCTTACAGGTAGTTCTTACACCACCCAAAGTAAATTTTCTTAAGCTAATCACACTGTTTTGCTCTATAGTGAACTAACTACTCACAGCAAGAGCAAATCCAGCTGGCATATGAAATAGTTCTGTTCTGAGCTCCTGGGAGCCTGAGACCTCTTCTTTCTTTCTGTAGGGTTGTTTCTGTACAAAAGCTAGCTTAAATATTTACATCTATTCATTTGTACGTGTACCACTGTAATATCAATCAGGATAGCTTCTGAGGACCTTCCCCTTAATTTAGGTGTGTTTGCTTTCAGTGCAAACTGTGTTTTTACCACTTTAGATATGTACTTTAGCAATGCATAAATGAGACAGACCCTTGCATATTGAAATAAAACTGTTTGATGGATTTCAACATTTGTTCTGAAAAAAAGTAAAGCACGGAGGATTATTACCATCAAAGACATTGCTAGGTAAGTGGCACAGCCAACACACAACACTGCATAACTATGGCGAAGGCAAAGTTCAAAGAGAAGAAGATGGCCGTGGCCATCCTATTTCTCAACCTGTCTCTAGCTGATGGAAACGCCTGGAAGTCCTATAGACACCAAGGGCCAATAAACCTAATTTATTCCAATCTGACATAGTGAATGAAGGCATGAGAAGCTATATATATTCAAATAAGATGTACTCAGCTAAAAAAATGTCAGCCTACAATTCCTTATTCCCTGGAGTACACAGGGAGAGGGCATCCAATAATCCAATTGCCCCAGCGATCTCCAGACACGTATGATGTTGAGTGATGCTTCGAAAAAAGGAGGCAGTAGACCTGGTTCTGGATGGAGCTGACAGATAAATAGGAATTGTATTTCTGTGTAATGCTTTCACTGCTGTCCTTAGTATCCTTTGGCTGATATTATTATCTTTTCAGTTTTATTTTGGACTTTGCCAACAGAACTAATAAGTGGTGTCTGGAGAAAGGACACAGACAGATCCTGAGCCTGACACTGATCTCACTTTTCAGTTGGTGCCTTCTGGAAGGGAACAGCCTTGTCATCAGGAGGCCACTGTCAAAGATACAATTCCTGGATGCTTGTCGAAACTTTCCTTGACTGTTGCTTATTTCAAGAGCCTTGGCTTCTCCTTGCTCTGGAGCTGGCATTCAGACATGAGTAATGACAGTCAGGCATTTGCTTTTCAGGTGAACATCCATATATCTCAGTCAGGGGACAAAAGAGCAGCTGAGGGGAATGGGATATGTGAATATTTACAGGCACATAGGACACATGATTTCCACTTTAATGCTAATCACAGGCTTGAAAAAAGCAGACAGGGTTGGCAAAAGAAAGGCATTAGTCCAGGTTTAGTATTTGGCTGACAAACAAACAGGAGGTGTATTTCCATTCTAATGTTTTCACTGACATTTTTAGTATCATCTATTTGGTGTTACCCTATTTTGATTCATAAATACTTGCTGACATATATTTGAGCTGCAAAATATACTCTCTGTATTTTTAGACAAAGTGACCCCTACCCTATTTTTCCACAGGGGAACAGAAAACCGTGGAACAGTAATTGAGCTTTGAGGTTTGTATTTACAGGGAGCTTTGCATATATTAGTGTGTTTAAAATTAATGATCCTTTAATTAGTATGATAAACCAGAAAACTAAAGCAAATACAGGATGAACAACCTGTGAACCTTTCCTTTAAAACTGGCAGAACCTGTGAACCATGCTGATCTCAGAACTATCAATGTTTTAACCACATATTAATCAAAATTACAAAAGCCTGCTTATGACTAAAAAAATCTATTCATTAAAATAAGAAGAGAATTTTGGAGGTTTTTAAGAACTATTTGCATATCAGAGATCGGAATTTAGTTTGGAAATGCTCTCATAGCACAGTTTACTAGCTGGTTTGCCTGTGATTAGACTAATCAGCTGGCACCGAAAGAGCTGGCATTTGGTCTTACTGATGCATTACAAAAGTACAGTGTTGCATTCCCTGCTCCTGTAAGCTTTGATTAAGGTTTTACACTGCTGTTAGAAAAATGCCTTCTTGCAGCAGTGAGGACATTTACATTCTCCAGGTTCATGCGGTTGGATGTTATGAATGAGAAAGGATTGTGTAAGGAGGAGTGTGATCTGGATTAAAATGGGGAGACTTCTGCTTGCCAGCTCTAGCAGCAGAGCAGAGTGCTATTCACCTTCTGCTTAGTAAGCAGTTAGGATAAAAAACAAATGGGATCTAGGAAAAAAGAGGTAGTGAAAACAAAGAGGAGATTGCTTAGAGAAACTGGAGGAAGGTTTACAGCTGGCACCCAAGTGTGAGTGCAGACAACATGCTGAAAGGCAGAGCTGGGTTCAGAGGGACTGGACAGCCCAGAGGAACAGCTGAGAGCAACCTTGTGAAATTTGATAAGGAAAACTTGCAAAGTCCTGCCCCTAGGCAGCAACACAGCCTGAAGATGGACTGGGTCTCTTGTGGGGCAGCTCTGCTGTAGGTGCTCTTTGGGTTTGGTAGACGGTGAGCTGGACATGAGCCAGCAATGAGGGACAAGAGTATCCTGGGCTGTATGAATAGAAGCAGAGCCAGCAGAGCAAGGGAAGTGATTACTGCCTCTGCTCAGCACTTGTTATACTACACCTAGGCTACTGGATCCAGTTTTGGGCTCCCCAGTTCAAGACATTGATAAACTGGAGGGAGTTCAGGAGAGGACACTACAATGGGAGGGGGAAGAGCACTTGCCCTATGAGGAGAAGCTGAGGGACCTGGACTTGTTCAGCCTGTAGAGGACACAGCTTTGGGGGCACCCAACAACAGCCCCCAAGCACCTATAGTGAGGATGGAGCCAGACTTTTCAAAGTGGTTTGTGGTGGGAGGACACTGAGCTTGAAGCCGACCCTACTAGGGGCCGGAGGTTGTGCAAGAAATATGAAGTCCCTTGCAAAGTGAGCTATTCTGTGGTCCTGTAAATAGCAAGAAAGGGGAATAAGTCAGGCAACTAAAACATTGGAGCATTTTGTCTGCCAGAGATTTGCATGCAGAAAGGTCTTTCCTAATCTGGGTCACAATTGCTTTTTATGCAACAATGTGGCAGCACAAAGAGGCAGCATAGTACACCAGCACATAGATTTTCTGGTGGGTAAGCATTCAAAACATACTGCTGTTCCACTCGAAGAGAAAAGCAAGGCTTCTGAAGTCTCAAAAGTGAAGCAAAATCTGGAGAAAGAAAGTGAGAGACTCGAAACAGTTGACTTGGCTGGGCAGTTGGTGAGGCTATGAGAGGTGCTCAGGCAGGCACAAGCCTGAGTCCTGATGGATAATAAGAAATGAAACCAACCAAAAGAGCCTTAGAAACATGCCAATTGGTTTTATTTGGGAGTGACTGAGCTTTTTGTGGGTAAAAACTAAAATCAGAAGAAAAGATAAAATGCATAATTCAAAGTTATAAGAGAACATGAGTCACATGCTGAATGCCACAAAATCAAGTCTCAGGCTCAGAGATACCATTAAAATACAGTAGTTAAAAATCAGCATTCTGTTTCTGAAGGAAGTTGCAGCCAATTTGCTGATTAATCCTCCTTCAATCCTGTAGAACAAGTACTCTTTGGCCTACATAAAAAGCATCAGCGGCTAAAACTCCAGGGCCCTTGAATACATTTTTTAATGAAGCTATTTTAATCAGTGTTGAAGAATTAGATATATTCAAGGAGATTGTACGTTTTGGGTGATTGGTAATGGGTGACTGAGCTTTTTGTTTTGTGTCACTGACTTGAACACTGCCCAGCACTGAAGTGGTTGGAAATCATGTCTACTATCTGCTGGTTTCGGTCCAGTTTCTAATGGACAGGTGTGTATACTATGAAAAAACATCATCACCATTGGCACTCATTTGTATTTTCGTTGAGAATCATGGTGGAGAGACAAATATTCACCTGTGCATGACTCCTGAAGAACTTTCTCAGAGACAGAAATGGAGTACTAGAATAAGATGGAAAATACTGTACTTATAATCCACCAAGAGAAATACAGTTTACAGTCCTTTAAGTTCTACTGTCCTCCAAAAATTCCCATTGAAAAAAAGGCCACATAAAATTTACTTTCCAATCAAACTGCCTTTCTGAAGTTCACTTCATCACAACATCTGCATTTTCTAGTGTTATTCTCAAACCATTTTCTCGCACAAGAACTTTTCCAAAGCAAAATCAGAGTGGAGAACTGCATCCCCACCCCTTAATTCACCTCCCTGCAGTCACAGAAGGTGGCATCTCCAGAGGCCCACTAATGTTCACAGCTTCCCCCATCAGCTGAATGCTGCTTTCTTTGCATAAAGGATGGTGTTTCAGAAGAAGGTCATTGAGTGGGGGCCTGGTTGTTGGATTAGTTTCAGGCTTTGGCAGCCCTTCTGTATCTGAAACTGCAGGGATATACCTGCATCCTGGATTAGCGATAGAAAGTCAGATCTTTGCAGACCCCATCCCCAGATTAAGTCCCATCTGGCCTCCCAGCCTCAGGTGGAACAACTGGCAGAGGGGGTTATGAGAAAGACACGAAAGCCTTATGGCAAAGAGAGTTATAAGGATAGACTTCTTCCTCTTCTAAATGAAGAATTAGAGAAGTTGTTGGGGCATTAGAATGAATGATGCAGCCAAGCATTTCATGATGTCGTCCATGCTAAAAATAAAAACGTTTCCTCTGGTCTTCTCATCTCCATGAAAGTGATACACTCACCTACCCAATCCACTTGCCAACCTACAGCCTTTTAGTTGTGATCATAAAAATTTTGTATACAGTCTGATGTTAATAAAGAGATAGTTGGCAGAGGAGATAGTAGAGAACTACTCAGCCAAAATCTGAGGACATGTAGCCAAAGGGGGACACGTAGCATTACATATGTAAAAATGGGTTTTGTTTTTTTTTCCAAAGGTGCAAAGAATCCATTAGAATTGATAGAACTTCTTAATGATTTTACATTAATTACCATAATAAGGATGTATCCAATTAAGTCAATAAAAATAAATATCTCAGCCTAAGGAGATGACTTGCCTTATCCTTCTCTTTTTTGGCAGACTTTCTTCCTGTGGTTACCTTCTAATTGTGGCACTTGAGGGTGCCTAAAGCTTACGGACCCCGAAGACATCTTTTGTAGAATTCAATTTCTGACTGCTGCTGGATGTCACTTGAATGAAAACAATTTGATATTTAGCCTTGCAGGCCCAGCGAAGTCTGTGGGAAATGAAGCTTGTGCTCTTTCTGCTTTGTCACCTGCCATAAACACCTAACTCTCATCAATTCATGCAACAGGAAAACATTGTTGCCTGGCTTTGTCATTTGCTGTTAAAACCTTGTCTTGGAAAACAAACAAACAAATGCATTGTTACATTTTCTTCATCATTATATCAGTTGATTCCCAAATGAATGAGAAGTGTATTCAAAATTGTTCTGAGCTGGTTTAGCAGCTGTCAAGAAATTTAATTGGACTTTTGCTGAGTAGTTTTGAAGACTGGCTCCCTTGTGTCTCTATAAACACTCTCACAGTCCTTATACCAGTGTCAAAAATCCTGCATGAAATGACTGTGCTGCCAAGGGGAGAGGGATTAGAAATAGTGCAAGAGTCTGAACACTTCTTTTTTGGTGCTGTTGCTCATTGTCCCTTTTGGCAGTTCTGAATGTCCCTGTTGCAAAGCCATAGACTTGGGAGAGTTCTAGAAAAGTAACCAAGGCAGCTCATACGTAACCTTCCCAACTCGTGAAAGTTAGGCACTGCAAAGAAATCCACAGTTTCCAGGACAGCATAGAGTGAGGCACCAGCCCTCTTCACTGGTATAGCTGGGCCATTTTCAGTCACAAGTGCAAGAGCTCTGTGTCAGAAGAAAAGACAAGTGAAAATGTATTTTATAGCCCGGTCATGAGTGTGCCCAGGGAGCAAAAGGGAAGACCCCGACTTCCATGGTTACTGACTTTCTCAACATTTGTGAACACTTGCATGATTATTTGTCTTTTCTTTTTTTAAATAAAAATGTTTCTCAGATTGGTTTAAAATTATTGCTACATTTTAGCTGAGAGAAACCATTAACACCAAAATCACGCAATTAGCAAAAAACATTTTAGGAATGAAGGGTTTCACTTGTATGCCCTTGAAAGTCTTCCCAGTCAGGTATAATACATGGAAAGGAGAGTTCTGTCTAGAAACCTAGAAGAAACTTGCTTTACGTGGACAAGGAGGGAATATGAGACAGTTTTTCAAGGTTTGCCCATTTCTACTTTGCAATAGCTGTAAACAGAGCAGCGTTATTTTCCTTGCTCATGTAGTTCAAGTAATGAATGTACAAACCTCGGGTTGTAAAAATTCTGTAGCCCCTAATAAATCATATCCTGTGCTTGATAAGAATGTAATCCATCACCCATAGAATTAAATGGAAAGATACCCATGGTCTACTGGGTTCTGCTTCAAGCCATCCCACCGCAAGACTAAGGCAGATGCTTAACCCCAAGCCACGGTGAGAATCAAATTCAGCAAAGGGCCCTTTCTTATTCAGTATGAGACTTCTATGCCCTCTCTTCTTTTCTTTGTGTTAGTCCAGTCTCCCACATTCTCTGCCTTTTTCTTTAACTACCTGAGTTACGATTCACACTGAACAGCACTTCCCAATGGTTTCATCAAAGTGAAAGGGATTATGAATCAAATCACTTTTATATTTTACAAGTACAGAAGATCATTGTAATTGTGACACCTTTGGGGTTGCTTAGAGCTCCAAAACCTCAGAACAGAGTCCCTTTTCTAAGCAGGGGAAAAGCATTCCCTCTACAAAGTGAAGACCTTCCCATGTGCTGACTTTGTGGAGAATAGCTTTCTTACTGTTAAAATGACAAACAGAAAGCAGCATAAAAAAGGACCTGACAATCACTTGATTACAGCATCACTTGGTTGACACTTTAATAAAAGTGGCATTAAAATAATATTGGGTATAAAAATGTAAGATGCAAATAAATGAGAGTTTTGGACCCTAAGATTGTTTTTTAATAACATTGAGTTACTTTGCAATGTTCATATCTTTATCTACTGATGTGATTCAAAGGGTGATCACAGCTTAGTGCTAAGAAGAATGTTGAATGGACAAAGGAAAGCCATACTGCATGTAAGAAGAAAGATTTCTCCCCAATGTAAATACAGTTTTGCCCAGACTTCTGTTTTACAACAAAATACAACCGTGCCAGCATTAGGAGAGTATTAGTGGGCCCAAAGTTGTCAATTAAAGCATTTGTTTACTACTCACAATCCTGATCTTCCCAGAGAGGGTTTTTTTTATACCTTTATGGCAAGGACAGAAGTATCTAAACACTGTGAAATGTTTATAGTACTGTTTATTATTAATGTCCACAGGCATTAAAAGGAAATAGTACAAACATGGTATTTTGGGGGCTTTGTTTCAAAATCCAAAACCCTAAAGACGCCCAGTGGGTACTAGGCAAAAGGCACAGAGATTTAAGGGAGATTAGGCTGTGCGAGTCTGGGGTTTATGGTGTTCAGCCATCAGTCCCTCACCCTTTATTCCTTGAAATCTCCTGTTAGTTTGCAGTCTTCCTGCCCCATTAAAGCAATTCTTCCCTGTATTTATGTCTTGCAGACTTGTGTCAGCACTCATGTACCCTGAGCCCCTCAGATTTCCCTAATGCACTAAATGAAGGGAAGTTGCTAGGACAATGGGAAAAGCAGCAAAAGCAGTGCCAGAGATGTCACTGATGCCAGCTGGTCCATGACTGCGCATATTTTTGTGAGCTCATCGAAAGGAGCAGGGAAAAAAGAGAGGTTTGGAAAGACCTTCAGAAAAAAGATGTCATGCTGCAGTGAGAAGGGAAGACTCAACCTGGTTTTGAAATCTGAAACTTAGTCCCAACTCTAGTCCCCAGAGGGCCAATTCGTGTTCCCTGTTCACATCGACTTTTCAGTGTGTCACTTAAAATACAAGGCTGTTTTGATTCTTCTGAAAAGAAAATCACTAAAATTGTGAAGTGCTATGATAGTCCTCCATCCTAAATTTTAAGGTCTTCCCAATGTTCTACTGATAAAAATTTATGATAGTTATCAGACTTATAAATCCAACCTAATTCTGGAAAACTAGTCTCCTTTTTACCACTTACCTCATAATTTACACTGTTCAAATCATGACTTCACTGAGAACATCATCACCTGTAAATAAAACCTACCCTGAAATTTGCTCATCTACTGCCTCCAGTAGCTTTGCGGATCTGAGATTGTAATTAGAATTTGCAAAATAGAATTTGCAGTTGGCTTCGTGACTGAATGTTAATAAATATTTCTTGCACAGCTGGGAAGAAATAAAATCTAGTGCAATGTTTTAGCTGTATTGGCTCCACAGAGTTAACCCAGGCAAAAAGTAGTAAAAACTTACTTTGTCATTAAAGTGAACAGATCTGCTTCTGAACCCATTAAAGTGTCAAATCTGATGAGTTAGAAGGTGACATTTTTACATAGTTACTTTTCAGAACAGATCTGCACTTTAAAACGTGATGTTACAAGTGAAAATACCTTGTCCTGATTGGGAACCTACTCCGCCCAGGGAGAAGACAGGACCACAATCATAGTGATAAAGGGGATGAGGGGAGCCAACCAGTATCATTGATGGCCTTTAGAAGTCCTTCCCTGTTCTGGTGTGACATTACCAGCAGAGGACTGCAGCATCCAGAGATACTGTAATACCCAGGAGATACTGTAATACCCAGAATTATTAAGGAATAATGGTTTGCATGTGATTGATGGATGGCATTTTTCTGATGAGGCAGAAGGGACCAAACTTAGTGCCATGAATTTACAGTGAACATGTGTTATGCTGTAAATACATGTCCATGTGTGGATGTCTGGGATTGTACTGTACCCTTCTGCCTTCCCAATTAGCGCCTGTTGCCTTGCTTCGTCCTGAGCCTAAGGTACATTCAAGGAAATGTTGAAGAGAGATCCTTGCCTTCCCATGCCACATATTGCGGATGGATCCAGTCCTCTGGCCTCCTAATTTTCAAATGTTAAAATTGTTTTCCCACAGGAGAATTTACGTATGTCCTCACTTAGCGCACAAATGGAGTAAAGAATTGAAGGTCACAATAAAAGCCATTGAAATAATGCTTTGAAATCCCATGAATACTTTAAATTGCATTTTGGAGAAGATGAAGGGAAAAGTTGAATGTTTTCACCATACAAAATATCTCCCCTCCTCGAAGGAACTGATTACATATCCTGTCCCACCTCAAAAATATCCAGGCAAGTTGAATAGAACCAAGAATAAAATTTATTTTAGCATCTCACATGCAACATTTGTAGAAAATCAGGAACAGGAAAGCTAAGTACAGTTTATGTGTGGCAGTCATAAAGGCAGCTAAGGATGTTCAAGACAGAATTACCAGTAGATACCCATAGGGACAAATCCAGCTTGCTGTCTTCATGACAATAATCCTGTTGATAGAGAGTGTAAATCAACATAAAGCAAGCAATGTGTTTTTCCTAGAAACTGCTTATTGCATACCTGATATATCTGCAGGAGAAAGAAGCCTAATGTCTTCTGCTTTTGGGTACCATGACTGTTCCTTAACAGATCAGAAATGTATTTCATAGGCCAAACTTTAACTGAAACAAATCACGTTAACTTCATAGGGTCTTCTGGGGCAAGATCAGTTTAGACCAGCCAAGAATATTGCAGGATATCTGCAGTCTTCAGAACTATTGCCTGATGCTGGAGTGCTGGATTCTCATTCTCCTAAATGCCAAATTGATATTTTGAAATAGAAACAATACCGAACAAATTACTGAAACTAAATGAGGACTACCAGGCCTGATTTCTCATTATGTTGCTTCACTTGACTTATGTACGCTAACATGGAGGTGAATGAGGCCCTCAAAGCATGTATCATGGTTTAACCCCAGCCAGCAACTAAGCCCCCCACAGTCACTCACTTACTTTTTCCCTCAGTGGGATGGGGGAGTGAATCAGAAGAGTAAAAGTGAGAAAACTTATGGGCTGAGGTAAACTTATGGGCTTAGGTAAAGCAAAAAGCCACGCATGAAAGCAAAGGAAAACAAGGAATTAATTCACCGCTTCCCATGGGCAGGCAGGTGCTCAGCCATCTCCAGGACAGCAGGACTCCATCACGCGTAATGGTGACTTGGGAAGACAAATGCCGTCACTCCAAACATCCCCCCCTTCCTTCTTTTTCCTCCAGCTTTATACACTGAGCATGATGTCATACAGTCTGGGACATCCCTTTGGCCACTTGGGGTCAGCTGCCCCAGCTGTGCCCCCTCCCAGCTTCTTGTGCACCCCCACTCACTGGTGGGGTGGGGTGAGAAGCAAGAAAGGCCTTGACTCTGTGCAAGCACTGCTCAGCAGTGACAAAAACATCCCTGCGTTATCAGTGCTGTTTCCAGCACAAATTCCAACCATAGCCCCATACTAGCTACGATGAAGAAAATTAACTCTATCCCAGCCAACAGCAGCACAGCAAGCTACAGTGCAGAACACGAGTTTATAAACACATTTACCAGGCAGACTTGTTTTTTTGACAAACTGAAAAATCTAAGTAGGGGAAAGCAGCAGATATGTGGATCTGAGTCATGCACTCTTCCTACTGCATTTCATTAAACTTTATTCTTTAAAATGTATTCACATTCTCAGGACTCACAATCCATGTGATTGTGCTATCATGTAGAAAGAAAGCTAACTAAACACTATCTGAAAAAGTAGCACAGTATCTTGAGGGCTAATTATTTGGTGAAGTAAGAGCTGGAAGAGAAAATAAACACCACTAATGAAACTAACAGATGATACTTTATAAGAACTTCAACACACTTGGGTGAATGGAAAAATAATTTCTTGAAGAGTCCAGAACAAAAGTAGAATAGGATCCACTTCAGAAAAATGGGGAAACATGCCTAAGAGAGATTTTAATCTGAGAGAAAACTGGAAAATAATAGTGGTAAAATAAGGTTAGGAATGACTTATTATCTATTTATTAGCTGGCCTCCAACAATGTGTTCTTCATTGTACTAAACCAGTGTTTTCAGGAAGTCACTGAGGGTCTTGAAGATGCGTACACTCGCATGGCAACGTACTTGTGGACACAGAGACATAGGAATTGCCCATCTGTCCTGAGCCATGTTGTAGCTATGTACCCTAGGATTTTATTTTCTGTCACTCTACCCTCCTTCCATAGTCTGTGGCCACTTCGGGGGATATTTCATCTCATTTTAAATTGTTTATCTAAGTGGGATCATCAGCTGCAGAAAGTCTAGTTAGAAGCCAGTAACTAGCAGTGGACCCCAGGGGTCAATACTGGGCCCAGTCCTGTTTAACATCTTCATTAATGACCTGGATGATGGGGCAGAGTCTCAAAGCAAGTCCAAAACTCAGCAAGTTTGCTGGTGACACAAAACCAGGAGGAGTGGTTGATACTCTAGAGGGTCATGCTCCCATCCAGAGGGACCTTGACAGGTTGGAGAAATGGGTTGACAGGTGCATCATTAAGTTCAACAAAGAGAATTGCAACATTCTGCACCTCAGGAGGAACAGTCTGGGGCACCAGTATACACTGGGGGCCACCTGGCTGGAAAGCAGTTTTCCAGAAAAGGGACTGGGGGGTTCTGGTGGACACCAAGTTGACCATGAGCCAGCAATGTGCCCTTGCAGTAAAGAAGGCAAATATTGTGGGTTGTATTAGGCAAAGTAATACCAGCAGGTCAAGGCAGTTGATCCTTCTCCTCTACTCAGCACTGGTGAGGCCACAACTCGAGTGCTGTGTCCAGTGCTAAGCTCCCCAGTACAAGAAGGACATGGACATACTGGAAAGGCCATGAAGATTATTAAGAGATTGAAGCACATCACATTGTCCAGAGGAGGCCACCAAAGCTGGTGAAAGGGATGGAAGGCATGTCCTATGAGGAGTGGCTAAGGACTTTGGGTTTGTCTAATTTGGAGAAAAGGAGGCTGAGGGGCGACCTCATTGCTCTCTACAGCTTCCTGAGGATCTCTTCTCCCTGGTATCCAGTGATAGGACATGTGGGAATGGTTCAAAGCTGCAACAGGGATGTTTAGACGGGACATTAGGAAGCATTTCTTTACCCAGAGGGTGGTCAAACACTGCAATAAGCTTCCTAGAGGGGTTGTTGATGCCCCATGCCTGTCAGTGTTTAAGATGTGTTTGGACAATACCCTTAACAACGTGCTTTAACTTTTGGTCAGCCCTGCAGCGGTCAGGCCGTTGGACTAGATGATCATTGTAGGTCCCTTCCAACTGAACTATTCTGTTCTATATTATTCCATTCCATTCCATTCCATTCTATTCTATTCTATTCTATTCTATTCTATTCTATTCTACATGAGGAAAGTCTGAGATAGCTGGGACTTCATCCTGGAGAAGAGAAGGCTCAGGGAAGATCTTATTAATGCATATAAATAGCCAAAGGGAGGGAGTAAAGAGGGCAGAGCCAGGCTCTCTTCAGTGGTGCCCAGTGACAAGACCAGAGGCAATGGGCACAAACTGAAACACAGCAGGTTGCCTCTCAACATCAGGAACACATTTTCACTGTGAGGGTGACTGAGCACTGGCACAAGTTTCCCAGGGAGCTTGTGGAGTCTCCCTCCTTGGAGGTATTCAAAAGCCATCTGGACACAGTCCTGGGCAACCGTCTCTAGTAGGCCCTGCTTGAGTAGGGTTGTTGGTCCAAGTGACCTCCAGAGGTGCCTTTCAACCTCAGCCATTCTGTGATTCTGTGATTCTGAATCTCGCAGTGGTTTCTGTCTTACTTCATGGAAGCACTTGTAGCCAGTTGAGGTGAAGGACAGGACGTAGTTGTTTAGGTCTATTTGAGATGCTTCAGAGGTTCCCTCCTCATTTCCAGATGCTGTAAAGGATACATGTAGGTGTTAGATTGTATCTTCAAGTGTTATAGTGATTATCTCAGGTTTACCCTGCAACATCTCAAATGGCACTAGTCACCTCTACTTTTTCTGTTAGAGCTGAATCAAGCCCTGAATGCTAATTACAGCCCTTAAGCAAGGTAAGGTGGATGTTAGGACCTTTCCTCAGGACGTTTGGAAAAATATGAACAGTAGAGTGTTCAGAAGGACAGTTGCCATGAATAGGTACCTACTGCCATGCAACATGTCTTAGCCTATCCGAGATACCCACTTGACAGTGGTCTTACAGAAAAGACACACCATGCTGGCCTGGCAGCCAGAGGACAGACAGGATACACTGCAGTACTGAAAGACATACTTCATGCCTGTGTTTAGGTGACTGAACCCCATCCAGCTGAGGTCTTTCCCATCCCTTATTCACATAGCAAATGAGATATTGGCTTGCTGTGCAATATGGCAGCAGTTGGCCTGTGTGATTTTGGCTTATGCATTCAGAGGCATTGTACAATGAACGGTGTTTAGCTTCAGATTCAGTGAAATGTAGGTGTCTACATGTGAGCCATCTAAAGCTCCCATTACAGTGAATGAAGATCTAGCCACCACATTCAATAGAGTTTTGAAGCCATTGACTAGAAACGTGCATTTGGGCAGCTGAATAACTCTCGATGTTCCACTGACTTGCGAAGGTAGGAAATGATTGTTACAAGTATTGGTTTGAGCTTTGGGAACCACAGGCATGTTCAAAGCAGTGTGGTGAAGGGTGCAAAAACTGTCAAGGAAACATTGCAGGGTAATCAGACAGGGGAAATCCTGAATCTATTCAGTGTCTGAGATGAAGCATTTGTTTCAAAGGGCTATTTGAGTGGGACACATTATGGTCAGGACTCAAAAGGTCTTTATCCTGAAGGAGTCACAGCAACAGCCAAGTCGTAAGTCACTCCCGAAGAAGATGTTTGTCAACAACAGAGGTAATGGCTGAAAGAGAAAGCAGAAAATAGTAATTAACCTCTCCACTCTTGAGAAAGGTGCAATATGTTGTATATCTTGAAGCAGGGATGAGAAACTGTTGAACTGTCATGAATATTCATACTGATCTTAAATTCTTGAGAAACATTTCATGGGGATGAAGGACAGTGTGATGTGGACCTTCAGGCTTATTGGCTTGAAAATGAATGGAAAAATAAAGTTCAAGTAATGAATTATAGCTACAGGTCTTTTTTAAAAAATGGCAAGCTGGAAGAATGCCCCCTCTGATACTTGGAGGAAGCCTGGTGGACAAAAGAAAGAAGAGACCTTCTAAAGCTCGTGCTATACTCACGGAGACAACTTTCTCTTTTGTCTCATGAGTATTCTGAGAACAAAGCAGTGCTTTATTGAAAAAGTGACAAGGTCACTTCCTACATCATAATCATGAAGTGTAGTAATATTCCCCTGAAGTCTTCACCCTAATGTTAAAATGAATACGTGTTAAGTAACAGGAAAATATTTTAAAGCATTTTGTCTTAGTTTCTGATCCCTGTAATACTTTGAGTGTGGATCAGGGGAGGGGGGGGAACAATTTCTAACATGGAAATTATTTCAGTGCCAACAACTTTAGGCTGAGGGTTGCACTATTCAAACCCATTGTTTTCCCCTTTGTACTCAGCCCATTCACAATCATTTTCACATACTCCACTTTTGAAAAACTTGTGGAAGTGTTGTTGTGGATGGAGTGAGAGGGAGGCAAAAATAATGCGGTTTATTGGTGTAAAACAGTGAGTTAACAAAGTTCAGTGGTAAATGCGACGAGTTTATAAGATTCGATGGCAAGGTACACTTTGTTATTTACTGCACAGAGGACAGGGTCAGACAAAACTGTCAGGGAGACCCTCCTGTTGAGTCAGGAGGTTCAGAAAAGATCCCCTTGCTTTCTAAACTCCCTCAGAGAGGAGTCTAGGTGCAGCTGGATCCAATCCTAGTCCCAGACTTGGTCAACGGTTTATGTCTAAAGGATTATATATGCGCAGTCAATTCTTTATGTCACTTAGCTAAGATTTCCAAGTTAGCATGCTGTTAGTCACTTACCAAGAATCTGTCGTGGTAAGGAATCTCTCAACCTTGAGGAGTAACCTTGAGAGGCGTCACTGCTCAAGGGGAGATCCTGGCGTGCAGGAGAGCTCAAAGGGCTCTTGGGCTGCTCACTATTTATGGGGGTAAGATAATTGGCTCATAGTCATATTTGCATACTGACCACTGTGCTTAGGTGGGCACATTCCACAATAGCCCTTGGCTATTGTATTGTTGTCTGTCTCCTCCACATCCACTGGGTGCATCCTTCACGACCAGACACAGACCAGACACATCTATCATCACCGCCACGGGTGGTTATCACTTGAAAGAGGTCAAAGGAGGGGGAGTCAGAGACGAGGGGGGAGCACACCGCCACAAGTGTTTCTTACCATATGCATCCTTCCCACTTCAGGGTGGTAGCTTATCAGAAACAAGAAACTTTTAGAATTTGGGACATCCTTAGCAACCTTTTTAAAACCTCATAGGTAGTCTCCAAATGCTTTTTGCCTAAATACTCATTTGCTACCTAAGGATATTCTCCAAACACTTTTTGCTCGTGGTATTCTTGTATTGTCTATTATACTTTACATGATTCTCATGCCCCATATACTGTAGACTGTTTACTTTCAAGGCAAAATACATTGGTAAAAATTTATCATCATGATCTCTTATGTGCTGATATGTCAGTTACAGGAAGAATTTCCTGGATCAGATCTGCCTCTCTGCCCGTTTGTTGTTTTTTTTTTTTTTTCCTGGACCCCCATGCTGCAGTGCAAAAGGGCATTTTACCACTAGGAAAAAGAAAGAGGTTTTCTAGCTTATGTTTTCTCATGCATTTAATTACTCATTTTCCCGTTTTATATGGGATCCTAATGACACAATTATGAGTTTTGAAATACTGGTGGATAGATTTCTATCACCCCAAGGGGAAAATGTCAATGCCCTAATTAGAAGTTTATTGATGCATTTCCTTATATTCAGAATTATCTCACATAAACTTTCAGAATGTTTTTCTTTGCAAAACCACATAAATAAATAATATTTCCTGAGGGCATTTATTAGTTAGGAAATAGAATGTTTCAGGGCACACTCCTGGCAGTTAGGATAATGAAATATGAGATTCTATGCTGTTTTTCATTTTTCTGCAATGTCTTTAGGTTAATTTGAATGTGCCAGTGCTACAGATGTGGAAGACTTGATCTTACACTATTTTACACCTTGTATAGTATTTAGGCAGCAGCCAAAATGGGCTGATATGTCATATGGACTGTATGTCATAATGACACTTCTCTGAACATCAAAGGTAGATATTGAAGTTTTCCAGGCATGGGCTGCAAGATGAATAGGCTTCAGGACTTCTAGAATTCCAATTTGGCAGTCGTATTTGAATCTGTACAAACTGAGTGTCATGCATGTCACCAAGGCTAAGTACATTATGAATTCTCACTTGGAGACATTTTGTGTCCAATTTAAACAGCTTTGAGTTTTCAGTGACCATCAGAAACATCCAGTTAGGGAAGAAATAGAATCACAAAATGTAAAAGACTTAAATTTTATTGTACAACCTGTACCATAAATACTGGAGTTTAAGCCTTAATTATGTCCCACCTCCTTGCTCCTTTTCTTTATTCATTACTTCTCATGGTTTATGTTGTCTTTATTTTATTTAAGTATCTGATCCATAACCTATTGTCGTGGCTTAACCCGGCTGGCAACTAAGCACCACGCAGCCGCTCTCTCACTCCCTCCTCCCTCAGTGGGATGGGGGAGAGAATGGGGAAGGAGAAAAAAGGTTAGAGCCGTGGGCTGAGATAAAGACAGTTTAATAAGAGAAAATAATAATAATAGTAATAATGAGAATGGTAACAGAATATACAAAATGAACGATGCACAACGCAATTGCTCACCACCCGCCGACCGATGCCCAGCCCGTCCCGACCCATGATCACTCCCCGAGCCGCAATCAGTCCCCAAGCAGCGATCACTCTCCCCGCAACCAACCGACTGACTAACCCCCCCGAGCATGACGTTATATGGTATGGAATAGCTCTTTGGACAGTTTGGGTTAGCTGTCCTAGCTGTGTTCCCTCCCAGCTTGTTATGCACCTGGCCAAGCAGGAGAAGCTCAAAAAGTCCTTGAGTAGTCTGAGCATTACTTGGCAACAACTAAAAACATCAGTGTGTTATCAACATTCTTCTGGTACTAAATCCAAAACACAGCACTATGTGAGCTACTATGAAGAAAATTAACTCTATCCCAGCCAAAAACAGGACACCTATTATCATCAGAGAATGTCCTGAAAGCAAATTGAAGGACAGGCCAGCCATTTTTCATTCTCTGTCACACAACAAAAGAGGGGAGAAGTTAAAAGAAACAGGGAAAATTTTAAGAGTACCCCATTAATTTGCCTTTCCCCCAGTTAACATTTCTTATTGCTTTCATATAACCTCACAAGAAAACCAGTTGGGCTCCACCAGAGAATTATTCAGAGTGGAATGTAGTTGACTAATGTGACATAATCACCTATATTAAGGCAACTGAATACCATCCTCAGAGTCTAGGGGCTTGGCTTGGTTGCCCTTACATAGATGTGGAGTTTCAAATGCCATAGTACAGCCAGGGTAGCTAGAGAGTAAAAGTAGATTTGATACTAGACTTATAGGAAAAAATATGCCTTCAGAATTAGCAGCTGGAGGCCAACTGAGTTCCCTGAAGACATCTCAAACGATTTCTCATCTTCCATGTCTAGAATCAAGCCATGTCTTCTTTCGTCTACTGCACAAAAGGTGGGATTCAGCTGCCTAATGTACCTGCTTTTACCATTTTACCATCTGCCCTAAAGCAACCTGTCTAGCCTGTAGTTCCCATGGAGGAACTAAGGTGTCCCATGGAGCCTTTATCAAGTCTGCGAGTCCCAGGAAGATGTCCCAGTTTCCACAAGATATTTGAAAAGTCATTAGAAACTTATGTTTAGGCAAGCTAATGCTGCCCTAGAGAGTCTAACGAGAGTAGTCTCTTACCATAGGCATCTCTGATGGGTGTCTAAAACTAGGTGGTACAAATCCCATGAACTCAGTTCTGTTGCCCAGAGGTAGCTTTATGGCAATGGCATACATCTGGTTTTTTTGAGATGCCTCCAGGCATCCCCACTTACTTCTAACTATTGTTCCACATGATCATCAGTCTCTCATGGGTCCTGTGTTGTGGTGGATGTCTTCCAGACACCCTAAGGCATATGGCAGTGGATACTTCAGTGTAAGCACCTGAACCAAACTCTCTTCTTCGGTAGGTCTGTGAGAAGCCACAATGTTCCCAGTATCTCAAAGGACGTCTTATATATGTCAAGCTAGCGCTGTAAGCCATGCTTAAAATGGCAGAATGATCTTAGCTACAGCCACAAGGACTAGAATTATGGAGGACAAAGCTGGGTGACATCTGAAATATCTGTGTCCGGGAAATACCGATGTTTTAACATCTTTTCTTGTTCTGAATTAGAACATAAATACCTTTATGAAAAAGACCATAGAGGGTAATACAGAATATAAAAAATACATTCATAAAAAATGATCACAAGGTTCCTTTAAACACTTTCATCTTACTGAAATGTATACAGGTTTTATTTTTGGTTAGTTGTTTGGTTTTCTTTTTCTTGTGTAGTTCAGAGTGCAGCTGCATTCACTGCCACTGTTCCTCTTGGGAGATGTAGCTGCAATGCTTTTTATTCCCATCATGTTATTTATGCAATGCTTTTTATTCCCATCATCTGCTGACCCTAGTGTGCAAAGTTTTGCTTGAAAATGGTTACTTGGTCATACATATTTTGTTCTTGTTAAATCTTTAAGTTTACATGTAGAGTGATACTTAGGAAAAATTAGGAGGTTTATAAAAATCTTGACAGGCATAAAATAATGGACTAAATGGAGGAGAAAAAGAACCGGGTTACATTGTAGAGTGACCTTCAGCAGTACATAATTAAATGTACATTTATCTACCAAGAATAAAAAGGAAAGAAAAATTACTAGTTAAATACTCCACCGAAGAGTATTCAAAAAAGTCAATCGTGGATAATAGTATTCATTCGTACATTGTCTTCTGAGAAAGAAAAGCACCCTTGACTACATCCTCACATTCCGTAGATTCATGCTAGGAACCACATTTGCCTTTCACACCAGCATAATCATTTGGTAATCACTGGATCTGGTAACCTTCTGTACCACTAGTGAGCTGCTTAGAAGGAACATTACTAGAGTTTCGAAAGCACATGGACTGTGGGCCAATATCAGTCATGTGAGCCTGGTAGAAGTGGCTGAGTGACAAGGAAAAAGAGGAATGTGTGCTTAAAGCACCGCTTCTCAACACTGCTCATATCAAGCCTCTGCTTCCTTTTCCAAAAGTAGTTACAGATTGCTATTCCATTTTTCCCATTTGTCGGAAGACCTCTCCTTGAGTTACAGCAAGGAAGTCGCTCCTCTTGCCCAAGTGAGAATGTCTGTTTTAGGATTTTTTTGCAGGCTAGTATGCTACTTTGCCATCCTAAACAAGAATAGACACCATGTGTTCAGAAAACATGCATAAACTTCTGACAAACATAGTTCCATAGAAACCAGGCTACAGTAGCTGCCATGTCATCTCAAAGACCTCAGAAGCTAAATCCCCACTGTAACGCACCCCGTTGACTTTGATGTGACCAAATAGGTAAAGTCCCACTGCACATAATATATGTTCCTTCCAAACCCAGGCAAAAATTTCTGCCTGTTTGAACTTCAAATCATGCTCTTTCACTAGTGAAAATAGCAATACAACAGAGGTCTGCGTTACTATGACAAGTGAAAAAAAAATTGATGAAGATTTGTAATAACCTAGAAGAAATTTCATACATCACTGAAGACAAAGAAAACTGGAAATAAAAGAGATTGGGGTTATATTTCTTTTTAATAATGTCAGTCAAAAATGTTCCAGTCAGTAGTCTGAACACCATGGATGAGGACAGATTTACCACTTCACTTCACTGAATAACAATTTCAAAGCTTAGCAAAATCTTTGTAAGAGGAGATGGTGAAGCTTAAACTTCCTGTCAACAAAACACCCCAGACAAATAATGCATTTTGATGAAATAGCTGCATGATCCTTGAACTGGAATATCTAAACGAGACAAAAGGTTTTAAAGGAAGGATGAAAAGAATTTGTAAAGAATCAGTGATACTAAATGGTCTCATGTCCAGGTTTGTTGTCATGTAAAAGGGCAAGAGCACAGCTGGGTGACACAGACAACCTTGTAAGCTCTATGTAATGGGCATAGTGGTAAACCCTATGAGAAGAGATGTGGGTAGACTTGGGGAAAAAAAGACAAGAGAGTACAATCAGGACTGTAATCTCACTCAGTGCCCAAATGATAGAATCATAGCATCATGGAATTGTTTAGGCCGGAAAAGACCTTTAAGATCATCAACTCCAACCGTTAACCTAACCCTGCCATTCCACCACTAAAACCATGGCCCTAAGCACCTCGTCTACCCATCTTTTAAATACCTCCAGGGATGGGGACTTGACCACTTCCCTGGGCAGCCCATTCCAATGCTTGACAAACCTTTTGGTGAAGAAATTTTTCCTAATGTCCATCCTGAACCTGTCCTGGCATAACTTGAGGCCATTTCCCCTTGTCCTATCTCCTGTTACCAGGGAGAAGAGACCAACCCCCACCTCACTACAGCCTCCTGTCAGGCAGTTGTAGAGGGCGATAAGGTCTACCCCTCAGCCTCCTCTTCTCCAGGCTAAACAACCCCAGTTCCCTCAGCCGCTCCTCATCAGACTTGCTCAAAGACTCAAATGATTGCTTAGAAATGAATCAGAGTAATGCTCAGATTTTAAAATGGGCCTGATTTCTTTTAATTCAGGGTGAGGTTTTATGTTAGTTTATGCAAAACTACCAAAGCTTATGCTGCTACTGAAAGGGGGATCCTGCTTTCCTTCATCCCCATACTTGATCATACCTGCACCACATCATGCTGTCAGGTGTCAATCACTTCTGCTCAGTTTCTTGATCCTGCTGACAACCAGTCCTACAAAAAAAATGACCCACTCTCTCACGAGTCTACCATCGGATCTGATACACTGACCAGCTTTGTGATTTCTGGTGGATAAAAGAGAGGACATGGGAATACGCAACCCCTTGAGTGGGAATATGGTCTCAAACTGTGAAAATACACTTTATTTCAGAACTAATCTATCATCAACAGTTATATACTGCAGCAACACAGAGACAATTCCCACATTTGGATTCTTAATGTTATGGTAGATTTGATTGATTTTTTTTCACCCCAATTGATAACTCATTGGCTTGATGAGTTACTGAATACTATTTCTGTTTTCAGATTGAACAAAAAAACTTATAAGGAGGGAGGTAAGTAATATGAAATATTGACCAAAGCATTTTATATTAGATTTCTGATTTTTTTTTTAGGTTTACCAAGATTTCCGTAAAGAAAAGTAAATACCTAAATATTTGTGAATGAAAGAGCAGAATGAATACCATTTTATTTATTTGTGTTCATCTATTTCTTCATTCTCCCTACTTTTTCACATTGTCCTTACTGTTCATGTTGCACAAACATGCTCTGCACAAATGTGAAATGACTAATATAAGTAGTTAGTGGCCATACCAGGGATGAAGTTTTACATCAGCTGCAGGCTACAAGAACAGCTGAAAATATGCATGGGAACACAACTGTAAAACAAAATTAAATTTAGAAAAGAATATGCTATGGACATTCTTGTATTTTTTAAGGATACCTCAACTAACATTGTACAAATATGCTAAGGTAGAAAGTCAAAAGTGTGCTTAATGCTGGGTATCGCAGGGGTTTACATGGAAATACAAAACCAAGAAGTGGATACCTATGACAATAAAAATACAGTAAATAACAATAGATTATTTTTGACATTTAGAGTAGTTCTTTCAAAACTGGATGCACAAAGTCACCTTGCAGAGCTTGCACAGTATCTGCTGAGTGCTTCAAACTTTCAGTGGCATTCAGAGATCCATCTGTGCCACAAAAAAGTATTGTGAGGTACCTGGTTTGGAATGCTACGCCCTTCTGAAATGTAAATATAGTGTCAGATAGGGCAATAAAGTCTTCTGCTCTACCAATGAGAACCAGAGCTTGCCTCTTTGAACAACAAAGGAAGTTTTAAAATATCTCCCAATGGCACAAGATGGAATAAATTTTGATTAATATTTTAATTCTGGTTTTCATCTGTTTTGAGTTCATAGTAGTATAAATTTGAGAGTGTCTGAAGCCAGCAGAGCTATCCCAGTGTGAATCCAGCTTGAATTTTGTCATTAACCCGTTTTAACCCTTATTTCCTCACTGAATTTATTTGCTTTCAGTAATTTTCATTGGCTTGACAAGACTTAAGGTGACTGGTTGTATGTGGTTGCTTTAATACAATAAAGTAATAGACTTTCAGATGTTCAAGCACATATTTCTTTCCCCATCAACACCTTCTCATCTATGGAAGTGTACGCACAGGCATGCATTCCTGTGTATATGCGTATGTGCAAGAGCAATGAAGTTGAGAAATGAAGATGAGAGGTGAAGATGGCTCACTTTAAACTTTCATAGACCTGATTATTCCCAACAGTCATTTACGTACCTTGGAGACCTGCTGAGATTAAGTGGGAAGGTTTATCTCAAAGGTTATCATCCTAAAAATAACCTTGGAAAGGCTGAACAGTTGTAACAATAAAGAAAACTGTCACTGCCAGTGCCACGGAGCAACAATAGTCATTTTGAGAGCTGAAGATAGCTGCACTGACCATGGCAGTAAGCTACCTTAGGTCCCAAGCTTGGAAAGAGGGCAGCCCCAGAGGTGGCCACAGGCAGTGGTAGTACTTCTGGTGCTAAAAGAATAAATTAAAAAATTCTTTATTAAAGTTCTTGCTTAAAAGCCAGACTCTTAAAAGGGTCAATTTAACATGAAAATAGCAGAAAGAGGCCATGGTATGCCTGGAAAAAGGAAGTAGACAGCAGGGTTTCTTTTTTTAAATGAGAATGGAATACACAGAATTGCATTAGACACTCTGTCAGAGAAATAGTCCTCAGGATAGCCTCTGGCACTGGCAGTACAGAGAAATAGCAATGGGTGAGGTGGGTGGGTGGGTAACATCCTTTCTACTGCTGTGAGAGAGCAGAGGAGCAAGGCGCTGCTGGAGGCATAGCATGCATTATGCAAGTGCTCACAGCTGTCCAGCTCCTCCAGATCCTCAGTATGGTTAGCACCAGTGTAACTAATGATGCCAAATGTATAATGAGTGGGTGAGGGATGAGGAGCAGGCTTAGTCACTGAGAGATCTAGGGTATTAAAGAGCTTTTCTCCAGAATCAAAATGGGTAACCAGAGAAGGACCTCTCCACACGCCAAAAGGTGCAAACCTGCTCCCTGGGACTCTCGGCCAGGAGCTCCAGGGCACTGCTCCCTGCTGGATCCTAGTACTGATGTGAGCCGAGCCAATGGCTGGGGAGCCCCAGAGGGCCAGAGGTGGGAGTGACAGCAGGGCAGTGGGGGAGCAGTACTCAACGCGTAGGTGCATGGTGACACAGGGGTGTGATGTTTCTCAAGGGCAGCCATGAGGTGCTGAGGAGAGCTGGGACTCATGAGATAAAGGCTGGTGCTGACACCGTGTGCATTTCCCAAAAAGCCTGTAAGGCAGTCCCTGGCCACTTCTGCTCCATGGAGATGTTCAAGGAACTGCATCACGCTGCGTGGCCCAGTATGTAGACTCCTCCACCTCTTCATTCCTCCTCCAGCCCAGGCTCATAAATCCTCACCCCGTGGCTGGAGGAAAGGCCCTGACAGTGCCATGGAGCAGCAGCCTCCATGCTCTCTGCCTCTCCTCATCCTACCTCCCCAAAACATAATTGATTTTCCTGTACCCCAAAAATCACTCTGACAGGACAACAAGGCATCAGTGCTAATGTCCACGAGGACTTGAAAAGTCTAGCTAGTACTACAGAGTGATGCCTGACAGACAGAAGTCTGCTTTGGTATCAGTAAAAACAGAATCTCATCAAGGTAAACAGGAATCTGTTAGCAGGCATTCACCTTATCTGCAGCTGGTGATATAGCTCAAGAATGGTACCTTCTACGTTATCTTTTTTTTCCCATATAAATGCTGAAAATGCATTATGACAAACAGGTTCTGTTTGCAAAAAAACCCCTGCTTTAGATTAAGAACTTGCTTTTCTGCAGCTCTAAGCTCATGAAACAGCACCAACCAATATATGTAAGTGGGACAATTTGGGAAGAAATGGCCACAGCAGCATCTCTGCCACGGTCTAATTTCTTCACTACTAGCAGCTCCCTGCTCCAAGGTACTTCTGCTCCACAGTCTTTCTCAGCACCGCCCCAAGCTTCCATGGTGCCAAAATAATCTGCCAGATGACAACTAGCCATTTCAAAGCATATGAAACAAAAGAAAATTGTTTCCATCCCCCAGAACCAATTGCCTTTATAGCTCTGATTTCTGTGGTGATCGAAGTGGACTTGGTGCCTCAGAGCAAAGTAAACACATATGTTTGGGAAGGCTTTTAAACTACTTGGCACCAAATCACCTTGTGCCACCCAGAGAATATTTTTTCAGGCTTATGGGCTTCTGATGTGTACGAAACACTGGCTTTTAGATTCCACGTGTCTCTTTGAGATACAGTTGGTTGTATGGTGGTACGTGTGACCTCAGACATCTGGACTAGCTGTCAGCCAGAAACTTTAGTGTTTGCAGCACCGTACTGAGGCTCTTTCACATCAGATGGAGAGGAAAATATTCCCAGATATTGACTCTCTCCCAAAACCAGTACTTACCTTGGATCACATGTCATGCAAAGCTCTGTATGAACTGGAGAGAGATGGGTTTTTGGCATATTTTGCTCAGGCTGTTGGCTTTATTGTAACTCACGACAGCCCCAGCCTGGAGGAGGCATGACTGCATGTTGCTTTGTGCATATATATACTATTTTGCCTGCTGTTCCCATTTGATTTTGTGTTTTCTCATTGAATAAGATGAGGCAAATAAAAACTGTCTCACTAGCAAAAAGTATATGCCAGTTGCAGGTACTCCTGTAAAAAACATAGAAGTGTGCACATAGAACAAAAGAGAAATATCTTTTTTGTACATATACTAGCAAACCAGAATGCTATTTGAATGTAAAATCTATTTAATCCCTCTTCCATCCACAGTTGCTGGACAAGGAAGCCACAAATTAGTGTTAACGCCGAACAGTATCACTGAGATTACTCTACAAAGTGTCCTCATTAGAAATTTGCATCCAGATCCTGTGGGCTTTTGAAGGCATTGCTGCATAAGTGAGATGGGGATATCATTCGACAAGTAATCCTCTTGGATAAAATTCTCAGCTACCAGCAGACTTTAATCAAGCAAGGAGCAATATCCCAAGTTAGGTGACTTGCTAGTAAGCCCTCTAATGGTGCTGCTGAGTCAGCCGCAAAGGCTCCCAATGAGGCAGCCTGCAAAAGTTAAGTAGGTGTCAAGCAGAAAACGAGTACTTGGATGGAGGCTAACCATGAAACTCATGGTGTCTGGTTCATCACTGTGCTGTGGCAGGGAGAGAGTGGGCTTTTCCTGCAGTGGAATTCAGCCATGGCAGATGGAGTGTGGTACCCACCCCCCTCTGCTGAAAAGCCGATGGGAACCCGGGGCAGCGGGACTGCCGAGTCGCTAATCACAAGTCGCTCCTGATCTTAAACACCACTGTAAGTTTCAAATCTGTCTTATGCACCCTGGTCAAGTTTGTAAGGATTTCCAGACAGATGACCGAAAGTCAGAGTCCTGAGCAGCCAAGAGTAGCCCCGTAACCCAACAGGTACAAATTGTCATTGCTAGTAACATACCAGAAGCTTCACACTAACTCTCTGAGGCCTCTGGACTTGTCAGGCTTTGACTGGGTTTGTCCTGGGCTGCTCACAGCTTTGCTTTAGCTTATTTTTAGCTGTTAATAACAGTTTCCTAATGACCAGGTGGCTATTGCCTAATTTGTTTTACTTTTGCTTAGCTTTGTATAATCATTGGTATAACCGTAATTTTTACATGGATAGCATTTAGCAAGCTCTTATTTTGTGCAGAACTAAATATTTTTTACCCTGGAAAAATGATGCACTGTAAAAGAAGCCTTTGCCAAGGATGATGGAGAGTCCAATGTGGAGGGGTACAGGAATGGGATGGTAACACAAGTAAACTGCTGTAAACAGATCATCAGTGGTCAACCACTGACAGTTACAGAAATGCAATCCTGAGAACTGGGTAAACTGGTTTTAAGGTTAACAAAGAGAAGAAGGAAGAAGTATCCAGCATATATAAAATCTCATGTATATGAAATCCCACATTTCCAATGGAAAAAAAAAGCAAGTAGTACAGTGCAATAGAAGATATATAACAGTAGCCCCACGTGGTCAGCAAGGAGAAACTCAGCAGCAGCATCATACTCCTCTTGACAAAAGACCTGAGATGACAATGACCTGCGACACTGAAACACAGAACATTTGTGTGCATTGGAGAGTAGAAGGGGGAGTGCAGCAGTAGAAAAAGAAGTGGTCATTAGGAAGGGGCTGTAAAACTTTCTAACCTGTGTAATTATTGATATCCATTTTATAATAGTATAACATTCTCTATTTTTTATGTAATAATTAGATCAACATTAATACTAACTGTTTGATTAGATAGTTAGGATTTCAGTTTCACTAACTATAGATCCTTGGCTTTGTTTCAAAGCTGTGTATCTTTCTGCCCATAGCAAGATCTCAAGTGCAACACTCACTATATTCAGTGCAGGGTTGGGGTTGGTATGTAGTTGTTGATAAGTGAAGAAGTAGATGGCAAACCAAAGACGGACCGTGGGTGGGATTTGTACCCACAAAGATATAAATCTAGGCAACTTAAAAAAAAGCAAGAATATAAATGGGAATTCAAGGAACAAAAGTGTTTGAAGTACAATGGCTTGGTGCATCTTAACAATAGAAAAAGAGCCTTTGTCCTACAACAAGACCTTCAGGAGATAGCTCTGAAAAACTACCATCTTGTGTACCATAAGCCTGAGAGCAGCATTGCTCAGTGCAGGATGGTTTGGTGTCGTGGTTTAATCCCATCTGGCAACTAAGCACCACGCAGCCACTTGCTCTCTCTCCCCCCCAACAGTGGGATGGTGGAGAGAATTGGAAAAAAAGTAAAACCCATGGGTTGAGATAAAGACAGTTTAAATAAGAATAACAACAACAACAACAACAACAACAATAATAATAATAATAATAATAATACAGAAAACAACTGATGCACGATGCAATTGTTTACCACTTGCCAACTAATGCCCATCCCATCCCTGAGGAGCAATCACTGGTCCCCAGACAACTCCCCCAGTTTACGTACTGAGCATGAC
>NW_009258484.1:2827072-2856656 GCF_000687185.1 Egretta garzetta | reverse complement strand
GGTGGCCGGCGGGGGTCAGCTGTCCTGGCTGTGCCCCCTCCCAGCTTCTTGTGCACCCGGCAGAGCAGGGGAAGCTGAAGAGTCCTTGACTTAGTATGAGCACTACTTAGCAACAACTAAAACATCAGGGTATTATCAACATTATTCTCATCCTAAATCCAAAACACAGCACTATGCCAGCTACTAGGGAGAAAATTAACTCTACCCCAGTCAAACCCAGGACATTTGTTAATGGAGGGCACTGAAAATTAAGAAAAAGAGGAACTATGGAATGTGAATGCATTAAAATTATCTGGATCGTGCTGTTAATTTCCTGCTTAGGGGCTATATTGTGATGCATGCAGACAGTTGCATCAGGGTCTACAGAAGCATCTAGTCCAGGCACAGCCAAGAACCTCTAATCAACAGTGTTACTAGCTCTAGGATTGCTCTGAGAGGTGAGATTAGAAAGGGATCTTTCCCATTTCAGGTGAGTGCTGTGACCCCAGACTACTGGCTATTCTTGAAGTCCAGATAGATGACATCCATAGCTTTTCTCTTGTCCACTGACGTAGTGACTCCAGCAGGACTTGCCCTTGGTGAAGCCATGCTGTCTGTCTTGAATCACCTCCCTGTCCTCCCTGTGCCTTAACATAGCTTCTAGGAGGATCTGCTCCGTCATCTTCCCAGGCACAGAGGTGAAGCTGATAGGTCAGTAGTTCCCAGGGTCCTCCTTTCTACCCTTTTTGAAAATGGGCACAATGTTTCCCTTTTCCAGTCACCTGGTACTTCACCTGACTTTTTTTTTCTAGGGAGGGTGGCTTGCCACCCCCCCCAGCCAATTCCCTCAGGACTCTGGGATGCATCTCGTCAGGTCCCATAGACTTATGTATGTTCAGGTTCCTCAGGTGGTCAAAAACATGATCTCTTACTTTGCTCCCCCAGTCCCTGTCTTGTGGTCCATCCACTTGAGAGGTGTGGAGACGGGAGGTTGCCAGTGAAGACTGAGGCAAAGAGGTTTTTGAGTACCTCAGCCTTTGCCTCGTCCGTTGTTACCAGTTTGCCAGTCCTGATCATCAAGGGGTGTATGCTTTGACCTTCTCAGGGGTGTACGCTGTCTTTGACCAATTTGGCTGTTGTCAGAAGAAATGATGTCAATGACAATGTCAAATCTTTTTTGTCATGTGCTTTAGCATAGGCTGCATGGCTGTTTCTTTGCTGGCAGTACCACTTAGCAGGAAGAAGAATACATGGGAGAATGACAACAACAGTCATCTCTGGCAAGGACAAGTGACTTTAAAAATGTTCTTCAGGTAATGTACATTCAGAGGGATTATTCTGTACTGCCAACAACGTGCTTGCAAGCACACTGCGATGATCACTCCTGCTATGAACAATAGCTTTGCTGAGTGCCCTTCATTGGCAGTGGTAGAAGGATGTATGAGGTCATGGATAATTAATTACCTCTGACCCCACTGGGTGCCCACTACCAATTCCAGTTGGACCCATGTGCAGTATGCATAGTCTGTAACGTAACACATATAACAAATCTCATTGCTTTTTTATGTCTTTTACTTTGTGTGGTAGCAGATGTCCAAGGTTTTAAATAAGTGCACTGTGAAAACAGAAAATGAAAACAGCTTGGATGACTTCATAAGAGGTGACAGGATGAAGTGTCTATATTTCCTTTCATATCAATGTAAGTATAGTAAGTATATTAAATGTATTTTGTAAAGGGCTGATTATTAGCATATTGCTGTCCAGTAGGGACACTAAATTGCCAGTAATAAATCCTTGCATGCCTAGGACCGAAGCATATAGAAATAATTATGATTGACTGGACAGTTACTGCTGTAATAAACCTTAAAAATGTTACAAGTTGTCTTAGAGACAAATACCTGAAATATACTAAAAAAGGGGGAAAAATAAGGGGAAGGTTTTGAAATTCTGGAAATCCATAGGATGATACTAAAACCCACCTGAAAACTAAATGGGGGATTCCCCACGTGCAGAAGCCATCATCTCAGTTCACTGGTGTGGTGGAATTCCAGGTTCAGCACTCATGGGCGCATCTGCATGGGTGAGCACAGAGCCCCAGCATAGTTTGTACAAGGATGGACCAGCCTGGATACTCCAAAAGCACGTTTGCATGGTCCCAGCTTACAAAACCATAACTTGCTTTTTCAGGAGGGTGTATCAGCTCAGGCACATCACTTCAGGACCAGCTCTGAGCATGGGCAAAGTGAGCTCAAATCTCTCTGCGTGTATTCATTTAGACATATCCTCTTAGTTCTCAAACACATTTCTGCTGCGGTTGCCAAATTCCCAGTGGCAACAGTTTTGACAGTCACAGTCAAAATACAACTGTGTAATAATAAGTTTTTGAGTGGCAGCTGCTCATAAAGTCCTTGGTGACTACACGTAAATACCAAGAGACGTTGTGAACTGCTGTTTTGGTAAAAGCTTTCTGGAGTAACCAATAATATGTTGTTATACAGTTCTGGAAGTCCAGTACAGAGACAAGAATTCTTTTCCTGTGTTCTATTTCTTTCCTGCAAAAGATTAGGAATCTAATTTCCATGATTCTCTGAGCAGAGACCATGTAAACAAATTTAATGATGTTTGTCTTAGAATAGTTAAGAGGACTGCTCAAAAAATGCTGATGTTTCCCTGCCGTGAAACTCTTCATTGCCAAAGAGAAAGGTAAAATCAAAGGAAGTTAAGAAAAACTTTAAGTGTAATTCTCACCATTCTTTTTCCTTTTTTTTTTTTTTTTAATTAAATCATTAAAAACAATGGTTGCTATGGTGGAAATAAGATGTTGTCACGTGCATAGCTGTGGACCACAGTGGATGCTTTACATGTCATAATTCTCATCCTCACTTGGATCTGAGAGCCTCCCCTTACCAACGCAGCAAGCTATGATCTGTGCAATTAGCAGAAAACATTGTCTTAACCAGATCTTCCCTTTCCTTCTGCTTCCTCAGTTGCTGCGTGTTCCTTCTTCGTCAGTAGCTGTATCTCTAGGCACTTGTTTGTCTCATCTACCTTTTGAAGAATAAGATGTCTTAGACCTGTATCATCACTGCCTATTTTAATCTCATCAGTTAGTTGGCATTCAAGAGCTTTTTGGATGAAGAAACAGAAATATGAGTCACTGTGCTCTTTTTTATTCATGGTAAATCCAGTTCTACAGAAGATTTCCCCATAAATTGAACAAACTATTGCTGCCTTCCCCTCTGTTCATGTCAGCCTGAGACCGTACAGACCTGCATTGCTTCTGGAGGGGCAGCCACTTTGTACAAGGGTGACATCTATTCCAGCGTTGGAAAGGAGCAAATTATTTCACACATTTTACATCAAAACGAGGGAGGGAATAGGCCAAACCCTAATGCCTATCACTGATTTCTTAAATCATTTTACTTCTTGGGAGATGTAAGCCAATGTAATGAGGCACCCTAGTACAGTTCTACAAAGGGGTCATGTTAATACAGCTACTCTGATAAATAATGAAGGGGCCAGGAAAATTGTCTACACCTGAGAATTGCTATTTTGCTTCCTGATTTTATTTTGGACCACTCCAACCAGCTCTCTCAAAACCAATACTCAGGTACAAGTAAGCAAGTACTTCAGTGCAGGGACCAATTTCAAAAGCCAATATTGATGAGCCTGTGTGAGACCTGGCTCCCTCCATCCTGCAGAGTCCTAGGGATCCCAGAATGCTCTTCATTCTCACAAACACCCACATGTTTGCATCTCAGTGCAGGCAACAAAAGCCTCAGTTTCTTATTGATGGGCTGCAACACAGCACTTATATTATTTCTGAACTTAGATCTGAGAAAAAACCACATGCAGTAATAATTATATCCTAGATCCCAGACCAGTTGCTATGACACTCATGACAGCATTGCATACCGATGTACTATGATATAACTCTTATCTAAAGATCTACTGCTATGCAACATCAACGTGGCCAGCCTGCTCCAGATCAGGCTAGCCCTGAATGGTGTAAAGGCCCTCTCTGGTCTCTCCACTACTTGACCATAGAGTGACGAACCATTTGCGGGAGTGGATGCATTTAGTAGAACAGATGTGGCCCTTGTGAGGGTTGTAAGCAGGAATTCGGGACCATCTTTTGATGTCCTCCTCTATTGCTATTGATTTAGTAAAGGAGTTTGAGAGCAGCTCTTTACCCAAAACAAGCACCTCATACCTCTCTTTGGAGCTCTAAATCTGCCTTACTGCTGACATGAGTGATATGCCTGCATCACCTCTAAACCCAGCACTCACACAATTAATCTTTCCTGTATTACAGTTGGCTCTTTCAGTGAAACTCTGTTTTGTTTTTGGGGATGGTAAGAATGTCATTTTGAACATAATTTACTGATGTGGAAGGAGGAAAATATGCTACAAAAACATGAAGAAAAGCAGAAAAACATGTGCCAAACACTCCAGGATTTAGGGAAGTAGATAGCAGCATTTTTGGATAGGCTGATGTTGTCTTTTTCATAAAAATTCTGAGACTATTCAGTGGGTTTGTTTTTTTTTTGCATTTTCTCATCTAGACTGTGTCAGGTTATTTTTAATTATGCAATTCTCCTGCAGCTTGCAAATGTAAAACTTTCATTTTCGATTAAGAAATTCTTTTCGGTTGATCTTCTATGATAGAAGATGAAATTTCTATGTGAGCCAGCCACTAGAGAGTCTGAGGCAAGCAATATCTGGGTTAACAGACTGTTTTAAGCACATTCTCTCAGGACCTTTCTCTTCCCCTTCAGCATTTTCAGCCTGTCTGCCTCTTCTTCCCTGCTTGTTTCTTCAGTGTTCAGGCCAATTGTGATCTACTTGAAAAGGTAGACTGGATGTATTAAAGAATGGCTTTTCATACCAAGTGAAGATTCAAAATAATCTGACAGTAACAGAAATGTGTTGGAGAACAGTACCCAGGGCAGGACTGGAGGAATGGTGGGTAGATCAAGGCACATTGCACAGGACAAATAATAAGCACACTAGTTAACAACTAACTTTTATCTCATTAGTTGCCCTTGAGGTAGCTGTATTGCTTTGATCTTAATTTGTAACAGCAATAGCAAAAATAAAGAGAAATCTTTAATCTTGCAAGTGCAGTAGCTCCATATTTACTCACATTTGTCAGCCTCAGAGATATATTACTAGCGCGTGCATGAGTTGGACTGCCTCTATGCAGTCTGTCCATGACTTAAAGATGTAGGGACTGTTTGCACACTTGGAAAAAAAAGAGTTTTATTAAAACCAAAACTATATGTGCATGCACACACGTTTTATTTTGCACATTACAAAAGAAAGTTTCCATCATTTTTTCTCCATTCCAAAACCTCCAGATTTCCATTTGCAAACTTGCAAACCTACATTATAAAATACCCAGGGCCTGAGTCAATGCTGTGCACTGCCTTTGATATCAGTAGCCTCGCCAATAGCTTGGAGGTAGGCTGATGGTATCCAAACTAAAAGAGTGTAGAAAGAATAGTTATTTTGTGCCTGAAAAGCATTAGCAGGTCCAGTGAAAAAGAAATCTGAGTTACAACACCCTCAGGACTTTGAAATAACACTTGTGACAACATTGCATTGTATTCTGATGTACTACGATTTAACTCTTATCTGAAGAACAGGCATTTTGGACTCCACAGAGACAGAATGTGGTACTTTATAATGACATAATGATAGACTGAAGTCCTACAGGACTGTGTAAAGATCATCAGTTTCACTCAGAACTTTAGGCTAAATTATCAACCTCAGCACAAATAACATAAAATCCCTTCAGCTCAATTATGTGGCTTACTCTGGGAGATCAATGCCTCCAATTCTTACTCCACTTTTAACCGCCTTGTGATGTATGTAACAATAGAGGGTTTCCATCAAGGTAATTTTGGAAAGCACTTGAGGAGCCATGTGTCGGGGTTTTCATATTAAATCCATTTAATCAATAAACATTAGACATCAGATTTCCTAAAAAAAAATTTACTCTTAATGCACTGGAACAGTGAAGATTTTAAGAATGAAACACCAACATTTTGTTTCAGAAGCAGGAAAAAGTAAAGATTATTGTTTGTAGGTTTAGACTAGATATAAGGAAGAAATTCTTTATAATGAGGGTGGTGAAACACTGGAAGGGGCTGCCCAGAGAGGTAGTGGAGGCCCCATCCCTGGAAACATTCAAGACCAGGTTGGACGGGGCTCTGAGCAACCTGATCTAGTTAGCAGTGTCCCTGCTCACTGCAGGGAGGTTGGGCTAGATGACCTCTAAGGGTCCCTTCCAACCCAAAACATTCTATGATTCTATGATTGTTTGTAGATACAAAATTACAGATTGTGATAATTTAGTAGAAATTATTTTTTTCAAATTATCCTTTCTTTTCCAAAATAACAGGATGGTCACATCAATCTAGTCTTCAAACTCATATCAAACTGATTTTTTTTTAATCTTAGTATTACTCTGACATTTCAAATGTAACTGAGTTGTCAAGGCAGCTTTGTTGGTAACCAATAACAACACAAGAACAGCAGCCATAATCTCTTATTAACCTGGTAGAGGTATCACGTGATAAAAATATCATACTGAGACTCTGGAAATTGGAGATTCTCTTTCACAGGTTACATGTGACTTTGAGTAAATCACTTAGTGCATTACTCAACCCTGAAAAATAATACCAGCCCTAACATATCAGTTTCTTACATGTATTCATAATTACATCTGCTTGTGGTAGAGGGAAAAACATGTTTCTGGTGTTAACTCCTCTGAGGCAACACAGATAAATAAATGTAAGCTGGAGTCCATTCTTGCTTATGAAGACCTGCCAGTGCAGGTCACGCTGCATTCTAGGGATCCATCAGTGCTGCAAAAACAAAAGAAGAGTCCCTGACACTCTAGGTGAAGCCAGTAAATCAGGCAGGATAACTCATGTCCTAGCACAAAAGGATTTGTGCTACTCTTTCTGTTGCACAAAACAGTAACAGTCAAATTCACTGCAAGACCCCAGACTGAATTTGCAAGGATGGCATTTGGGGAAAACAAACCTAATACTCTCATCTATCACATTTGTGTTGGGAGTCATTGAGAAAATACAGAACTATTGTTACAGGCTTTGAGTTCAGAGTAAGCCTAGATTGCAATTGTGGGTGAGCTGAGCTCTGTAGGGACTATTAAATGCTTTGATGTCCAAAGAAGAAAGGTGCAACAGGCATTCAAAGTTACATCTATTCAAGCAATACTGTTGCTGAGCTCTAGCTCCTGTTGGAAAGATGTACTGAGCATTGCACAAAAGCCACGATGTAAGAACAGGGCTGTGTTTGAGAGGACAATGGGCAGATCTGGCAGTGAAAGCATCTTGTCTGGCAGATTGCCACACTGCACAGCTCCCGCTCATGAGTCAAGGTAGGAAGCTCTTGCTGGGGTATAGGTGCTGGAGACCTTGGAGGCAGAGTGGACCCCCTTCGTCATTACAAATAGGGACACTCTATGCCCTGAAAGAATGAGTCATAGGAAAGCTGACGAAATAACCATGATAGATTTTGATGTGAAAAAGGATAACCTGGCCAATCTTGTGTCATGATCCTTTCACACAGAAAGCCAGTTCTTGCTTTAAATCTTGGGAGTCATCAGGTAATGCAGCAAGATCAGGTTCCCCAGGTAAAGATAAATACATGGCTGAGATTGTGAACTCCAGAGCTACATCCACAGAGACAGCCTTCCACATCCAGGTGTCCTATTATATGAAAGCCATTGGCTATGCGCCAAAACAGGCATAAGTAAATTAAGGCTCACACATTAAGCCATTCCAATGTAGATAATGGCATTACACCACGACAAAACCAGTTTCAGAGATTAGTCCCAAGCCCTCCCCGAAATATATTCACTCACTTCACACATATTCATGCTGAATGTGTCAGCAGCATGCAGTTTATCTCAACCCACAGAAATCTATCCATAAGGCATGTACAGAAACACATCCCAACATAGTGACTAATCCTGCACCAGCAGCACTGTTTCCTTAGTCACTTGGTGGCTTGGAAGATACCCACATTTAGAACTAAACTGACAATTGGAAGCAAATAGTTTAATGGCTTAAATCAGCCTTTTCCTAATTATTTATTTTCAATCTCATGAAAATTTCCTTCCACAGAGTAATTATCCAGAATTAATCCCATTTTATCAGTGTACACATGTGTGAGATTATGGGTTTATTGAGAGATGTATAACACAATAGTCAATGTCTTTAAGTGACAAGTGATTATACAAGTAACACGGTTCTGTCTCTTTTCCCTCACTGGCAGAGGGTAACTGTTGACATTTGGACTTGAAGAAGCCAGTGCAGGGCTGAACACCCCAGAGGAGAGTGGTGTTTTAGAGATAGGTTGTAGCTAAGAGAGATAAGAACTACTTGAAACACTTATAAATTTATCCTTTTCAAACTACGTAAGACATCACTTGGGCAGGATCCTAAAAAATCCACAACCTCCTACACTCTTTATTGGTATAAGTGCAGAATTTGAACTTAATTTTGGCTCACGCTACTCATACAAATGAATCATCTGTGGAAATGCTTGGCACGCTGGCAAAAACTATCAAAAATTGATACTTCTTCTTTGGGTCTGGAAGGTTCGACAGATCTAATATTGGTCCCTGTGTTGGACCACACTTACTAGGCCATGGGTAAGTAAGTCCTAGGCAAAAGCAGGGGAGCACTTAATCTAGGGTATGACACAGAATAAGTGTCTGCTATGCTTTTTTTAGTGTTACCATTTATGCGGTTGATTAGCATCAGCCTTATGTGGGGACATAACTGCAACCCCAAGGATGGGGCTGTGGAGCAATGGCACAAAGCTGGACAGAAGCAAGGAGCTGCCCAAGTCAGCCTCGTTACCTCCTCCAGGTGGTCCCTACCTCTTTCACTGTGCTGCCAAGGGTTAAATCAAAGCTCATATAATTTGGTAGTACTTACCTAGTGTCCCCTCTGCCTCCATTCTCTTTTACAGATAGATTGGTCAAATACACTCCACACACAATGTAAGTTTATCTCTCCATTTTTGGCAGGATATTTTGACCTTTGAACTGAAATATCCACGGCCTGCTATCATAACAGAGCTGCTGACATCAGTATAACCCAGCTTGGCAGGCATCCCTGCAAACACTATAAAAAGTCTTACTGCTTAAAAAGTGCAGCTATTCCCTACCTTGCACTCTTTTAAGAGCTCATGTTTACCGTGAGGAAGGGAACTGCTGTGGACGTGTGGAGGCTGCTGAGGCTGTACTTTTGAGGCTACATATCATTGCTCTCTCCTAAGGAACAAGAGAAAGGTGAGGGGATGTGGAATGGATTCAGGTAAAATAATGGATAGAGAAATGATGAGACACTGAACCAAACTGAGAGCAGGACTGGTCACTGATGATGTTAAAGGAGATAGCACAGGACCTGTGCAGTTTGTCCTCAGGAGAGGCACAAATGCATAAGAAGTAAAGACAAATCAGGAAGAGAGGATATTGCCCGGAAAGATCACCCAGGTGGCTATGAGGTCCACATGTGAAATCAAAGAAGGCCTAGGGGATGGTTTCTGTTAGAGTATCTTGGTGCTATAATGAAAAGCTGATGGTAGCTAATCTAGGCATACATGAGTTAGCTGCAAATTAACTAACCCATGTCCTGGGAACAGTGGACTTGATTGGCAATTACAACAATGCAGAGTCCAGGGCAAGATTTATAATCTCTTCTGGATGATGTGTTATTGCAGATAAGTATTGTCATTACATATACTAGTAAGGTACGTAGCCTATGTATCTTGGATGACCTATATATCTTGAATATTTAACTTGAGTATTACTAAAATTTTTCTGTTTATGAGAAGTCAGGATCTGGTAGCTAACATCATACCATGCCATGGACCCTGTTCCAGCAAAAACCCAGACTGAACCTTATCTCCTGATTTCCAGGTTTATGTCTTAGCTGTGGTAGGAAATATCTTAGTAATTTCAAATGTACACAACTATTAGAACAATAAAAAGAAGTGTTGCTAAGCAGTACGACCAAGTGGGTTGCAAAATATCGTGAGTTAATGGGGAACAGGTTAAGAAGGCTCTGAATACATTGGTCAGCCATTTGCTGTGACTTGGGAAGATGGTGCTAAAACATGCATCTGTATACTCTTTGCAGCCTTTGAGGTTAACAACTCTTGGGTCACTCTGGCTCTATGGGTTCTCAGTGAAACCCTGAAGTTCAACCACTCTTGTACTGGCTGTGTTTCAAACTCTCTTTTTACTAGTGCTGGCTTCTGGTTTCTGGCTGATCCAAGTGGGCCTGGTCTCTGGAGGCAATTATCCCTTCAAAGCTGTCAGCAGCAGCTGCTAACAGTGATCCAAAACAACCTTCTAAAGCACAGTTTAGTACTTTTTTTCTGCAAATTTAACTAAGTGGAGAACACAGTTAAACTAGCACTCAGGTTTACCCACACCTCATCTTATTTTCTAGTTTTTATTAAATTTTGTTTAGTTTAGGCACCTATGATGTTTAGACTGAGATGGACAGGATCTCCTACAGTTACTGCCTTGCTGTCTCCCCACATTTCCTTCCCCCAGGTTTCTTTGCTCTCCACTTCTCCTCTCGAGGAATATTTTTAAACAGATAGATGTCCTTTGATCTCAAGCAGTAGAAGTGGGACAATAAGCTTGTTAACCTTAGCCTGAACCAGGCAGGTAGGCACTTTCAGATTAATAGCCTACCCGTTGTTCTCTGAAGGACTCTTGGTATCTCCCCTGGAGATATCTTATCTCTATCACTGAGCAAGCAGGAAATGAAACATAGATTCATAAAGTGTAAGCCCAGAAGGGACCATTAGAAGAGCTATTCTGATCTTATATATATCAGAGGCCCTTTAATTTCACCCATTTATCCTTGTAGTGAGTCCAATAACTTCCATTTGACTAAAGTGAATGCTCCTCCTAACAGATGCTCCAGATTTAAATTCATGCACTCAAACAAAACAGTATCAAGCACATAAACTGAGACAAGTAAAACAGCCATTGAAAAATAATACAATCGTCTCCCTCATTCTCTGCCTGGATATATTTTGATGCAGACCTGACATGTTTTAGTATGTCTGCACAAGTCACTCTGAAGTTCACCCATCCCCAGCGTAAGAGATCCCAAAAATTTAGACATATGTAGCGCAGAGGTCAGGCACCGTTACAACTGTTTTGGGTAGATTGCACAATATAGTATATTGAGATCAATAGTAAAATAGCATAATGCCCTATGCAGGACTATGAATGTAATCTGTTTGTAAGTCTAGACTGACAAATGAAAGAGGGCTACTCCAACAGCTCTCTTTTTGTTAGCTCACTCCCCAGCTCAGTTTTTGCTCACACCAACTTTCTCTGCCCAAGACTTATTTACTGTAGGGGAGTCTTATAATAAGCATCGCCAATGCAAGACAGTTAGTGCCACATGCTCACCGGGTGAGAGCTCATTCAGCTCCCAGCCCTCTTTTATTTAGCTGTGTAGACATTGTCAGTGAGTCTAGGTAGCATACAAAGAAGAGCTGAGGCCAGCAAGGAAGTCATTACAATAAGTGCAAAAGAGTAATGTACTCTACGATGCTTTGCAGCAGAGCAGAGAACACTCCAAATCATCATTAACCGAATTAACCAAACCATCTAGCAAACCCAATCTTATTGTCAAACATAAAGCAATGCAATACAGTACCATCTTTGGACATTTGTAAAATCTGCTGAGATGAGGATGAGTTTTTTATCTCTGTGTATCACGATCATGCGCCTTCCCTAATGCATGATCATATCAGCACTCCTTTGTGGTGTTTGTAAGCAGACATTGAAAATGAGGAGGCTTTAAATGGGGTTCCATCTCAGGGAAATTAATAAGGAATGTAAATGTGGTTATAACATTCCTTTTTCTAAAGACATTGCAACATTTGAAGTTGACTTTAGTCCAAGAGATTGAGAAAGGTTGTATTTACATACCACTATTCACTTGGTAGATTTTGTACAAATATTGGCCTCCAAAAGTTATGAACACGGTTCTATCCAGGTCATATAATTTCAGGACCATGTTACTTAGATTTATTTTCTGATGAATGTAATCTGCAGTATGCTCAATCATACATTTCAGTCTGGGGCATACTTAACCAGGTGTGTCCAAAAGGCCAAATCTGAGGAGACTTTGAGCAGTCAGTTTCCATCAGCTTCTGAATTTGAAAATATGCTCATATGAAATAATTCAGTGAAGTCTGGTCTCTCACCCTCAGCATATTCTATGTCTCTGGCTCTAGGAGCCAAGACAGAATATGTTATTATTCCTGTGAAATCTCTGCACTTCTTATTACTACCTAAATGAAATTATAAAACCCACAATGCCATGAGAGAATGCAGTTAAGACAACATGTCCATCCAAGGAGAATATTTTGCTGACACAGATCACAATTTCATGACAACCCTGGACTAACAAAAACTTTACTTCCTCCGTACTAATGTAACTGTTGGAATAGGATTCTGCAAAGCCAGTGAACTTATTTATGGGGCAAACCGAAGGAAGAACATGCTTAACAGTGGAAAAGTAAATGGGAGACTATAAAATTCAGTCCATCTTCTGTGGGATTCCTTGAATTTCAAAATGTCAACTTCATTAAATTCTCATTTAAAAATTGACTAATTAATTAATTAAAACCCCAACATTTTACTAGAATGCATATAGTTTGATTCCAGGCCTATAGATTAGCACAAGGAAAGAATTTGAAGGACATTGCACAACATTCACCCTGATAAACAGAGATTTCAGTGATATGTCTAATTTCAAGCATCCCATCCAGGATTAAATCAGATGCTAGGTTACATTTTATATTTTATACTTATGGTTTTTTTAGAGTAGCTCCCGCTGATAAGAATGTGTCTTAATCTAGCTCAGCAACCAGTCTATCGGTATTAATAACTATCAACAGACTAATTAATGTGTGCCTGCTGTGTGTATTTCAACAATATAAATGTCTTGCTATGCAAGAGGTGTCAGATAGTAAGGTAATTTTTATAAGTGGGCTCTGTGTCCCAATTATCACAGAAAGCTGAAATATCTTATGGTCTTAGTGTAGTCCAGGAAACAGAACAGTATTTTCAACATTTTATTCTAAATGCAGTTGGTAATTTTCTAAAAGGTAACAGACTTCCAAATTTATCTTTTTATGTATATTATTCTCCTTAACTCCAGTACCTATTGAGAACATGTTCTTTTTGCAAGCAAAAGGCCTCATTCTTATGATCTATGCTAGTTTTATGCTGAAATAACTTCAATAATGATAGTTTTTACTAGTGTGGCGGAGAACAGAATGCGGTCCAGTGATAAAAGAAAAAAAACAACCATATAGAACTAAATTTTAGTTCTTCAGCCATCAGAATAGACAGTCCAGCCATTTAGAGAATCTCATCTTGTCCATAGCCTCTTTGCTCTGCAATGGAGAACCATTGAAGCTTTCACCTCATTACTAGTGTTTGCATACAAGTGCAAATTCATGTTTTACTTTGAATATGAAGGAATCAGTGGGGTAACGCCAGGCCTCTATTTGTTTTGCTACATGTATTTTTTGTCCTCATTGCTGATTTAATATCATAATATTCAAGAACAAAGGCCATAACATCTTCAGCAATATTGCTCCTACTAGTCACGTGTGTGAGGAGTCAGAATAGGTTTTGAGAGAATGCATATATGCAAAAACCAATTGAGTCATTAAAGTTGCATCTTTTTCTCCTGTAATGTCCTCGCTGTAGTATCCAATAAGCATTACAGAGTCAGTTTGACTGACAAGAAGACAAAGATTTTCTTATTAAGTGGATGGGCACTTGGAGCCTCTTCCAGGTTTGGAAAATATTGCACACTCCTTTCCTTCACCAATTGTGTGATAGATGTTTACAGAACGCATTTAGATTCCTACTACTTCTTCGAAAATCTAAACTTTCTAATTTATGGCATTTGCTGGGCTTATTAAGAGCGGTAAATGCTGTAATGATCTTCACTGGTGAGCAAACTGCCTAAAGGGGGAATATATGTACTGTTTGCCACTATCACTGTGTATCTGCCTCCAGAGAGACCCCAACAGTCTTCTGACAGTAAGCAGATAAGCCAGCCTTTGCAGACAATGTATTTCTCAAAGAACACTTTCTGCAATGGCAGACTCTTTGAAGAAAGGCAGCCCCGCCGTCACAGTCAGACCATAGCAGTGGTTTGTTCAGCACAGTCATCACCACCAGTGGAAGCCTTGGGTTGCCGAGAGCTCCCGGCTCCCTTGTCCCAAGGCCCAGGAGGCTGAGTGTTGCCTTTCCCAGGAGGCACAGCCTGGGTATGGAGCTGGCAGGCTACGAAGCTGCAAGGACCTGCAGGGAGCCCGCCGTGGCCACAGCAGGGAGATGGGGAAGGACTGTTGCTGTATGTAGGGCACTGCTCTGAACAGGCTCCCAAGGATGGGCTACAGACTGCCCCTTTAGTTTCTTTTGGTGCTGAAGGTGCTATGACAAATGTCCTTAGGCGTTTGCAACCTCTGAGGTATGGGGCTGTTGTTGTGAGGCCGCTGTTTGTGAATGAGAGGTAAGGAGCTTGATGTTAAGGGTACCTACTCCCTTATCTCAGCAGGTTCTGAGCCGTGGTGGGCCCCAGTCCTGCCCACTGCCCTGCCTGCCTGCATCACTACAGCATCAGGTTCTCCATTATACTTTGCTCCTCAGAGCAAATATGAAACCCTGGGCAACATCTCCCTTTCACAGGGATTACAGGGGAGCTGCAGTTAGGGACAGCCCTTGCAGGAGCAGCACTGGTGGCTAGGAAAGGTGGGTGAGCTGCCCTGCCATGCTGGGAAGGTGACCTGGGGCCACGTGTGCAGTGGGGACTGTGCTGCCAGCACTGAGCAGCCGCTGTCAAGGTCCCCGCTGTGATGCCAAGAGGAGTCACTTCTGTGCATGTAATTGATGATCTTGAAATGTGACAGATATATTGATTCCCTGAGAGCCTACAGCCTCTGAGGGTGTTCGTAGTTTACCTAATAATATCCTAAGTTGCTAAGACAGATGTAATTGCTGCCAACAACAGGGAAAGAAATGGAGCCAATGATGAGTGTAATAACACTTGCCCATATTGGAGCAAGGCAGCTGCTGTGGACTGGCGGAACAGCATTTTTTTCCCTAAAGGATCTAATGCATGCTTTCTGTACATTGCAGGGTTTGATGATGCTTTGGGAAAAAAATGAAGTCTCCTGTTGCCATGTTTCTAACAGACTGGTAGCATCCTTACCGTGTGTTGTGGTTTAACCCCGGCTGGCAACTAAGCACCACCCAGCCGCTCAGTTGCTCCCCCCACAGTGGGATGGGGGAGAGAATCAGAAGAATGAAAGTGAGAAAACTTGTGGGCTGAGATAAAGACGGTTTGATAGGTAAAGGAAAAGCCACACGCAAGCAAAGCAAAGCAAGGAATTCATTCACTGCTTCCCATGGGCAGGCAGGTATTCAGCCATCTCCAGGAAAGCAGGGCTCCATCACGCGTAACAGTGACTTGGGAAGACAAATGCCATCACTCCAAACATCCCCCCCAGCCCCCTTCTTTCTTCTTCCCTCAGTTTCTATACTGAGTATGACATCATATGGTGTGGGACATCCCTTTGGCCAGTTGGGGTCAGCTGTCCTGGCTGTGCCCCCTCCCAGCTTCTTGTGCACCTGGCAGAGCAGGGGAAGCTGAAAAGTCCTTGACTGGTGCCAGCACTTCTTAGCAACAACTAAAACATCAGGGTGTTATCAATATTCCTCTCACACCAAATGCAAAACACAGCACTATACCAGCCACTAGGAAGAAAATCAACTCCATCCCAGCCGAAGCCAGGACACCGTGTATATTAAACAGACTTTGTGGCAGATTTGCATTATGATAACTGGTTCGAGTGAAAGCTACTGACTGAACTTGGACCCCACTTAATCAGCTTCGCCTCACACTATACTCAACAGTAGACCAGTGGGACTGTGGCACCTGTGTGAGACTCATAATATCTGCATCACCTTATCTAATGTATACAATGCCCCTGTGGCAGTGTGGTGTTTGCCATGATGTTTGTTTCCTTAAGAGCTCTTTAAAGGTTTGATTTTTTTTCAATAGGAGTAATTAATACCTGGAGTGAGTAATAAATACAGTGTCCAGCGATGTTGCTCTGACTTCATCAATATGCTCCTTTGTATTCCATTTCATTCAATATTTGCTAGCAGTGTTTGCTGTGTGCTCTCTTCCCGCCAGGCAGAGTTGTACAGCCCCTCGTTGTTTCTGTTGGTTTACCTGCACTAGAGCTAGCAAGGCCTGTCTTGCAATAGCTCTTCTTTTTTTTTTTTTTTTAAGTAAACACTGGTTTTAAAAAATTTCTTGACACAAAGTTTTGATTACAAAGAATTAGGTCCACACCTTTAAAATCCTGGCTACAACCGCATTTAAATACAACTTAAGCATCTTTGCCTTGACAGCAGTGCAGCATTGCATAATGCTTGCCTGTTCAAAACCAATAGCCACCTTGCGGCTGACCTAAAAGCTTCCCAGGCACTGAAGTTAGGCACTCTACATGCTAACTTGAAACCTCAGAGAAGCTGGTATCAGTGCACGACTTACGCATAACAGTCTTGTGTTTGGAGCAATCATCCAGAGGCAAGGGACCAGAAATGCAAGGCATGTTGTTTGAACAGAAATCTTGCAGTTATGCTCTTCGTCACTTGCTTTTCTCTTAACCATGTGGATCTTGCATGCCAAGCTGAGGTATGGCCAAATACTCTCTGTCTTCCTTCTCTCCCACCTCACCCCACAGGGAGGTTCTGTAATGTGCCCTGCAGGGCAACCTCCAGGAATGCAGGTCCGAGCCCTCTCCATCTGAAGGAGGTTTCAAACCCTAATCACCTCCTTCTCGGGACAGTGCCCTAAATACCATTGATCTTTCATAAAAAAAAATGGCATGAGCACAGCCAGCTGGCAGCCTTCAAAAGGCAGGAGTTCAGCCCACCTGGGCAGCTGTGCAGAAAGGCAAAACATTTTGGCCTGGATCAGAAATTGAAGTTCAGAGAGAGTGGGAAGGTTTCTGATCTCTGCAGATTTTCTGGCTATGCCTATGTGGCATCCTGTTCAGTGTCAGTTTTCAGAAGCAATAGCTCTCTCTACAAACTTCCAGGTGATCTAGACATCCAAAGTGGGTTGTATGGGCCACCCTTTGGAAAGCAGGGGGAAGTGCCTAAACCCTCAAGTTTTGGATACCTCTGCTAAAAGCTCAAACACTCAAGGTAAACCAGCTTGCACATTTCTTTCCTTACATTCTTTTCCCCGCCACCTCCAGAGCACTGTCTGCCAGGCGCAGAGGGACTGAGGGACATTAGTGCTGAAGCAGATCCCACCATGTTTTCCTGGGACTTCTGCATGGGAGTCCATGGACGATAAGTGTCCTGATGGAAACTCTGACCAAATGAATTCTACTTCAGACCAAGTTTTAGTTTCAGTTTAATATTAAATATCTTAGAGGATATTGAATTCCTTACCACAGCCATTTCAACCTCTGAATGCCATGACTTCAAAGGTAATTTCACCATGTTTTTTAAAGATTCCAAACACATTAACAGTAACTGAAGCTTAATCTTATATTCTGTACTGATGCTCTCATTCGCCTAAAGTTAAAAAACTGCAAGAGTCCTTATTAAACAAAGTTATATACTGCTTAGTGCCAATAATGCCAGCCTTTTACTTCACTCAAGCAAACAAGATGACTACCCACTCTGTCACAACGATGGATACACACAATATATACTGCCATAAAAAAAATTTGCTTAAGCAGTTTTTGAAGCCTGAGGGCAATTTTATCATTTTTTTGATAAAGTTAGAAATAAATATGCTCCTAACAGAAATTTGATCCAACTTTCTTCATTTCCTGGTGGGTTCTTGGAAGATTTTCAGAAATTTTTAAAACTCCAATGGTTGTCTGTGTAATTTGTATTTTTGTTTCAATTTACAAGGGAAGTATTGGCATTCTTCCTGACACTCCAAGACATCTTGGCTCTGATAATTTTATGGTGATCAGGTTGTGATTCTATGATATTGTCCCATAAAAATGCCACCCACTAAGAATAAGATTCAGGTCCAGACTCTTAACCTTAAAGTCCGGTTCAATGACCATTCACAGACTGCTATAGCCATTTGGGTTGCTCTGAGATGTAGCACCTGGCCTCCATCTGCAGTTCCAGAGGGCACATGTCTTCTCCAAGTTGTCTGCCATAGCCTCCAGCCCTGTGTGAATCTTGGATGCACTAGGCTGTTTCATATCACAAAAGACAGTATGAGCTCTATGTATAAGCTCCGGACGTGGCCTAAAGAAGCTAACTAAGCCTATCTCACCGTAAGGTAGACACCTTCATTTGGTCAGCTGAATAGCTTTCCAGATTCCACTGACTCTTAACCCAAATAATTTCTTTTAGGTGTAATTGTAATTTTGCAGATTATCCTCACCAAACCAATTAGTTTTGACAGAGATGAAATGAAGAAAATTGCCATGCATGCCTGAAAAATCGACTTCTGTCTGTCAAGCTTGTAACTCTTGTGCATATGAATGGCTACATATCCCACAGCTTTGGAGCATTCAAGGGGAGAAAACACATGGGTGTGGGAGCACATTTGGGAGCTGAGAAAAGGTGCTTCCAAGCATGTCTTTTGATTCAGTGACAAGCTGTAAGTTTCTACAGTTTATTCTCAATTAAAGTATGTTAGTAACTATTTTTCGGTCTCATATATGCCTTACCTACTGACAGTGTAATGGGTTATAGCAAAAAACCGGATGGTCCATCATTAAGGATGGTGTACTGGTTTCTAACCAGACTCTTGCTGGAACATGTGTCTTCCCACTCTTTGCAGATCTTACTATATGGAAATACTCTTTTAACTTTCTGATGTTTTGTATCGTGTTTATAACTTTGTATCTAACTGACCACAGAGACCTCCTATTTATTTCCTTTTTAATCCAGGGCATCATAGAAAGGAAAAGGCAAAACCAGCAATACAGTCTTCTGGAAAATAACCTGAAAATTGGGAGATGCAAATCAGTCACTCATACATATTTTGCTCTGCCTTATGGCAATTGATAAATCAAATTATAGAACAGTTTCAAGATTTGTCACAGGACTATGCAAAAAATAAGTGTTCCCCTTTTCCTCGGGTTTGCAAAGGGGTCTGAAAATACTGTGGGCAGATATAAAACTAGATGAAATCAGGACTGAAGACAAAGGGTAAAGATTTTTCCTTTGACAGGCAATGTCCCGCTGATCTCAGTGGGGAAAGGATTTTGTTCCAAGGAGTCACATGTTCTTAGGCAGACACTGGAGCGCCTTAGTGAAGCTGCTGCTGGTAAGTTCCTATTGAAACAGCCTCCTCGGAAGGATGAGAAATATGTACTTGGTAAACAAATTAAGAACCGTAGCAACTGCCTAGACACACCCACTACATGAATGAAACCGCCTCAGTGGTATGCTCCCATCATTCAATCTCTGCTTGATAAATCTGTGCACAGAACAGCCAAGGGGCGTTTGCACATTGTTGGAAGAACGTGAGAGAAATCAGGGCCAATATATTGCAGTAAATTTTCTTGCTACCTAGCCATCAAATTCCTCTAATTCTACTGAACATCACAATGCAAAATATTGCTATCCTTGGCAGTGGTCACCCATGAAAGCAAACCATACAGCTCACAACTGGCTCAATTCTGGCACTAGATAGACCGTTGGGAATTTGTTGTTCAATTCACCTGGACAGTGCCTGGACTCTGCTTTAGCATGTAATGATGTTTCCCTGTGATAGTAAGATCTACCTGTACATATGTATATACATAGATGTACGCATTTAGTCATTCATCTTCTCTACATTTATACGTTTCTACCATTTCTAAAAATATAAAACTCAAAATTAAAAAAAAAGAGCTTTTTTCAAGTGAGTACAACAGCTGGTATTAGAGATGTATTTAATAACCTTTAGCTCAGGAGGTGAGATTTTCCTTTTAGTCAACTGGAAATTTTTTATAAAGGAATCTTACAGAAAAACTGCCCTTGCTTGATAAATCAGGTAAGTGAAGCATAAAAAGGGGAAAGGATCTGGCCACGGCAATGGTGTTTCAGGTCACTGACAGAGCTGGAAACCAAATCTTCTGAGTTTCAGCCCAGTGCCAGCTCAGATGGATCGTGTCTCTCTCCAAGTAGGCAGATGTAAGGACGGACCTTAACAGCTCCACTCGCCACATGTCCTCTCTACAAAACCGATCTGATATGGAGATAGATAAAAAAGCTTTCAGTGGCTTCCAGTGATTTTCCATTTGGTGCTCTCAGAAGCCTTTGCCATGCTTCTATTGGTCCTCTCTGTTTCCTTTTAACTTAATTTCTTTAATTCATTCCCTTCAATTTTATTCTCCCCCCTGCCCCCACCAAGAAGATGGCAGTTTCCAAAGACTACATTTCATGACAAGCCGTCAGCAGCTATACTAAAAGTGCAAACTCCTCACAATACCTGTTGCTTCATCCCTGCGCATTGCAGAGGGTGTTGGTGGATGGGACCTGCCCCGTTCTCGTGTGCTCTCTGGCTGAGGTGCTGTGGCCATCCCACTTCCCCTTTGAGCCTGGAGTTGTGGAGTGGGCTCCCCTGTTCAGCTCACTAATTGACTGCCCAAGTGTAACCCATGTATGTAATCCTCTCACCTAATTTTAGACATCAAAAAGGGAGCTGTTTGGTTGAAAGTTTGGTGTCAAGTGTCCTTGTGCAGCCGGTGCATACAGACAGGCATTTCCAGAGGACAGTTCATCCCAAAGGTTGGTGCCCAGAAAATGTGTGATAAGTAGTCCTCTGGAGGTGCCTATGTCTCTTTCTATAGGCTAAAGACAGAACCTTTCTAAGTAGAGTAGACAAGGTGCCTTATATTTAGATAGCTGTCATTAGGTGAGGTAAAACCTACCTTTAATATCTTCACAGCCTGTTTTCCCCATCTGTTAACTGGGACTAATATAGCCATCAGTGGAATGCCAGGTGTCCACGTTTATTATTATCTGCAGTTATGGGGAGATCTTTGGATGTATAACTTTGTGGAAGTATGAAGAACTCATTATTCACAACTGTGACAGATGGCAGAACTGTTTTTGGGCACTGTTTACTGTAAATATTCTGTATATTGTGTTTTGCAAGGAGGTGTAACTAGGCAGTGGGGAGGTAGGGTGACTGCTTACACTGTCTTGACTACAGCACAGATGATCGAGTAGCTGGCCCCACAAGGAGGAGAAGACTGGTCTAGACTTTCCCATTAGCAGCTGAGTAGGCTTGGCTAGGAGCAGCTCCTAGAGGGCTGCAAAGGGCAATAGAGGAGCTAGAGATGCTGTCAGCAGGGGATGGCTGCAGTGGGACAACCCGTGGGCTCCCAAGAGGAGCAGAGGACTGGTTTGTTGAGCAGCATACAGACCAGAAGCTATGCTTCTGGCTTTCCTGGGGAGCCAGAAGAACCTGTGTGATAGTTACAGTAGCCCAGAAGGATGCTGAAAATTACCGGACTAGAAAGCAAAATTGGAAGATGCCTCTTGGAAGAGGATGGTGGGGAGGAAGATTTATCTTCCAACCTTTTAATTTAATCTGTCTCACCCAGAAACGCTGAGTGTATGCCATTAAAGGAGATATTTTGTTTGTATTTATTGTTTTTGCACTCTGATAATTGCTTTTGAACCATTGCGATCTTTCTTTAGATGTCTTTCAGTGTGCATGCTCTAAAGAAAAAGCAAGGTAATTTCACCTCTGCTCACATGAAGTCACATCACAACCATCTACTTTCCTCTCATGCTATTCACACTGCCATGTGTGGATCCCCACGACGACTGGGTACAGTATCAGATTTAATTTTAGTAAAAACCTGCATGAAATAAGTATTTAGTCCTTTGCAGGGGGTATTTGGCCTAGAGTCTTTATGTGAATTTACAATTTGTTTGACAAATTTGTTTACAATTTGACTTTAGAAATGTAAAGTTACATTTGAAAGTAAACAAAGTGCTATTGAAATAAGGCAGCTACAGATCTGAATAAGCTACAGAGGCAGCTACTGCAGAGTAAAACGTTTGCTGTAAATCAATACTATCACTTAACTCACAATAATGTCTTCAGAAATGTATGACTGATAGATGTGCCTTGAAGCTGATGGAACTGGAATGCCTTAAGCCAGTAGGGAATTTGGCCCATCACCTGCAACTAATATGGATTACCTTGAAATAAGAGAGTATTTTCATAATCAAAAAGGTTTTTTGCTTGATAGCAAATAACAGTCAGAAGGCCAGTTTTCCTGCTCTGTCGTACCTACCTCAAGCCATTTTGACCTTGGCAAAAATAACATAAAACTGAGTATTTGGGATGTAGTAGTGGCAGAAATAGATGTCAGAACAGCTGGAAATGTAGTCCGTGAAAAGGTTCACAGACACGCAGAGGACCAGGCCAGGGTGCAAATTTAATAAGGACATATTTTTCAGATCTACTTGGTCTGAAATGAGATACTGATGTGCTGAAATGAGACAACTCTTTGAAGTTTTGGGGTTTTGACAGATATTTTGACTCTGCTTTTGCATTATATATTAATTTCAGAGGAATTTTTCAGCCTGGGGATTGTTTGTGCACAGTGTGAAACAATGGAGAAGAGGACTCACCTTTGTAGCACCCTACCCTTTCAAGTTCTTAGGAACTTGATGAATTAAGTAGACTCACACTATTTTCTACTTCAGATTTTCTAAGTAATAAATCCCATTCGTGCTCTTCTACCTGTATTGGATTCCCTTCACTTTATCTCGCAGAAATAGCACACCATTTCATCATAATATATGGAAACTCAGTGCTCACACTTCTGTTGCAAATGTCAGTGTAATGTGCAGCATCTGCTTACAGCTCTCATGAACAATTATGCTGAAGCACAGCCTCAGTCTGGTGTTAAGAATTATTTGGTGTTCATAACAGTTTCTTTGACTGAACTGATGTCCTGTCATATACACACAGCAATCCTTGATAGACTGAAAATTTCTAGAAAAAGGTTAGTGTAGAGCCTCTTCGTTGCTTAACTTTTAATTTATTTTTTTTTTTACTGCAATACCTTCAAGCAGAGCAATTACTGAATATTCAATTATTTACCTAATAAAATTTCATATAGGCAGATGTTTGCCCCTAGGAACTACTCAAACAAGAGAATTTCTATAAGAAGCACACTTAAGATCATGAGCACCGGAAGCAGAGTACAGCTTGCGTTAGCAAGCATTTGCTTTCTGAAGACAGATGACAGTACATTCATTTTTCTTACATATAGCCATCTTAAAATTGGGAATCGACCTCTGACAACAAGTATTTCACTGAAAGGACTTGAAAACCTCTAAAAATTTATTCTGAAAATCCAGCTGAGAATATGCACAGTTTTAAAACATGTTAATTTATACAGATCTGAACCATTCAATTAAGCTCATGCTCAAAATGGTTGCCTCTGACAGGAGCTGCCTGCCATCTGTTAAGTCAACTATTTCTATTGCCAACGATCTTAAGTTCATCGTTTATGCTAGAGTGATTGAGATTCTTAATCATAAATATCATCTGTTCTTTTCCCTCCCTGTCCTCCCCCTCTTCATTTGGGTCATGATTTTTTGGGGGCTTTCTTAATCAGCAGTTTCTGAAAGCGAAACCGCAGGAAGAAAGAAAGAATGCACAGCCTGGGAAGGGGAAAAGGGGTGGTTGTTATTGCTGTCTCGTGGTTTACGGTGATTTTTCTTTGACCACAGCACCATCAGTTTATGTGCATTTTCCTTGCATTTGATACACTGCCACAATTAGGAGGGATGGTGACAACAGCTTCGGGTCATCTATTCTCTCCCTTTCTGCATGTCAGTGTTTTCCACACAGACAAGAACGTTTTAATTTTCATAAAAGGGTCAGGTCCCCGAGAAAGTGTAAAAGACATCTGAGTCAGCAATATTTGCTTCAATAACCCCCAGCAGTTTCCTTATACAGGTCCTGCTGGCCAGTTCTTGTACCTGGGGCTCTCACATCCTGACAGTAGCATATGTTTCCAGACAAACATTTATGTTTAACTGAAATTAAGGACAAACAAATGTAGAAGAAAGGATTGTTGTGGTGTCTTGTTAGTGCTTTTTGGAGATATGCAACAAAGTAGAAGACCAAAGATTTGCTGCTATCTTGTTCTATTTAACAAATAATTTGCTGTTTCTGCATTTCAGGTACTTATATACACTTATCTGTTGCTTTTTCTGGCTGTTGTATCCCCTGGCTCATTCCCTCTCACCTGTCTTTGCAAAAATGCGGCTTTGCCAAGGCTCTGCCCTCAGGAAGAAACCAAGGAAAGGAGAGGTGAGGACCACCCCCTCCTAACCTCACCTTCCTGCAGAGATGCTGTGTGCATCCTTCATGCTCCATAGCAGCATGGGGTATAGAAATTTATGCTTAAATTCTTCCTGCTGGTTCTAGAGTCCACCAGGTCATACGTTCATCCTGAATGTGCATATGCACTGGCTGTGTGACGCTCATAAAACCTAGCTGTTACAGATTCTCGAGGCCTGCAGAGGAGTCAGTGGGCACCTGCCGCCTGAGAGCTGTTGTTCTTGCATGAACAACGTAGACTGTAAGAACTTCTCATGGCTCATTCCACCCCCACCCCATCTCCTACTGTGTGTTTTGACCTACTGCAGCAACTCAGGCTTTGTGCTGCAATAAAAGATAGCAGGGAATAAGAATAAATTAATTATTGACTTTTTAACCATATATTTCAGGATTGTTCTATTTCTCTTTGCCTTTTTCTCTGTGGGTAGTAGGCATCTTATCTGACTATATGAAGAGCTGAGTAAAATTCAGCACTGAAGACAAAAGGGTTTTACCAGCTGGGTAGCAGTGAGGGTGCTATTACTTTTGCACCACCAGCTGCTTGCTACATGAATGATTTATGAAAGTGTGACTGTCTGCCTTCGCATTAGCTTCTGCTATTTCAGCACCCCTATTAGTGAGGATATTAGCAAAAATTATCATTCTCCTGTGTTTGAATAAGAATTTAGAACCTTATCTTATTCTTGTAAAGCAAACAATGACAACAAAAACTCAAATAGGTTGCGTGAAGAACAAGATACAGTGATGTACTGAACTTCCACAACTCCCACTGAGACGGTGGAGTAAAGGCACTCTGCATTTCCTGGGATGGGGAAATCTAGTTCACTCTGTACTCTGATAAATTATAAATACACAGTTCATTTTACAACTAGGTCTTGATGAAGAGTATATAGTGCTGGAACAATCAAAGAGGAATCAGAGTGGACATTTAAATTCTGCAATATTCAGTTGATATGCAAAAATGAACCCACACGGTATGATTTTCTAAGCTACTTGGAATCTGTTTTGAAGTGCGTTACCATTTCCATGCCACGTTACATTTCAAGGAATAAATACAGCCTTTTGATTGTACTGTACAATATTCCACAGTCATTTCTTCACTGACACATAGCTTATTTACTTAAAATACGTATTGAAGCGCCAAAGCTAGATTCAAGTTCACTAGCAATGTGATTTGAACTCTGAAGGACCAAAAAATAACGGAGGAGATAAAGCTGCTGGTTTAACATGAAATGTGAATTCCCTTGGCTAAAATGTAAATGCATTATTACCTTGCTGTTCTGACACTAAGGAATTGCTATGTAATTAAGCCTGATTTGTTTTCTATTGCAAATGCTGCTATTTAACTTTGTATCTACTTTGTTATCAAATTTAACATCATGATAATAATATAACTTAAATCCTGCAGATAGTAGGTCTTTAACCTGATCCTCCACAAGAAACTAGACTGAATTTCATGGTATGCCATTATTGCAAGAAAAGTGCATGTTATGACTTTCATGGCAAAGATCTCAAAGCAAAGAGAAGAGCTATATCTTCATTCAACAACCATATGCTACCCATGAAATGGATGTTTTCTCCCCTCTAACTTTGGATCTTGAAAACTGGGATGTGGTTATTAGAAATGCCTTTTTAAAGTCACTGGTAATCCACCACTCCCTTGGAGCCTGTGAGTGTGCTCACTGCAGTGACAGCCATTCCATGTGACTGCAGGGTGAAGCTACAGTGGTATTTATTATAATGAGGAGAGAACTGCAATTGAGGATCAGATCCCCATAGCTATTGAGGATGCCTAAGGCTAACGCTGGCATTTCCAAATCTGCAGCTGAGTTTCTGCTCTTCCCGAAGGTGACTAAGTTTTCCCCCCTTCAGTGTCTGTAAAGCTGACTAAAGCAGCAGCGCTGTTTCACTGCTGACTAATTGCTCAGAGACCAAGGTCAAGCTGAGGCCCAGAAGATTCCCAGAAGTGAAGTTATCAAGAAAACGTAAATTTGCTAAGAGAGGAAAATATCTAGGGTATTCTAGCCTTCCTCTCTTGTCCCTTTTTAGTCCCATTTCCCATGGCATGTGCTAGGAACAAGGGTGGCACCTGTCCAGGGACAGGCGAGGGTGGCAAAGCCCTCCCTGTGGCTGTGGCCAACAGGGAAGGTGACGCCTTCCATGGGGGATGTGACAGGAGGGACAGAGCTGTGTATGTTAAACAGATATTGCATATCAGCGATGCCAAGCTTGTGCTGATAGCAGTCCCACAGCTGGGGCCAGCCTGCTGCCACTGGGCTGGTCACATCCTACTCCTCTCTAGTGACATCCCTGGGGTTTGAGGAGGAGGGGCAGGATGTCATCCCACAACTTCATGTTCTGGCTATGTCCACTTATTCTTGCTTGTTTTGCCTGCCTACCCAGCCCTGTTGGTACCCTCCAAGCTTAGCTGAGTTTTTGTATGGAGATGGAGTTGACAGTTCTAACTGGCAGAGGAGGAACAGAGCAATGTCATCACAGTGACCATCAGAGAAGTGTCACATGTGGTTTGGCTGCCAGGGCTTGAGCTGTGTAAGCAAATGATTTTATGTGTGGCTGAGGTTAAGGGGTTTTGGTTGAGGACTGTGAGCAGAGGACCCCTATCAGTCAACTGGCTCCATGATTTTCCTCACCTAGGTTGCCCCTTCCTCTTCCCCTCCCCCTGGCATTTTGATCCTGGCCAGGCAGCTCCCTGCAGCATGTTAAAGTGGATGGGGAGCCTGACATCTCTGCTCGTGGCACTGAGAACTTGGAAAATGCAAGCCGTAGCAAAGCAGGAGACAGGCAGGAGGCGGAAATAAAGCAGCATCCCCCTGTCAAAATAAAAGTGACCTATCTTACTTGTTAAGCAAAATAAGCAAAGCAGTATCCCCATGTATAAAGAAAACAGTTTCCCCATGTCAAAAAAAGAACAATATTACTGGTTAAGTCCGGTAGTCCTATGAAATACTGAGTATTCTTGAGTCCCAGAGAACTCTCTCCACACGGCTTTTACCCTGTAAGGTTATTAAAATATTACTTTAACATTTTTTTCCCCATTATCCTTACTTATTGCCAGAATGAAAGCACCCAGTACGAGTAAATAAGGATTGTCTTCACTTGCCACTTGACATGTTGGAGCCCTCTTAAAATTGTTCTTATTTATTATTAGAAAAAAAAAAAGATTTTTCTTCGTGTGGAATTTAGATGATAAAATTGGTCAGCAGAGGTTTATTTGTGGCTGGATTAAGGGAACAGTTTTATAATAGAAATACAAATTGGACCATAATCACATTGATTTTGGTAAACATTGCCATCTTCTTCTCTGTGTGTATGTGTGTGCAGGTTAATTAGAAAGTTCATAGACTTCCCAGTGAAAATCCACCTTTTTAAAAATGTAGATTTGAATTTGGAAGCTTAATGAGATCTACAGAAATCTTACAGCATTTTCTGTTCAAAGTCAGGAGGCAGAAGAAGTAACACTACAGCCTGTTTCCTGACCTTTTCTTGAGCGAATTGACTTGCTTGGATATGCAAGGCAATTATTAACTCCATAGACAGTAATTACATCCATATAATATTTATTGCATGCCAAAGGAAAAAAAAAAGAAAATTAAAATTCCACAGTCGAGTATTCAACACACAACCAACACCAGTATGAGCACTGCTTGTGTTTTACTTCCGAAGCTTAAAATCATGTTTTTCAGGGAACAAGCATCCTGCAGGGTAAAGCTTTAGGAATCATTGCAGAGAGCTCCACCACTCAGGCTCAGGGAGCAGCAGATAGCAATAGCAAGGGATCATTTTCATGGGGACATCATAGTTTCCCACTGAGTGTCCAGCTAGTGCTGGAGGAGTGGCCAACACCAGGAGCCTTGGGCTCCACTCCCAGCTCTGGCAAGGAGCGTGCATCACCATATCTGCCTTTCCCACACCTATGTGGTCATTTCTGTTCAGATACATCTTAGTCCTCCCTTCTGCATGCCCCACCCTAGTCTCAGTCTCTGTGTTCATCTAATCTAAGTCTACTTGTCTGGGCTTCACACCCTAAAAGTAGCTTTCCTGCATGGCTATTTTCAGTCCTCTAGTTTCTTTCCTTCAGTCTACTTATCCATAACCCCATGACCCTTCCCTATCTTTATTTTTGTCAGCCTCTTTTCCCCACTTTGCCTTCTAGTCATCCGTTCCCCACAGACTCCTTGTCCTCATCTCTCTACTGTGACTACTGCAGCAATTTCTGACATCACCAGTTCTCCTACAGCTTGTGACAGGTTTTCAAAGACTGCCTACTACTCCGTGAAGATCAAACTCCCCTACCAGCTTCCATACCATTTTCTTCTAAAAGCTGGCATGAGAAAGAGGCATTGCCTTTCCTCCTTCCTCAAATTTTATATAATAGCCTGGTTTGTAGACATCTCATCTTAGGAAGTAAACTCAGCTCCATTTTCAGATTGAAGCACACAGATATGCATGTTTTATCACTTCAGCAATGTGATTCAAAATACGATTTCACTGGGGAGGAATGTGACACAAAGCCTGGGCTGTCTAACCTACTGGTTGGACCATTGGGCTGAGACTTGATTCTCACCTTTTCTAACAAGAATGTATGCAAGTCATGAAAATAAAATACAGAAGGACTTCATGAGACTCAGGGATCTTTTTTTTCCCATCTTGCGGAAATGCTTCAGTCACCCTGCTATCAAAAAAGATTGTTTTCTCTATATACCTCACCCAATGTACCTGGTACTCTTTCTGTATGGTCACAGAACTTGTACCAGGCCTTCACATGAGATGGTAAGTCTCCTGTTTTGCAGCAAACACATGGGCTATTGCCTGAGTGGCAATAATAGTCCTGCCCTTTACCCCTGTGCAAAGTCTAGTTATACATCTCCAATGTTTCTAGCAATTTTTATAAGTGAATGCAGCAATGAGCAGGACAAAGAAGTTGCAGTCACACTATACAGTGCCTGGTGCAACATGTGGAAGGCCTAATTTGCTCAGAATTGTCTTGTGATTCCCCTCAAGAGTATTATATAGAGAACTGGGAGCTATGAGAGCACAGCAGTTCACAGAATGGGAAAACTCAGGTAGCACCCAGCCCTGGGAACATCTTCTAAGAAACCCTTCTAGCAATGTTCATGATC
>NW_009258484.1:2789009-2827042 GCF_000687185.1 Egretta garzetta | reverse complement strand
AATGCCTGAACTATACCCACACAGAGCTGCTGCAGGTCTTTCTGCTTTTTTAGAGGAGCATTGCACACCTAGACAGCACTGGCACCCTGACCGAGCTCTCACATCTCAGTATAAGAAGGCTCTGTCTGTGCTGGGGTTTCTGGAAGCAATTCCAGTGTCTGGAAACTAGAATTTCCAGGAGGAATTTCCTGTTTCTGTGTGGTAGTGGATGCTGCAGACTTTCTCCTGCCCTTTCCAAGGTTAGGGTGTGACGATGCATTGGTTGCTCCGTGCATGCACAGAGGTTGATTTCCACTGACATGGGACAGTCAGCAGCCCTGGCACACTTCAGCGTTTCTCCAGCTCTAAGAACACCCATCAGCCTAGAGCTGTGGTACGTGCCCACACAGGTCTGCATGGGTGGATGTATGGTTGCAGCACTTAACACCCAGAATTTGGCTTTCACCTGTAGTGAGCTCTGCTTCTGATCCTGCTGGTTAAGTATCAACACTGGGGTTTGCAGGCAACCAGATCTGCCTTGAAACCAGTGTATTCATCAATTCTTGGGCTGCTTTGCTGGAAAAAGGGTTAATGTTTCTGGTGAGGGCCCAGTGACAAGGCCACAAGAAGTATTTGCTTATCAGCCAGTCCTGTATCCACCTTGCGTATCACCAGCTTTGCTCAGCATCTGGGGGTGTCTGAGATGACCATTTCCAACACAAATTCTGAGAACACTTTCCTATTACTGTTCTGGACTCTCTTCAAATTTGGTATCAGAAAAACCTCAGGCCTGAGACCCCAAGCTGGTGCTGCAGACATCCACCGGCCAAGGCCTACAGGCCCTCAAAACTGCAAGAATGACTGATTTCTTTTTTTATTTTCCCCTTAGAGAGCTCAAGTCACATCTGGTCTGTAGATACCTAAACTGGTATGGCCCCACGTCCTCCCTCATCCTCCTTCCAGAGGGGTTTGGTGCATGATGATCAGACTGAGTCAGCATCCCCTGAAAGGCTTCTTGCTGGGCCATGTACATGACTCAGTTGCCTACGCATAGGTATCTACTGCTGCTTGAGATGCTCTGGAGTATCCAAGACACCCAGAGAAATGGCACATATGACACACAGCAGAGGAAAATCTGTGCCCATAGGGGTCCATATCATTTAAGGTTGAGAGAATTGAGGGGTCTACAAACACCAGTAGAATCCCATGTTTATGCACCCAGGGGGTGCATGGCCTGGGTTAGTTGGGGATGAGAAGGAGGAGGAATTTGCCAAGTGGTTCATCTGAGTCCAAGGCTCTGCAGGTCCCATGTTTATGCACCCAGGGGGTGCATGGCCTTGGTTAGTTGGGGATGAGAAGGAGGAGGAATTTGACAAGTGGTTCTCTGAGTCCAAGGCTCGGCAGTGAAGGAGCCTGTGAGATTTAGTGAGTGGGGACAAGATGGAAAAGTCCACCCTGGACTGTTCTCACTGAGATGGTCCTCAGAAAAGCTCTACAAGATTTTTTGTTCCCCACTAAGCCTTACCAATCTTTTCAACAAAGTCCATCAGAGTTATCACAGCTGTGCTCTTTTAATTAGTCAAATTAAGTCCTCATAATGTTCACTGTTTTGTTGTTGTTTTTTGGGGTTTTTTTAGTTTAAAAAAGACAAACTAGCATTTGCACACAAAACCGTGAAGAAGTGAGGTGTTTTTACATGTGATTGGTCAGAAATTTTCCCCAGCTTCATAAATTTGGCTTGGTATGACAATAACTGTAACTACTACATAATCAAAGGCATAAAGCAAATCAGGCTAAAGTGCAATGAGGAGATAACTCGTATTTTGCGGAAATTAATATTAGGGAGTTATGTTATAACCTTATCACACTTATCAAGTGTGGATGATAGGCATCTAAATATTACATTAATATTAAAGTCTGCCAGTTTGTAACCTATTCCAATGATTAATTATTAGGAGAGGGTAATAAAGTTGCAAAGAGGTGATATTTCATTAGTAAATTATACTGTCCATATGACATGGCTTATCATCATGGTATTAACAAATTGTTGCCAGTAATTATGAATTCACTAGAGCAAGTCCTTAATGGGATTTTTTTATTGGTTTCAAAGCAGAAGTCTTATGGAGAACACTCTGGCCTCTCTGCTGCTCTCATGGAAGTGAAGACAGAACTCCTATCGCCTTTAGCAGATGTTAATCCACCTCTTCTTGCTTTTCCTAGGAGACAGATACTGAGGTTTCTAACAGGCAACCTTCTACATCTGTCTGCCCTAGGAACAGTTACAGTCACTCTGACTGAAACTGTCTGCTCTGCATGGCTGGTAGATCTTGGCTTCCTATGAAAATAGGTAAATATTACACCTGACGTATGTACAACTGGTGATCTAAATACCCTGCTGAAGTGTTTCCATGAAAGAGTGAAGAAAATGAATGTTTTACTTTTCTAAATAAAACTTTTGAAAGACACGTATCCATTGCACAACAGTAACAAAAAAGTAAATGTATCTGAAAAAAAGTTTAGGAAAACAAGCAAAGACATGCCGTGTATTCTTACTGTCTAACAGATAAAAAACTGCAGCCTTTCAGTTAGATTTTTGTTAGAAGACACCAGCCTTTTTATACACATACTGGTCAAACAGCCAGCCTGCTTTCTTAATGCAATTTATATTGAAGGTTATATTTCTTCATAATTATTTTCTTTGCAAAACAAGATTGCTCACAGCAACTGATCAGTTAAGCAGTGGCGTTGGTTTCCCACCGGTTAACAAGAGCTTTTTTATACACAAGGTCTCATGCATTTTTCAATGGCAGGAATAGCAATTTTCTTGTTTGGCAGCTCCCAAATGTCATTTTGCCATAGCACCTATGTTAGGAATGGATACAATTTCTGTTAGCGTCTGGGAGGTTTTCCAATTAAATGAGTTGGAGCTGACAGGACTTGAATGAGTTATTGTCTGGTTTTATGTCTTTTTAAAATTTGACGGCTTGATTTTTTTAACACTTCAGCTGGGTTGTTAGCATAACTTAGACTTTTTGTTAGGTTCCCCCAAGTGACCTATATGGTTCCAATTTTACATGCAGCCTTCACTTAATACGATTTCAATAGAGCTTGATTCCTCAACAGCTTTGTATATCTGGCCCTCTGCTCTAATTCCCACTTAGTCACTCAGATTCTTTTATTTTAATGAGATAATATTTTAACTTAGATGAAATTCTAAAAGAGTGAATTGTTCTTTCCACTTCAGCAAGAAAAAAATAGATTACGTTCATGTAGAAATAAACATCACCACTAATTATCATTAATAAATTATTAGACGCATCTTAGTAAATTATTTAAAATTACAAAGGGGCAAGTACTTAGTGCCAACTATTAATTACATTTTAAAAGAATCTCTGATTTTTCTAAAACAGCATCTGCTTTAGTTATGGATTTCACAGTTTCTTGTACCAGTTTTCAACATGTCCATTTTGTCATTTGCTATTCAGAAAATAATCATTTTATTTGTTTGTAAAGATAATTCCTTTTATGAAATGGTACAAAATATTTCTCATTTTTCTACCCAACAGAGAAAGTATCTAAGCTGTTACCTTTCTTATTCAGTTTATTTCTCTCAATTATTTATTTCATGCAAGTTTTTCTAACCTAATCAATTTTCACACATTTTTTTTTTCCCCACAGTTCAGTCTTGGAAAGTAGAGAAAATCCAGTTAGCTGAGGTGGTGACGTCAGTTAAACAGAATAAGGAAATCTGGTATGCTGTGATTTACTTTATCAAATGCCTACTGAATACCGAAGAAAGTTCTCTGTGCCTAATTTCTGTGCAATTTGCATGTCAGTCACATTGGGCATTTGGTATTATTAATACTTTTTGAAGTCATGCTTTTGTTCTTCATTCGTTCTATGCAAGTGAAGGGTGGTGGTTTTTTGTTTTCAGTTGCCAAACCAAGAATCCCAGTTTTGCGTTCTGTTGTTTAACGTTATGAACAAAGGCCAGCTAACCTGGATCAGGAATATTTAAGGATATCAGCTGAAGGCAGAAGGGATATTGCCCTGATGGCAGAATGCTATAGTTTTCCATTTGATGTACTGAAACCCATGATGAAGACCTAGGACCCCCTGCTTGGGCAGTGCAGCGGTTCCACAGCTCGCTTGCTGGATGCCAGGTACACATGGCCACAACTTCCTCCCAGAAGAGGTAATGGCGCCCAGCCAGAATCCAGAAACCCACTGGGCTTGTCTCATCTCATGTCCTGAGGAGACAGAGTGACACAGGTATGCCCAGGCATGATCATGCTCCCTAAAAACCACTCCTGGATTGCCTTTCTTTGGGAAAAGTGAAGGAGATGTGATGGTGGGGTCCATTTCATTCAGTGCTGCAGTCACCAGGGTATCTTTGGGGGCTATGTCAGGGACAAGGATGTCCACTCTCACCCGGGTCACCACCACCTGTCCTCATTTCGGCTGGGATAGAGTTAATTTCCTTCCTAGTAGCTGGCGTAGTGCTGTATTTTTGATTTAGTATGAGAATAATGTTGATGACACACTGATGTTTTAGTTGTTGCTAAGTAGTGCTAAGACTACTCAAGGACTTTTTCAGCTTCCCCTGCTCTGCCAGGTGCACAAGAAAGTGGGAGGGAGCACAGCCAAATTAGCCAGAGAGATATTCCATACCAGATGACATCATGCTCAGTTTATAAGCTGGGGGCGAGTTGACCGGGGTTAGAGATCACCTCTTGGGGTCAGGCTGGGCATCAGTCAGTGGGTGGTAAGCAATTGCATCATGCATCACTTGCTTTGTATATTCTGTATATTCTATTATTACTATTATTATTATTTGCTGATTTTTTTTTAAACTGTCTTTATCTCAACCCATGAGTTTTACCTTTTTTTTCCAATTATCTCCCCCATCCCATTGAGGAGCGGGGGGGTTGGGGATGGTGAGTGAGAGGCTATGTGGTGTTCAGTTGCCTGCTGAGTTAAACCACAACCCAGCCACAGCTTTTCCTGCAGCAGTGGCTGGAGGTTTTGTAGGTAATTGTGTGTAGCTACTCTCACCTTCAGAGCAGCCTGTAGTTTCCTGTCTTCTCTGCACATAAAAGAATGTCAGGAAAGTAAGGAGATACTTCAACAGTTGTTAGGGTCTCAGAAAACCAAGCTCCTTTATCTGTATCCATTTCAGGGTGTTTCCCCTTAAAGAAGCCTTGTTAAACCACAACACCTGGTAAGGTCTATAGCTATGTATCTATGCAAGGGTAATCTCAAGATAAACTGCCCCAAATCTTGATTTAAATGGTTATTTCAGCTGCAATGAGTATCCTTTCTCCACTTGGCGCCTCCAGATGATATCAGATGATACCTTTTTGTCAAGACAGTGCACAAACAGCAATGAGCATGCAAGGAGATGAGCAGCCTTTGCTAGGGAGAGCATGTATTTGAGTAGGTATCACAGACAGATATGGGTGGATGGAAAGACATGTAATGTCTAAACAGGGTGACAGCTTGTAGCTCTCAGAATTGCCACCACAACATATTTTTTTTCTAGAGTTGTAAAGGGGTTTTGTGATTTTTTGTTCTGTTTTCACTAAAAGCTGGTGTCCTGAAAGGAAGAGGGTGCAGAAAGAAGGTGATAGGCAATAAGCAATGCAAAGGGCTAGGTTTTCTGTTTAGATACACAAGATTTTGAAGCATTTTTGTTAAACTGCAGTCACAGTTGGAATCTGGAGGTTATCAATTACTATCATCCCTCATGTAATTTCTTTCCAATCATTATCCAGCAAACACGACTAGAATAATGAGCATCTTATTGTCAGTGAAATTGAGCAGACGCTGATATTGAAGCAGAACAAGATTCTCTCACTCTCAACATTTTTTGCTGTTTTCAATGTTGCTTACCTCCATTTGCTTCCCCACCTTGAATAACCAGTCCTACTCTTCATCCAGAAAAGCCTGACATACCTGATTTCTTCTTATTTTCTTCAGTGTTGTTTTAAATATTTTTTCTCTTGGTGACAGTGGGGAAGAGGTCTGGAAGGTTTGTCTACTTTTCCAGTGTTTGTAAAGCAGCCAAATGGTGAATCATAGCTATCTCACTGGGAAGTTTAGAGAGAAGTTCGAAAGATCTTAGCCCACAGTTACTGGTAAAACTTAATAGACAGTTTTACATTTTTCTTGCAGTGATTATGGTCTTTTTATAGTATTAAGATTTTCACATTCACACTCACATTTCACAATCAGTTTAACATTCGATCACACCAAATTTGGAAACTTGGTTGGCTAAAATGAAAGGCATTTCTCTATACATAAACACCTGTGATGAGAAACAGTCTTCTGTTGGATATTTATGGATGTCCTATATTGGGTATGTAGGTAAGTGTATTTCTCTCCCCTTTTCCAAGCAAAAATAATCTCATTTTCAATGGAAGCTAAGCCTGTCCTTAAATATTGTGTTGAATTAGGCAATGATTACTTGCTTGTTAAAAATAAATGATTGCTTTCTCGTTTGATTTGATTCCTTAAAATACAAAGGAGCTGTCTAGATCTGCTATCATGTACTTGCGCAACAGCAAAATCATCTGGCCAACTTTCTTGCTCAGTGATTCCTTTATATTTTTCATAGTTTGTATAAATTAGAATTTAAGCAACTGTGTATACATGTAGGAAAATATAAATGACACATCACATTGCACATCATTGTAGATTTGTACCCCCATCTGATCTGATGCTTCGCAACCCAGAGCAAGACCAGCTTCTGCTAGCCAAGCCATATGAAAATAAATCCTCTTTAAAGCAGGAATTCTCAAACTTCTAAGAAGTAAGTCATTGACTGCAGGATGTAAGACAATGCAAACGGTGTCTCGCAGAGAAGATACAAAAAGGTGTAGCAGAAAGATACCTCTGTAATATGCAGGTATGCAATAACAGCCCTATTTTGCCTGAGGCTGTATAACGCATCCCTGTAGTTATAAAACAAATGAGAGGAGCAGAACTACATCTTGTGGGACCTCTTGTGGGAGCTTCATCCTGGGATGAAGTGCAGTGCCCTGTAGTGCATTGGGAATGTTATTTATTGACTGAAGTGAAGCATGGGATAAAAATGTTGAATAACACTGGTTAGCTGATAACCCTCCTGATATATCAGTAAAATTTCATACATTCATTGATCTCAGTGATCATTAAGGGGTTCTGAGATAAGAGTTTAGGGGCACAGTAGATTTATCTAAAATAATGTATTTTTAAGGAAATGTGGAGGAAGACTTCAATAGCCTATGAATACTTGCCATCTGGAATGATGTATCAAATATGAATTATTATTACCTTGCATTTACGATACAGTATATTTGTTAAAATTTCCATAATCAGCAGGGCATTTATTCATATCAACAGACTGTACTCTGATTTTTTTAGTTATTCAAAGCTGAGCTCCCTTTAATGCTCAGTTCCCAAAGGACATATCTTCAGTGCTCCCTCTGCGTCACCTTAACAAGTGCTTCTTCCACCAATGAGAGCAGTCAAAGTTCTCCCATCACTGATCCTCTGCCATTGTTTCCTCTTCCAGATTTTTCTTTTATTCTTTCCAAACGAGAGACTTTGAATAGCTGTTTTCTTTTCTGCCATAGCTGGGCTACTACTTAAGTGAGTAGCTTCAGGAAATATTCTCAACGACATTATTATTAAAAATATCCAGAAACATGGTTCTGACCTACACAAAGAAATGTCAGGGGTGAATGACAAAGCATTGTTCAGTCATCAGTAGTCAGATAAATACAAGTACACCTGAAAATTGAGAGTTCAGAAGTTCAACATGAGTTCAAATGTTATTAAGTTCATGTTTCACTAGAGAGAGAGAGAGAATGAGTGATAAATGTTTATACTAGGGTATTAAACTTATACGTTATAGCTTCTATATCCATTTAAAATTATATCTGAATAAACAGTGACTGGGCAAACAATTCAAGGCAGTGACCAGTTAAACATAAACAGATGGGATTAGGCTTAAATCAATGAAGCAGTGGTCCTTAAAAGATGCAGGTGACTATGTGTCAAGGACTTGGAATCAGGATGTGCAGTTACAAAATGCTGCAAACTGATCCAAAATCAAAACCAGTCACATTAATGACACAGATCATAGATACTGGCAAGCAGGTGCTGCACATTTCTCCTGGCTGCATCTGATCTTTTTTAAATTTTAGTTGACTGATGAAATGACAACTATGTATCTGGTAGCACTAGCAGGTTTCCTTAAGCCCTAAAAGGAATCATGGACTCCATTGAAACTAAGAGTTAGAAGGAGACCTCAGAAGGTCAGTAACTTCATCCTCTAGCTCAAAAACAAGTTCAAGCACAGTTTCTGGGCTAATCCTGACAGAAACTTCTCTAAATGGATCGGTTCTTCAAAATCTCCAGTGCCAGGAATTCTTTAACCTTCAGAGATAACTAAATCCAGTGTTCAAATAGGTTGACAGATAAGAATTTTTTGTAATACCTAATTTGAATGTCTTTTGTTATAAATTAGGCCAATTTCCTCTTGTTGATCACTGCCATTGAGAACAGTTGATTGCTTTCTAACAGTCTCAGATCTCTTAACATGATTGTACTGTCCTGTCTCAGTCTTAGAATCATAGAATCATAGAATGTTTTGGGTTGGAGGGGACCACTAGAGGTCATCGAGTCCAACCCCCCTGCAGTCAGCAGGGACACCGCCAACTAGATCAGGTTGCTCAGAGCCCCATCCAACCTGGCCTTGAATGTTTCCAGGGATGGGGCCTCCACTACCTCTCTGGGCAACCTGTTCCAGTGGTTTACCACCCTCATTGTAAAGAATTTTTTCCTTATATCTAGCCTAAACCTACCCCGATTTAGTTTAAAACCATTACCCCTTGTCCTAACGCAGCTGGCCCTACTAAAAAGGTTTTCCCCCTCTTTCCTATAGGCCCCCTTTAGGTACTGAAAGGCCGCAATCAGGTCTCCCCGCAGCCTTCTTTTCTCTAGACTGAACAAGCCCAACTCTCTCAGCCTGTCCTCATAGGAGAGGTGCTCCAGCCCTCGGATCATTTTAGTAGCCCTCTTCTGGACCCGCTCCAACACTTCCATGTCCTTCTTGTGCTGAGGGCTCCAGAGCTGGACGCAGTACTCTAGGTGAGGTCTCACCAGAGCTGAGTAGAGGGGCAGAATTACCTCCCTCGACCTGCTGGCCACGCTCCTCCTGATGCAGCCCAGAGTACGGTTGGCCTTCTGGGCTGCCAGGGCACATTGCCGGCTCATGTCCAGCTTTTTATCCACCAGCACCCCCAAGTCCCTCTCGGCAGGGCTGCTCTCAATCCTTTCTCCCCCCAGGCTGTATTGATACTGGGGGTTACCCCATCCCAGGTGCAGGACCTTGCCCTTGGCCTTGTTGAACCTCATGAGGTTCACACAGGCCCACCTCTCCAGCCTGTCCAGGTCCCTCTGGATGACATCCCGGCCTTCTGGTGTGTCAACCGCACCACTCAGCTTGGTGTCATCTGCAAACTTGCTGAGGGTGCACTCTATCTCACTGTCCAAGTCATTGATGAAGATGTTGAACAGCACCGGTCCTAGTACGGACCCCTGAGGGACACCACTTGTCACCGGTCTCCATCCGGACATTGTGCCGTTGACCACTACCCTCTGGACACGACCATCCAGCCAGTTCCTTATCCACCGAACAGTCCACCCATCAAATCCATAGCTTTCCAATTTAGAGAGAAGGATGTTGTGGGGGACCGTGTCAAAGGCCTTGCAGAAGTCCAGATAGATGACGTCTGTTGGTTGTCCCTTGTCCACTGATGCTGTCACTCCATCATAGAAAGTCTTCTTTTTTTTGGACTGAACATTTTCTTCAGCTTTTCTTGTAAATTTTTTAGATTACTTATCGCTTTTATTCATCACTTGGGGTTTCCCTCTGGTTTATCCATAACCTTTTTTAACAATGGTTTTCAAAATAGGACATAATATTGTCATTGAGCCTCTACCATTTGTTCTAAGGAGTGTAATAACTATGTAGCATATTAACAATTACTTTCATGTTAATATTTAACTAGCAATAAGTCTTGCATATAATGAGATTTCAGAATGAGACTTGTCCCTTTTGTGACAGCATCTCAAACACTGACTCATTTCATGTGAACCCCCCTAAGCCTTGCTTGCAGTGTTGCCAGCTAACCAGTTGCTATGTTTTTTTCTCATTTTGCATTTATGTATTTAGTTTTTGTTTCCTTCCTGAAGAACTTTTCACTTGGCCTTATTAAATTTCATTATATTGATTTCAGACTAACCCTCTAATTTATCGAGTTCATTCTTAATTCTGCTTCTGACCATTGAATTGCATGTTGTACCTCTCAATTTTATGCCAACTGCAAATTTTATGGGACTACCCCTCTATTTCATTACCACAATATTCAAGGTTTATATTGAATATTAATGGAGAGAAACATTTTGCAGGGCCTCCCAATTTGTCAGAGCCTTCCACGTTGAAAGCAAATTCTTGATGAAACCATTTCAACAATATTTTCCAAATTTGCATATGAAAATGTTGCAGGGATTCTGCCACAAGCTTTACTAAAGTCAAGATGTATCATACCTACTATTTCTATCCTATCCGCTAGGCCTTGTTACCCCACTGAAAGAGGGAACTAGAGTGATGTGACTGTTCTTGACAAATCCATATTGACTTGGTTTTATTACTGTATTATCCTTCAAGTGCTTACAATCTGAGAGGTTTAGGAATTTGTTCCAGTAGCTTTCCAGGTGACAACTTTAGGCTAGCTGGCTCATAGCTACCCTTTGCAAAGGTTGAGGCCATATTTGGATTTGGTCTTCTGGTGAGCAAGTTAAGGAAAATTATGTCACAGCTCTGGGTTTAGCTCCAAAAAGAATGGCAAATCTATCATTTGTATTTCTGATAAAACTTAAGAGTTTTGGATGGAAGACCTGTAATACTATTACAGTCACGCTATTGCTTTCCTGTGCTGATGGTCCCTGCAAATGGTATCTACTTGTTACATGTTGACACAGAAAAACAGAGGGCATCTGAATTAAAGCAATGTTAGCATTCCAGAGGATGTATTTACATATCCCTTAATATTTACAGCTGGTTGTGTTAGCAGTATAGACAGTTTCCTCAGGTAGAGGCTAGAGGGAAAGCAAATAACTTATTGACCTCAAGGGAAGTAGAGCAAGAGATATACAAGAAGGTTGATATGATCCCTCTTTCGGCAATGAAGTAGGTCATATTCAGAAAACAGATATTCCCAAATTTCTCGTGAGTCACTTTTGATAGTCCCACAAGCTGACTATGTGTAGGTGTCTGAATATTTCCATTCTTTTCTTCACTCTTCATATGTAAAATGAAAGCAGTAGAACTCCCTTTCTTACATAGTTTAAATAACTTAGTATAGACACCTATATGCTTTCTGATGATATTTATGCCATGTTTTATACATTGGAACCCTGATACTAAGGATGCTATGCACTGATAAAACATAAAAATAACCATGTGAATGTCAATACTGAGCCAAAGGGGAGGAAACTTTTTCTGCTCTCCTCAGACGATTGTACATGAAATCCAGACTAGGTTAGTTAGAGCATGTAGAGAACTAAATTGTCTGAGGGGTGCCAAGGATGATTACACTGTCAAAAAGAAGCACATAGAGGGATATACATGTGAAAAAAAATGCAGAGATGTGGGACCAGTGTGAGAAAAGGACATGACATGACACATAGAGGACAGTGGGCAAGCAAGCAAGAGACAGAACAACACCGAACCTAAGCATGTAAATCATACTGTTAAGACGGGTTATACTGCATTCTGGTCTCTGCTTCGGCAGTTTTGTTGCTTGTCTCTTAGCAAAAGGTTATTTACTACTGGAGCCATTCTTGCAAGTGGGAGAGCTGGCAGGTCTGCAGTGAAAATGAGGACACCTCGTCTTGACTGCTTCACCGCCAGAGTGCCAGACACAACCTGGATGGGAGCAGGATTTGGTCTCGGCCCATGCAGCAGCTAGAGGGCTGGGGCAGGCTGTTCCCAGGGAGCTGAGGAAGGGGAGGCTGAAGCCCATGGGGTGGAAAAAAGGACTGAATCCCATTTCCTACTCTTTCTTGGTTAGCTCTCAAAAAATTAAATGTGAACTTCTGGAGGACATCCCCACACTTGCAGAGTCGCAGCTAGAGGACATCTCAAATGGCACTAGATGTCCGTGTTAAGGAAACTGGATAGAGCCCTAAATTTCTCATTATTATAATGAGGGCAAGATGATACATTTTAAGCATCCAAATTGGTGTGTCAACAATCTGAGCAGAAACTGAAATGTTATGTAAGTGGTGTTGAGCAACGCAGGTCTGATCTGCAGGGATGGCTTCCAAATGTAGCCAGTCTTGTTGGTGTAGGCAGAGGAGATTGGGACCCTCTTCACCTGATTCACCCCTCAGGCAATACAGGTAGACAACAGCACTGCTGGTGGTGGAGATACCTAAAAATAAATGCACAGGAGGAATTATGGTCCTTTCCGAATTAAGAGAGGTTTAAGTAAAGGTGTCTGACAGCAGCACCATGCTTTGGTGTGCTTGCTTCTGTGCAGAGGAAGCACTCTTGCTCCTGCACGCCCACGCTGCCCCTCTGGGCGAACACACCAGAATGTCCATCCTCCCAGTCCACAGGGTAGCTGGAAGCAAAAGAGTTAATGCTCTCCTTGAACAAAATACCCAACACAGGTGCTCACATGCTGGGATGGCAAAAGAAGCCAGACAGGAGGGAGTGTGACTGAATTCACTTGCTGTAAATTACCATAATAAAAAAGCAAAGAAAGGAAAAAACACAACCATACACATTCAGCAAAGCTTTCCTCTCTAGGTTTTGGGCTGAGTGAAATCTAGGACCTATCAGAAGACAGTTAGGTAGTAGGAAGCTTCTTTGGACTTAATTTTTAGTCCTGGATGCAGGAAGAATGTTTGCTCTCATTTGTCTTAGCCCAGGGCCCCAGGTTGTTCTAAATTTAGCCAACCTATTGCCAATCTGCAGAGCAAATACTGCACAGTTTATCTGAATATTTTCCTGAATCTCCAGCAAATTCTGTCGTCTGATAGCTTTTTTTTAAATTGCAAATGAGGTATTAATTTATACTAAAAGCTGCAGAAGACTAAGAAAACAATTGTGTCTAAAGCAGGACATAACAAATTATCTTGATAAATAGAACCAGATTATGAGGTGTTAGCTGGAATCTGGATGTTGAAGTATTATCAAGAACCACACAGTAAATAAGCTGTCTAGCCTGGAGAAGTGATGAGACAGAAATTAAGCCTGATAAAGAAGCTAAGCGGAACAGTAAGATTTGCCTGAACTTAATGCAAAATGAAATTGAGTTTCCATAAGATATAAATAAATAAATAAATGAAATGTTGCATAGTTAATGTATTTCCATAGGAAATTATCTCCATAATATCACCATGTTTGAAATCTAGTAAGACTCAAAAGAAAAATTAGAAGTGAATATAAACTAGAAATGTAATGACAGTAGAAACAAAGCACTCTTGCTACATATATAGATAAAAAAAGCATACTATATATTTGAAAGAGGACCAGCATTCCAGCTAATGTTAACTAGTAGAGATTTGACACACTTTTTCGGGAGGAGACTCTGATATTAATTGTTTGCTAAATTTTAATATAAAATCCCTGATCGCTGCTAGAGACAGACTATGAGAAGGAAAAATTATATGATCTGGTATTCCATTTGTGTGTGCCTGTTAGCACACTAACCTGATCATTCTGGACAATCTGTCTCTTGAGCTTACCTAATTCATAGATGGTGACCGGCTAAGAGTCACTGGAATCAATTTTTAGAATGACCTAACAAAAACCCCCTGACCATTACATCTCTGAGCTAAATGTACATTTAGGTATTCATTATATATGCTTGTATAATGTGTATTTATTATAACTCACCCACCCCACACCACCCCCACCCCCAAAATTTAAACAAGAGATTCAAAACTGTCAGACTGGTTAGAACTGAGATGTAGTGGAGGCTTTCTTTGTCACAAGGCACGTCACATGCCGGCATTGCTGCTCTTCTAATATGCTGTGCATACAGTTCACTCAAAATGAGATTTTAGTAATGTATTTTTCTGCTAGAAACAAAACAGAGTTTTGAGATGTTTCTCACAAAATAATGGCTTTTGAGAGAAATGTATTTTATACAACTAAGGTTTTACAGTGTTTGCCTAGAATCAGTAGCAATTCCGAAGATTTAATTGGGATTAGTGATGTTTTATCTCACAGAAATCCATTAAGTCTTGTTTGAAGCAAGAAATTCATAAATTCTTAGAGGTAAAATTGCATTATGTATTTTTGCTGTAAGTTCTCCCTTAATCAAAAAGTGATTCTAGTCCCAGTATCCTTAAACTAAGCAATTTCCTTCATATTTTATTACTGTATGTGCTACCATTCTTTCATTTAGCCTCAACATGGCTTGCAAATCATGGAAATAATACTATCTTGGTTTTTCATAAGTGGGATTTTTCATAAAGAGAATTGAATCACAGAGAAAATAAGTGGTTTCTCCAATCTGGCACTGGAAGGCCATGGCAGGGTCAAGGATCAATCCTGAACTTTCTGCTGTGCAAAATCAGAGCATGCAGCAAGTCCAGGAAAATGTGACCATTAGCAGTTGAATGAGTGATCCGAAAGTGCTAAGGCAATGATGTTGCAGACCAGCATACTTCTTCAGTTTTTGAACCTAATGCTGTCTTTTTGCAAGTGGGTATTTCAACTTAGAAACATGGAAATCAAATTCCTCTGGGAGGAGAAGGAGAATCAGATTGGGTACTGCTCATGGTATAGAATAATAGAATTGTTTAGGTTGGAAAAGACCTTTAAGATCATCAAGTCCAACCGTTAACATAACCCTGCCATCCCGCCACTAAACCATGGCCCTAAGCACCTCATCTGCCCATCTTTTAAATACCTCCAGGGATGGGTAGCCCATTCCAGTGCCGGATAACTCTTTCAGTGAAAAAAAATTTTTTGATGTCCAGTTTAAACCTGCCCTGGTGCAATTTGAGAACATTTTCTCTCATCCTATCACTTGTTACCAGGGAGAAGAGACCAACACCTGCCTCACTACAGTGTCCTTTCAGGCAGTTGTAGCGGGCGATAAGGTCTCCCCTCAGCCTCCTCTTCTCCAGGCTAAACAACCCCAGTTCTCTCAGCCACTCCTCATCAGCCTTGTACTCCAGACCCCTCACCAGCTTTGTTGTTCTCCTCTGGACATGTTCCATGAGCCACCAGCTTCTCTAGAAGGCTGTGAGAAACAGTGTCAAAGGCCTTGCCGAAGTCCAGGTAGACAACATCCACAGCCTTTCCTTCATGTACTAGGTGGGTTACCTGGTCATAGAAGGAGATCAGGTTGGTCAGGCAGGACCTGCCTTTCATGAACCCATGCTGGCTGGGCCTGATCTCCTGGTTGTCCTGCACATACCTGGTGAGCGCACTCAGAATGAACCACTTCATAACCTTCCCTGGTACTGAGGTCAGGCTGACAGGCCTGTAGTTCCCTGGATCCTCCTTCTGTCCCTTCTTGTAGATGTATATGTTGGGTAGCTGTTTAAGTTATGGGCATATATACTCCTTGGACCTACTGTGCTTAAATCTGACTTCTCTTATCTATGACAAGTATTGTTCCATTGAGCTCTCAGTCTTGGATGTAAGGAATAGTACCTTCCCTCCAGTATGTACCGCCCTCTGCTTTTTATTGTTTGTTTACTAGCCTGAGGAACAGAATAGTTGTTCACACCAAAGTTTGAATGATCAAAAGGTAGCGAGTAAAATCTTGCTGAGATGAATAGGGAAGTTCAAATCTCACAGTTATTCTTCTTGCTTTCAACCAGCTCACGTAGTCATATCTGGTTTGAATGAGTTATGGATGAGTTTTTTCAGAGCTGTGACAACTGGAGACTTATTTTCATGACTTCTTTTGGTGAAAAGAAATAATTAGATCATTTAGTCTGACTGATCTGCCTCTTACTGTGCGTCAGGTATAAAACTCCCCTGTCCCATTATGTGGCTGCACCAGTCCTTGTAGATAATTAAGTCTGAAAGTCTAAGTTTGGGAGTGTAACCTTGACCTCCAAAGTGGTTACAGTAGATAAAGGATATGGACATCCCCACTTATGTGATACAGAAACAAATTACATTGTTTCTTGTCTTATCACAATCATAGATATTCACATGAATCATAAAATATACTTAAACCTCCTCCCCTAAAAAAAGTAATTAACAAAACTCTCAAATTTGTAGCAGTGTCAGTTCCACAGTGGATATTCAGTGATTCATTTTATTAATTGGTTGTGGAAGTTTATGTAGCTCCACCCTGGAATGACAATTCTTTTGTGTCTTTCTCATTTCTTTTCAATATGCAACCAGAGAAGACAATATGCCCGGGCTGATGGCTTTTACCCTTTGCATCACACCCTTCTGGTTAGTACACTTTCCTAGGAACTGCAAGATCTAGATGCAAGTTTACAATCTGACCTTACTTCTCTTCTTAGATTACTGCCATCTCCAGCTGAAGCTCTGTAGAGATACCCTTGGTCCTCCTGTTACGGCTGATTGTAAAGCCAAACCCACAGTGCTTATGAACCAGAAAGGGACAGGAGAGGCCAACTGTGTCTCTGTAACCAGCTTATGGCACTCAGGACATGTACATGTCACTTTAGATTCTTTGCTCCCAGGGCTGGTTTTGCATCTTGTATCTGATAAAAGCCAACAACGAGACAAGAAGTAAAGGCTGCAAATTCTGCTGTGTGCTTGGCCTGCCCAGACCACCCACAGTACCTGCTGTCTCATGGAGCATGGCAGCACCCGTCTGAGTTTCTGGATCCTACTGGGGCTTTGGTCAACGTTATGTGCCTGCCCACTCTTGCCTATGTGCAAATGCCCATAGCCAGACACAGAGCAGGAGGGACCCTGGACCTTGCAGTTCCAACAGGGACCAATGAGTTACTTCAGCTGCCTGCAGAGGCGAGGCAAAGGCTGAGCAGCAATTCAAACACAGCTATCCAAAGTCTTGCCTCAGGTATATGCAGTATCCACAAGGGTCCCTGGCATTGTAATGCTTATTCCCACAACACCTAGGAGCTCCTGAGAGAATATTTACACAAAAAGCCCTTTAAATAAAAGAAGAAAGCCTTCAGAATTAGGCAGCTTCTCTGTGCATTACCCAGTAGTATTTCAGCATCCTACAAGTGCTAAATCTCTGTGTAGAGATTATCAGGTGTCCTCATTTTGGCTGGGATGGAGTTGATTTTCTTCCTAGTGGCTGGTGTGGTGCTGTGGTTTGCATTTGGTGTGAGAGGAATGTTGATAACACACTGATGCTTTTGTTGTTGCTAAGTAGTGCTAAGACTACTCAAGGACTTTTTCAGCTTCCCCTGCTCTGCCTGGTGCACAAGAAGGTGGGAGGGGGCACAGCCAGGACAGCTGACCCAAATTGACCAAAGGGATGTCCCACACCATATGATGTCATGCTCAGCTTACAAAGCTGGGGGAAGAAGAAGGGACATTCAGAGTGATGCCTTGTGTCTTCCCAAGTTCCCATTACGCATGATGGAGCCCTGCTTCCCTGGAGATGGCTGAGCACCTGCCTGCCCATGGGAATTGGTGAATGAATTCCTTGTTTTGCTTGCTTGTGTGCACAGCTTTTGCCTTATCTATTAAACTGCCTTTATCTCAACCCATGACTTTTCTCACTTTTCCAATTCTTTCCCCCATCCCACTGCTGGGGGAGTGAGTGAGCAGCTGGGTGGTACTTAGTTGCTGGCTGGGGCTAAACAGCAACATCAGGTCTGGCTTTTAGGCCATTGCCTCATTGTGCTACCTAGAATATCTGCTATGGATAGAATGAAAAGAAGCTGGTTCTTCACATTATTTTCACAAGATCATGCTAATAATAAGCGTACCTGTCACTGCTACCAATTAATTTTTCAGTTTGATTGCCAATACTGCAATAATTTTTATGAACATGGTGATTTAAAATGTGAAACTTCTATTAATTGATTCGATATCAGTTGTTCTAAAGTTGCTCTCTCTTTTAATTTGCTTGGAAAAATTGTACTAAAAGATAAGCTAAGCATTTAGCATAATTTTACAGTAAGTCTTAGCTTAGAAATGTCCTTCTTTCGATGTACATTTGCTTGCTCATCCTTTGTAGTAATAACCATGAAAACACACTGCAGGTTTATTCCATCAAATTGAAATGATGAAAGCAATTCAGTATATTATCATTCCAGACTATTACTCAAACAGGGTTTTGTGAGGCTAAGGGGTGGGGGAGGTTGGTTTGGATTTTCTTTAGTCAGGGAGTGTGGCTAATTAGAAAATTAAGACTTTAGTAGCATCTTCTACATGTTCTTCCATGTCTGACATGAGTTGATCCACAAGCTTAAATATGCTCCAAGTCACACCCCATAAATTAAGGAGACTCCAGTAATGAGAAAAGGATATGTAAGTCCAGACTGCTCAAAGCTTAGAAATGATAGCCCCATTTTACAGAGCAAGACAGCTATTTGACTTGTGCTTTTATAGGAAAACGTAAAAAAAAAAAGAAGGAAATAATAGCACTATTAGATGCACGAGATGTTCTAGACAGCTTAGAAGAAAACATGCACCTTATGCCTTACTACTGCCCAGGCTGCTGCAACTGGACACAGCTGAGGGATCCCATCTTTTCACGCCATTTGGGTCTAAATATTTTTTCTAGATCTAGACCTGAGAGCATACTGTGAAGGTCCAACGCTTTGCCTAGCATCCTCTGGAGATAGGTAGAACACAGTCAACCTAGAAATTGAAACACCACTTCTTTCTTAAGTGTGATTTCTCCTAGGGCTCTTTCACTTACCTGTATGGGCTTGCTCGTACATGGCTGTAGAATCAGACAAGAATCACGTTTCCTCTTTGCTGGCTGAAGAAATTACTATCAGCCCTCACCACCACCTTTCCTCTGGAGACTGCTGCTCACTCAGATCTGGTGGTACCTTGTGCACATGAGGCCACTCTGACTCATTTCCATCTGAATGAGGTGGGCAGTTCAAATAGTTTGCTAAATGTCCTCATTTTGATGGGAGTGATTTCATAAACAGCGCTGAGGAAACAGTAGCTGACAGCAGGGGCCACCAACAAACAGCTGAGACAGTGCAGGCAAAGGGAAATGGTGATTTCTTTAGCTCAGCCAGCCAGAAATGGGCATAATCAAGCACTAACCCTGCAGAACTAATCAAATCTGAAGTGCCCCTTTACTAGTAGAGTTGGTGGTTTCTCACCTCTTCAGGCCAAGGCAGCTGTCAGGTGCACAGTTCAACAGGCATACCTTTGGCAACTTAAGACAGGCAAAATGCAACTCATAATTTGTCACTGTCACCATTGCCATCGCAGCAGTCTGTACTGTGGTTGAATGCAGCCTTCTTTCTGATTCTGAATACAAGGGGGGGGGGGGGGAAACCTGAACAGTTTGAAAATGAACAAAGGAAATTTGATAATTCCATGTTTCAGATGGAAAAGGAAAGACAACTGTATTCATTTGAATTTAGTCTTCACGCAAGCAGAAACAAGGTTTGTGGGTACTGATAATTCAAAACATGAGGGGATTAGTCCTAGGAAAGGAATTAAAATTAAATCATAGTCATAATTCAAAACAGGGAATAGAGGAAAGTTTAAAAGTACATTTAATTATCCAAACTTCATGGATTATATAGTAAAATTAACATGTAATCATGTTCAAACGCTGTGTTTTAAGTTAACAAATTAAGTTATATTTGAAGAAGTGATAAATAGATTACAGTTCTAGTGACAGAGAAAATTATAATATGCAGCATTTTTGCTCTTTGATAGTCCCTTTTAATGCAGCAGAGGGATGGGAACCTGCCCACACATGAATGAGCTGAGTCCCACAAGGAAGATCAGCCACAGGACGCAGCTCTTCTCTGATGTGCCCCTTAGTGACTGCCTGGGGCTGCTCCAGGGGGCTGCTCAGAGCATCTTGAGTTAGGGTCCCACTCTGAATTGTCCCTGGGAGAAATGTCTCCCTCGGTTACAGGAGGAGCCTTAAGAGATTAAACCCTCACCACTAAATATAGACTTCATCAACAACCTTCCTAATTTTCTTTTTGTTTTTCCTGGCTACTGATTGTGTCTTACTGTCCAGTGTGTTCAAACACATTCATACATCTCCCTGTGTTTCCAGAGATTCAGGTATCTCTCTAGAGTTGTGATGTATTGCACATTTATAAAAGGAAACACTCGTATCATGGGAGGTCTGTTGTAGATAGACATTTAATTCAGTGTATTAAATAAGGAGAAACCACAACAGGCTACAAACATCCTGTTGATAGCTGTCTGAACTATTCCTGGCACAACACTTGTCTCCCTTCTATTTCTTCTTGGATGAGACTCCAGTTGCAGAGCAGATGGGAACAGAAAGCTCTGTAATTTAACTCCCAATCCCACCTTGCTCAAGAGAGAAAATCAGTGAACCACAATTACTGACCAACTTCTTTTTCCTGTAGTCCTTGAACTTGAATGAACTAGAAAGAAGAGTAAGAAAAGAAAGGAGTCAGGAAAATAAGGTCATCTACCCAACTGATCGTATATACTCCTTTGCTTTCTTCTGCTTTTAATTTTGTTATTAAAAGAAAAATGTTTCCATCAGTACAAAATGGCAGTAAACTCTTTGAACAGTGACTGATCAGAAATATGGAGTGTGGTATGTCCTAAACTCAAATAAAGAAATTTGATTCTTCTTTTTCTTCCTATGACATCTTCCTTTGCCTACCATTTGTCTCTCTTCCTGTACTCTGCTCCACCTTCAGAAGTTTCCTTTTAATGAAGGGGCAGAATATTTTAGAAGCAGAGGTTATGTTCTGTCATGCCATTTTATCTGTGAGCCCAAAAGCTTGACGTTCTCTCTTGAGAATGAGTTATAAAATACTTGCAGAGCTGGACATGTATCTGAAACCAATTTGAAGGTTCCAGAAGGTTTTTTCTTTGATGCCACCAATTACTTCCTGCATTTCATTATGTCTTTGTTGCCTTCACTTCCATGATTCCCATAGGCATCAGGAAAATAAGGTTTAAATTGAAATGTATCTGCTTAAACAGATATTTTCTATCTCAATTTACTTGTGACAAGCTTAATGAAATCATATGGACAATGTGTATTTGTATACCAATTAGCTTTCAGAAATTGCCCGCTTATGTCCAAAAAAGTTAGGTAGTAGGTTTCTGAGGTGTCAGAATAACTGGACAGTATATGATTTGCAGCATCATTAGCTATCTGCATATTCACATTATAAGGCTGCTATCTGTGTCTTTGCTTCCCTGAATTATCGATCATGCAGTATCGCTCATAGAATGTCAGAAAACCCAGAAAATGGGCTTCATTTCCTGCTGCCTTGACGTAACTGTAGAAGGAACACAGAGCACCACATGTAGTATTTGTACCACATATTGATGTATGCAAAAAATGGCCACGTCCTCTACCAGCAACAAAAACCAAATTATTGACAATTTAAGAATATCCTTTTGGCATGACCTTTGTGTTTAAAAGTAAAACAAAGAACAGGGTAGAGGGAAGGAATTAAGCTAGAGGGAAGGGTACAGTTTCTACATAAGCAAATATGGCAGGCTAGCTGATAATTTCCAGGAACGTACAAAGCATTTGAGCACAGGCTATTCTTCATGTATGTAACATTCCCTGATGCCTTGAAGCATCCCATTCCTAATACGGAGGAGGTATTTTTCTGAGTATAATAAAGAGATGGCTGTGCCTTGGCTAAAGCAGAAGATGATCAGACAGAACAATGCAAAGATCGAAAGCAGAGCCAGTTTTTAAATATACATGCTTGCTGCATATCCACTGTTTCGAATTCATACAATAGAGTGCTATAATAATATGCCCTTCCTAGTCATCTGCCTTTTCCTGTTCAGTGTTGCCAAAATTCTCATCAGCCAAACCTTATTTATTTTCCCTTAACTATTTTGTAATTAGATAACATTTTAAATGCTACAGAGTTTTTTGTTTTACAATGTACGTTTTTAATTGATTTTCTGGTTTGCAAGGCAAAGGTCTAGACAGGCCTATATATCCATGAGTTATTCATCCAAAAAAATATTATTTAGAGAACAGGCCTGTAATGTCAAGGATTTTAAGAATTGTGTATATTCATACAGTGATCCTGAGGCTGTGAGTAGGTCAAGCTGAAGAGAAAAAAGTAAAAGCAAAAGGTCAGGATACAAGTTAATTTTGCCACAAGGTTTTCCATCATATGACAGATACTTCGTGTTCAAGAAGGAAAAGATATGTTATAAATTGTTTACTTGCAATATAGAACACTTCTCCAAGAACTCCCAAAGAATTCCCATTTTGAAATACTTTCTCTTCCCCTACAAGGGTTTTGTTCATGAGTTACATAGTAGAATATTTTTTCTTGCTGACTGTAATTGGAATGTCTCTGGGTGATCAGCTGGCAATCAGTAATCTTTACAAGAATGTTCTATACTCTAATTATTAGTTCATCATATGCCTGGCAAAAAGGAGTTAATAGAAAACTCATGTGAGCATAACACATTCTGTAAGCAGGAACCTATGCAATAGTTTCTAATTCCATTTACATTAATTTAAACCAGACTCAGTCCTGTAACTTCAGAGGAGCATTACCAATTCACCATGGTGTAGCTCAGCATCCAGCCCCGAGCTTTTAGAAATAAATGGGTTCCATTTGTGTGCTACAATGACCAGAATTTTCTGATATTCAGGGGACTTGAGAGTTAACAGCCTAGAGCAAAATCAGTAAGGCATAGATCAGAAAGTTAATGTGTTTTGGCTTATGGAAATAATAGAGCACACATGCTGGAAGGGATCCCAGGGACTGCACATACTCTGCTCTTGTTAATTTTTCACGGCATTTTGCATACAAAAGTACACATACATCTCACTGGGTGAGAATTGTTTGTGCACATAGAAATGGCACTTCAGCCTGGAAGCCTTTGTAAGCCTTCACTTTTCTTTAAATTCAGAAGTACTATTCATTGGAGCTGAGAACAGCACATTACACAAACTCTGTGGCCAGCCTGTGGGTTACCGATGCAGCCATCTCTCCCCAGCCGCTCTCTGCTGATGTAGGTGGGCTGCTGATTTTGGAAGAGGTGTGCTTACACACTGAGGAATGCTTTTAGGCTTTTCAGGCAGTTGCTCGTTCAGGCTATGTGGGAGGGAGCAAAGGGTACTGTCCCCCATACATAGGCAAGACTGTGCACTTGCTGTTCACTCATCCAGGTTCCCAGAAAGGGACTTCTCTGACCGCATGTAGACATTTATTACATGGCCTAATGTGAACTAGTTAGTTAGACCCCCTCTGGTCAGTGGACAGAATCAGCACTTCCAGGGTGTTAGGAGCTGTTGAACCCAGCAGCCTGACAGAGACGAGGCTGCTGCAGCTCTGTGTCCCCATGTCCAGCCAGTAGCGAGGCTGAGCATGTGTTCCCAATAGGCATGTGTGCACACATACATACACTACGTATACTCACAGTCATGGGAAGCCGCATAAATCAGCACAGACAGAAACTACAGAATCCACACTACACAAACAGCACCTAACGGCATGATCTTGTTTCCCTCAGCCAATGCCCAGACCCCTAGTGCCTCCAGAAGCCAGGACCTCCTCTGGTTCCTCCAGTCCCCTTTGACTCTCCTGCATATGTATGATTGCCTCAATATCTGGCTTTCAAGCCTATTCTTCTCTCAAGCAAATCTACCTTGACGTTCACTAGTGCCTACAAACACTGACACTCACACCCACTCACAGTGTATGCACCCCATTCTCCCCCATTGCTGACACTACAGGCATGTGGACTCCACATGTGACTTGTTGGCCCCCCTCCAGTTGCTGGCACTCATACCTCCATACAGACACATGCACACAGAGCCCTCTTGCCCAGAAAAATATTTAGAAATTGAGTTAAATGAGAAAACAGGACATACAGTGGTGATTAGAAAAGATTGGTTCATATGGCTGGGCAACAACCTGTTTACACATGACCTACACCTTTTATTCCCTTATTCCTTCCATTTTCCCACTCTGTTAGCTCCCCAAATCACTTTGATGCCTCCCTTTCCACACCTTTTGTCCTTCCCCTAAACATCCCATACCAAGTCTTACACAGTTCCAAGATATTTTTCCCTTGCACCAAATAATGCATCCCAGACCCCTGTAGGCAGCAACCTCATTCAGTCTGTAAGATGATCGAGAGAGCATCTCCTGTTGACTCACTGATTGGTGGCATCTCTGGACCATCAGGCTGATGGCTCCCCTGTGACATCCTTGGCATGAGCCAGGTCAGGGTGCTTAATTTTCTCTGATTAAGTTATTCGGGCTCCTCTGCCTGACACTGTTCTTGTGTGTTCCTTTGTGTTCAGGGACATAAACCTTTTGACACATAGGGCAAAAGCCATTTCAAACTCAGTGTGAATGTCTGAAAAAGGTGAAATCAATGATGCCATAAAAGTTCGCATTGTCCCCATTGGCTGCCTACATAGCTCAGGCAGTCGTGAATGTCAGGCCTGGTTGCTATATCAAACATGAAGAACCATATTTAGTAGGGAATAGCATGAACGTTTCATCTTTGCGTTAATATAGATCCTCCTTCTCTAAGACTTCAATTCACTTTTATTACCTTAGGCCACCCCATGCTTGCTCGAAGGCAGTCTACATTCGTGTGTCCATCTCGTGTTTTTACAGACTCGGTACAGTAAGAAAGCTGCACCAGCTTAGGTTTTCTTTCATATCAGAAAGGGTTCCAGCACTTAAATGAACCTGAAGAACTCCACATTACTATAGGCAGTTATAATCAATACAAACTAGCTGAATAAAGATAACAGGAAACAAGTATTAATGTTGCTATATTGGTAGAATCAAGGCTCTATTATTCTGTACTGCTGATTTGTATTAATCAACCTAAATGCAATCTGAAAACTTGTAGTAAATACATAATTAGGACATTTCAGTATGTACAAGGAAATTTTCAAAGCCATCTCTTTGTTATAGGCAATGGTATTTTTTTCATCAGAATTGTAGAAAGTATTCCTAATAGACATTTTGGCAAATAAAATTCCCACCAGAATTTTAAAAGAACATTCTGTGTTTAATCTTTCTAGATGTAGATGAATACAGATGATTACAAAGAATATAATTTGTAAACATCAGGGTATCTTTTAAGGACAACAGTGTATTCTTCTAAGCACTAATTGTCATGCAATTATGACCAGAAAGCAGGAGAGTCTCCTGCTACAAAACCATCTATACTGCATAGAATGTGGAGCAAGTCAATGCATGCATACACCTGCCTCATCATATGCCAATAAAAAAAAAAAAGAAATTGAAGGCAGAATTTTCCTAAATGAAAAATGAGATCAGATCAAGAGAAAACAAGAGCTTATTACCAAAACTCCAGAATTCTCTGTTCATTGTCTCATTTCAGCTATCCAAGGAGAAGCAAGACCTTCTGAATCTGGATAGCTGAAGAAATAAAAATATGTAATTTGATTTGCTGTACTACTACAATGATGGAATGAGTTTTCATTTATGACAGTACAGGTGAAAGAAAAATAAGCCTCATTGTTCTGGTGACATTGGAATCGGTGAGAGCTCATCTGAATAGTTCAAAAGAGAGCAAGGACCATGGCAATAATTAAGCAATGTGGATGTTGATGGTTTTCAGCACTCAAGCTCATTTTCTGACCCCCTTTCACTTGCCAGTACAGAGAATGTTTTCTCTCCATGCTTCTGAATTGCATAAGACAAAAGTCCAGCCACTATCTGCCTTACTCTTTTCATCTTTCCTTTCTGAACAAGCCATTGACATGGCTGTGGATCGTAAGTTACAGGATCACCTCCAACTCACTAATTAGAGTGGATCCCAAGCACTTATACTTGTTATGCTCATCTTGAGGACAGACCCGTTGGGAGATGGTGAGAAAGCAGGGACTGTGCTGAATAAACTGAAGCTTAAGAAGACAGGAAATAGCATTTCAACTGCTAACTGTAGGATGACACTGAAATAGTTTGGATTAGATGTGATCCTCCTCCTGCTAAAGACAGAACACCTCCTAGAAGGAGCTATTCAAAGAAAGGCATAATTTCCTCCTTCACAAATCCTGAAACCCTGTCCCATCCTCTCATCTGAGCGGAGAGCAACAGAAACAGTTCTCAGACAAGGAACAGAGAACAAGTAATGCCTTCCTAGTAAGGAAAAGTTTTCAAGACAGTTCATTGTTGGACAGTTTCCAAATGTCACAGATGAATTTAATAGCAAAACTTCCTTGAATTCTATGGCAGCAGGAGCGTTGCATGAAAAATGGAAGGGCAGGTAAATCCAGAAAGGATATCATGTCTTGCTGTGATGGAAAGAGCATTGGCATCTGCCACCCTACCCTGAACGGTGTTTTGCAGGGGGACAACCACACCCACATCAATACGTGGATAACCATGCTTTAGTACCCCAGATATGTGTCCAGTTTTAATGTGGTCAAAGTCTATGGTTTTAGTAAGTCTGTAGGAATGGAAGCAGAACATAGTGGAGTTGCCAAGGTCCGGTTTGTATGGGAAGTTTAGTGGAGATGTGTTAGTGGAGATGGTCAGGGTAACATTCACCTGAAGAGAGTGCCAGCATTTTGTTAGGAATTGACAAATCCAGCACACTGATAGATGTGAGTGACTCATGTCCTCAGGTCCACGCAGTAGTGAAGCTGGAGATGTGTCCCATTTGCCCCCCAGGTGCTGGCCCCTGGCCATGCCAAACACCAAGGTTCACCACCTCACTCCCTTTGCCGGTAGTCAGACTTCCTCTTACTACCACACACAGGTTGGTCCAGACCAAATGTATCCCCAGTGGTCTTCAGACTTCTGGGCTCTCCAGTATCCAAGCCCCAGGCCCGTGTCTGTCTGGTAGCTGGACCCCCAGTCTTCTTATTCTTCTTGCTGCTGGTCTGAGTGTGAGTTATGTGTATTTAAACTCACATACACACAGAGAGGATTGAAGTTCCCCAGGGAAATGCCCTTCTCCACTTGCTGGTCCTTAGACCTCCCATATACAAACACACACTGAACAGAGATCCCATTGCCTCAATCAGTCAGCCCTTAATCACAGCATGTAACAGACTCCCATTTGGGGATGCTATTTCTGGTTCCCATTCTGAAAGCTTTGGTAAGACAGTAGAATAAAGCACTTTTGAGCCAGGAAGCTACCTTAAAAATTATTCCCGAATCACAATCTCCACAGGTTAAAAAAGAAGCACATTATGTAGGAGAGGAGGAAATATCATCTTCTGAAGATCTTCCTTGAGTTTTTCCCTTTTTCTTGCATGTTATGTGATTCCTGTACATCACAGGAGACCATAAAGATATCCAGCATTTCTTTTCACAGTTGATCTCATGTTCAAAGGAGTTATTTCCATTGTATCTTAATACCAGTGAGGATAGTGATATAAGACACATAGACTTAAGATTTGAAACTAAATCTGAAAATAGCAAAATGACATCCAGCTGGGAAGAAATATAAGTTAATTATCTAGGGAAACATGGCACCAGATACAGCTTCATTGGGAGTGCAGCCTCAGGAAAAGAGATGTAAAGGATTTGAGCTTTATGTGTGTTAGAGCAGAGGTTGGCTCCAACCAGCACAGGAGATGATTGCATTTGTTCTGTTTCTTTATGCAGCATAGTACTGGCAGAGTCTTAAAAGCTCCCATTGTCCCAGCAAATTAGAGATAAACTTAAAAGCAGTTTTAATTTATGCTAACTTAGAGATGGTTCTACAGGATTCTTTTTCGCTGGAATGTACAAACCCATGAAGATTTCTTTATTTTATTTTTTTCCCCTTCTTTTTTTCTTTTTCTGAGTTTTTTGTTTGTTTGTTTAGTTGGTTTTCTCTCTTACAGATGCATCCTGTTCACCAGAGTTACAGGAGCTGGTCTATCCAGCCTGGAGTGAATAAACCCTTTCATTCCCTTCCCTTTCTTAAGTCTAGAGCCCCTTTTGAAGTCAATAGAGGGAAAATGCTGAGATCCCTACATTGCCAATACCTGCAACTGCAAATTCACAGGTTTATTAAACTATTTAGAAATCCCAGAGATACTGAGCATTCATTTTCTGTGAAGGAAAAAGTGAGCAATCAATTTTGTCAGGACCTTCTGTGCAGAAAATATTCCCGTCTTTCACATAAGTAGTTTTGTGACAGACCAGTGAGGCTTGCTTTAAAAGTCAGCCATCTAGAGGTTACTAGGTTAATTCTCTTCATCTCAGAGACAATAAAACTCTCCTGGTTTAAATCATTAGAGTTCCTTAAGTTGACAAAAGGGACGAGTGAGTGGGCCAGGGCAACCATACATGCATTGCTGCCTTCAGGTGAATTGCCTTTGCGTGCCTCCATAAAATTCACTTGCCTCAGCAAGAGAAGGTAACACTGGGATAAATCTGAATCTTGCTTATGGAAGCCAAATCTGTACAAAGAGTATAACACAACATTTTTAAAAGGGATTTGATGCAGTTAGATATATATAAGAAAAAATTGATGTTTGAAGATATTCATGAGTACACAGAGAGGTTCTGGTCCTTAATTAGCTGTCTGTTTTATTGTTGGAAAGTCATGCTTAAAAAGGAGTAGGTACTTTGGACTGGGCTTACTATTTCCCAAATTATTTTTGGTGGCATTTCTATTTTCATCTAACCTGCTTTTTAAAGTTCCTTAAGTTAGAATATACTATATTTCTGTACTTGTAAACTTGCAAAGCACTAGATGATCAGGAAAGCTCTTGTTCCAATTATATTTAACAACTCTCCACTCCAAGACATTGCATAGACTAATATGTTCAAGACCATAAAGCATTCAGATGCTATATTTATAGTATTTTATGTTCACTTGAAACATTGCAGGGAAACATTGCATGCCAATTCAGCCACAGTACTACCACCAGAGGTATTTCCGAGTTCTCTAACCTACATGTGCACACCAGCCCCCTTCCATCTCCATAGCAAGATGAGATTGATGCACAGTAGTGTACTCACTTCTCCAGGTATCAGACGAGCTGGAGCAAACTAAGCAGACTAATTGTGTGCTGGAGAGCCAGGACCCCAAGGTATCATGTGTAAGAAGGTAATAGCCAGCAACGGTATTTAATAACTGGTTATGTCACGCATGGTTTATACAGAAAGTTTCTACCGTTTGACACTGTTGGATTCAAAATTGGTCACAAAATGAATGAATTTGCTAGGAAAAAATATGACTCAAGCCCTGAGCAAAAGGAAAGGATTTTAGTGATGCAGTATGGGGCACTGTAAGACCTAATGTTTAAGTACCTGGTTTCCACTGCAAAGTCTAAAATTCTGCTTTAGTTAAATGGATTCCTCTTACAGCAACAGAAACAATTAGTGACTCAGACTGGGACTCCAAAAATCAATCACACTGAATTGCTTAAGATCATGGGGAGGGAGGCAGTGAGAAAAGGGTGGATCTCACTCAACACCCTGAGAATGTGGTTTATTCCACCAGGGTTTAACAACCCAGGAGTCTGTCTTGCAAACACACATCCCTGCTTTTTCTTTCTTCTAAAATGAAATATAGATCACTCTTCAGGCAGAGGAGATAATGGGCAGGCCTTGCTGGAGGACTGATCAGTATGCATACTCATCTAACAGCTTCACTGAAACACCACTCAAATCAGCCCTCAGAGACAGCTGTGATTGATAGACAAGTTGTCTGTTCAAGATTGTGCTAACTCAGTTGGAAGGGTGGAACAATATGCACGGTCCTGCAAAAAAAAGTGTATTCACCGAACAGAGGGTGAATCAAGGTGAATCATGAACATCCAGATTGTGAGGTGGAAGCAGTCTGAAGTGTTGCTCTGACCAACGCATCGAAGGGAGTCAGAAACAATGCAGCTTGCTTTCGGACGTGGTGACATGGTAAAACTTTGTCATGGGCATAGGTGTGCTAACATCTTGCTGGATGACGTATTTTTAGTTTGGCTATGCCTTGGTGACAGAAAACCAGGATATGACTTTGCTACTAAACTGAACCTAAAGCTATGTTTTACAAGACAAGATTAGCGCTGGAGTTTCCAGATAGCTGGTAAGCTGCCACCAAGATTACAATGCCAACACTGCACATCTACTAACAGCAGACAACAAAAGCTGGAGAGAACATTTTTGTAAAATAGCTTGACAGTATGTGAGAGACCGAGTTAATTTGCCTGGTTTGCCTCAGGGAAGATCTAGCCTACAAGAGTAGGTTGAAAAGTCCTCTGTACAAATTTCCCCTGTGACCAGTCTACAGGCTGGTGGTTGGGGTACACTCCCAGCAGACATGAATTTGGATCCCTTTCAGATGTAGAAGTATCCTCCACTGTATGTGAGAGTGTTCTAACCAGCTGTCTCTTCTGGGGGGAAATGCACCACCTCCTCTTCCCCGAGGATTTCCAAAGAAAGCAATTCCAGCACTGTGTCTTGAAAGAAGGTTAGACATTAGGAAAAAATTCTTCACAGAAAGGGTTGTCAGGCACTGAAAAGGGCTGCCTAGGGAAGTGGTCAAGTCCCCATCCCTGGAGGTATTTAAAAGATGGGCAGATGAGGTGCTCAGGGTCATGGTTTAGTGGTGGGATGGCAGTGTTAGGTTAACGGTTGGACTTGATCTTAAAGGTCTTTTCCAACCTAAACGATTCTATGATTCTATGAATCACAGTCTTGCATGCTCCAACATGCTGCCTGGGTTAAGTTGTTATAGGAAGGCCAACACAGCTGCATAAAAGAGGGTTATACGAAAGAGTGAGCTCAGACACTGACATCCACCCTGCTTAATTCCCGTCTCTGATTTGGACTGCTTCAGCTAGCTCTCTCAGTGAGAGGTCTGCTGTAAAATGGCTTGTCTTCAGCAGCATAGATGCGAGCCAGTCCACACCATAGGCCTCTCCACCTGGTTCCCTCCTACTTAGCATTACACAACGAGCCTAAGGGGACACAAGCCAAACAGTGTCTCGGGTGTCTATGCAGGAATTAATCTGCTTTATCTTAGGGAACCACAAGTCAAAGTCTGTATACTTTTCCAAGGCTGTCTTTACAGTCACGTGGAGAAATAGATACCTCTGGGGGTGGCACAACTCATCCCAGGATTGGTAACTGCATTGTCAGTTCCGGTCTCACTCCCAGATCCAGACTGTCCAGACCGCGTGCCTTCCTTTGAGGGCCAGCCAGCTCCCTCAGAGGTGAGCACTAGCTGCTTTCGGCAGGGTGACCCTGCCTAGACAGGCAGTATGGCACGCTGCGCCTGAGGTAGTCCCACACAAACATGCCTAGCAGGCCCTGCACCCTTATGTGGCCCAGCTGCCCTACACCATACTGCTTTGCACACAGGACATCCAGCAAGTTTCACATGATGGAAACAAGCCCCCTAATTATTTTTGCCACTTGGAACTGAATCCCACCCCTCAGAATGCTGCTTTATGGAGCACCACAAGGCCTAGAGAAGATCTGGCTGAACCTGGATATGGTTAGCGGTGTCCCTGCTCACTGCAGGGGGGTTGGACTAGATGACCTCTAGGGGTCCCTTCCAACCCAAAACATTCTATGATTCTATGATTCTATGAGCAGTTGTCATAGAAAGGCGACAGTGATGTGGACATGACATAGTCAGCAACATCTGGTTTGGGGTTCTCTCCCTGGTGTGGTGACAGAGGCAGTACAAAGCTGTCCTAAAATGTACGTCCTAAGCATCACCCTCCTGAGTGCCGGTTTCTTTGTATAAGGGGAATATAGGGTGACAGATTCAGAGATCTAACTTTTACACCATTACAGATGAGCCTTGAAAAGTGATTTTTCAGGACAAGAGTGTTAAAGGGAGGAGAAAAGTATCTCAGGAGGAGACAATTTCCGACATAATAAACAAACACATTAATCCTTATCAAGTACCACAGCATTTCTACCCACAATGTCCATGCATTACTGACTATATCAGGAAGGGTTCTTTTGCTGAAGAGCACAACATATTAAAATTGCTCTGAAAAACTAGTTAATATTTATTATGCTTGTGACACCATGAGAGTTTGAACGACTGATTTGACAGCTACAGTTGATGATAATAGACTTAGAAGCCATTAACGATTTGATAGCACAAAATAGGTCCTTCCATTCATCACCTAGTACTGCCTAATAAAGAAGATATGATACTTCATGTATCTATACTCTATGAAAAGCCCAGGCTGCAAGCATACTCTTGAGCCCTAAATCATGCTACACTTACAGAATATGGAGGAAATCTGTATTACCATGTGATGACCATCAATTCCTGTGTTCCTTTCAATGGCTGGACACACCAGGGCTGACCCAACTATAGACAAACACCTGCCCTTGAAGCCCCATCACGTAGCTGGTCTCTGGTGGACAAACTACTTCTTGGCTCTTTTTTTAAAGGGGTCTGATATTATATGATGCAAGAGCAAATGTGAGTTTAAGAGAATGGGATTTATTAGTACTGGGGACACATCTAATCTAACTACTATTGCCCTGAACCCTGGCTATGTGGAACTGCAGAACTGGGTCAGGGACATATGGAAGTGTTGCCCTTCTCAGCATATAGATTACAGATTGATTGTATAGATAACTCTATTCCCATGGACTTTATCCAGCCTGTATACTCTGGGTTTTTTCCCTTCCTCAGAACAATGGCTTTAGAAATCATATAAATTCCAGGGGGCTTTGTATGCAGACTGAATGCTGCAGTTTGGTTTGCAGTGTTTGCAAATGAACCAGTGCCTTCAGGCTTGTGATTAGATTTGTGTTACAAGAACTCACTGCACCATCACCTGAACATTACTGTCATCTCTGGATGATAAAACAAACATTTCCTGCACCTTTAGAATTCAGACTGAATTAGACAATCTCAAGCTTTTTTACAATTTCATGTGAAAAAACTCTAATAGTAATTTCTTCTTCCAGAGAAAGAGCAGATCCCATCCATCGCTTAGATGTTCTTTGAATATTTAAGCTTTTGGGAGGGAAAGGCTAGGTTCTGTTGGAAAACTGAGGCAGGAAGGTTTTAAAGAACTGCAGTTTAGTTGTGTTGTCTAAACATTCAAGTGAAAGACTTTGGTTTGCAAATCGTAGAAAATAAGGTAGGAAGAGATCTCAGGAAATCATCCAGTCCCTCACCCTGCCAATGCTGGATATGCAATCCTGAGCCAACAGCCACCTATACAGTGATTTTTATTTTTTTAAATATGAAGGGATTATCTTAGTAGAACTTACTGGCTAACATATGTGTAGCTTGTTTTTCTTTCTCCTTTACTACAAAAATGGCCACTTTTTACAGTGGTCACTGTAGACTACTGTCACTTAGATCTGCTCTTCACTTTCTGACTGATGCAAGGTCACAACAGATACTTTAGCTGTAAATGTCTGTTACATCTAAGGAGCAAATCTTAGTTCAATTTTTTTAAAAACTACATCCCTCTCTCTACTTAGTTTTTGGTACTAATTATAATCAAAAGGTTTCTACCAGACAAGAAGGACAGAATTTGCCAACCCATATATAAACAGCAATGCTGAGGCCAAGTCTTTTCTCATTAGTCCTCAGTTTTCTGTGCTTTAGCAGGTTTCACACCAGCAGTAACTGGAAGGCAACAGCAACTGAGATTATAAAACTAATGTGAACTACAAACCAGCTAATTTTGGTAGCATTCAGCATGTCACGACCTCTTCAGCCATCCCATCACATTTATTCCAGAGGAATGAGATGTAAAAATAGCTATATGTACCCATTTTCAACAATGTATATCAGGAAACATATATCCCAGTAAGCTGTTCAAAGAACTCATATTATCCTATTTACAGATCAGGCAGATCTGTAAAGAACATTGTAAAGAAATCCCTGAGAAGTAATTAATTAATAATTAAAGAGTGAAAAAAAAAATAAAGAACTATGTTTCTGTTATCCTTGAAAGTTGACAGAGCTTTACAAATAAAAACAGAGGCAGAACAAAAATCAGCAGCTGGAATAACAAGTAGAATAAAGGAAACTGTAATAGCCATAAAATGCAGAAATAATAATGTGCTTGAAGTCTGTTGAAATTACCTCCATTTCTCCCTCAAGCCATCAGTTATTTTTCCCTTAGTGGGAATAGTGCAAGGTTGGCAGGTCTGCATCCAACCCACAATACCATAGCCAGGGAGAAAAACATTCCTAAAAACCTCAACACAAAAGAAGCAGCTGCCTGAAAAGATAGATCACTGCCAAAATACTCAGACAGCCTATTCAAACACAGGCAAAGGAGGTAAATACTAGCAGTTGATAAACACACCAAATGAAGCAGTTGATGCTCAGCTCTTGTGATATAAGGCAATAACAGCCCGCCTGCATATTCACCCAACTGTTCTCCTTTCTGAAGGGTAGAGATTGGCAAGGGCATTGCTCTCATTTCAAAAGTTCTTGCAGTGACACTTGTGCAAAATAAAAAGGTGGTCAACACATTTCCTAATTTCAGGAATTCAGGATTTACAGCTCTCTGGTCAATATCTTTCTTATTTATGCTATGTCCTTGAGGTCAGTCGACCTACTCCACTTTGATTCAGCTTTGATCTAAGAGGCGAGTGCAACACTTATACTGCTTTCAAGGGAACAGCTCTCAGTTACTTTGTTCTCAGTAGCTCTGTACCTGCATTTCAAGTGGACAGCACCTTCCACTGCAAGGAGGGCTACTTCTGGTCTGTAACTTACAAAGCTGGACCAGGGAGTGAGGTTTGAGCTAAACCTCAGTGCACTCCCTGAGCTGTCTCCATGGCTTGGCTGGCAAATATAGCTTTGAATCCACATGTCCATCACGTGCAAGGCCATCTTGGGCACAAAAAAATTACAGATCTGGTTTGCCTTTGCAGAAGTCTGTGGTTGAACCCATCTAAGAAAGCTCCTACGAATGACTTCTATCCAGTATCAGCCATGTGATGGCACTACAAATGCTGAAGGAACTATGTGGTAGGTATGCAGGGCACTGTTTGACTGGTCCATCTACACTGAAGGTAGGTGGTATGACACTGAAGGGTAAGAGAGGACCAAGTCTTTCTCCTGGGCATGGGTCTCAGCTGAAATGTCTAAAGCATGGTCTGAGCACAGGCTTGCATCCAAAGAGTAACTTAGTGTGCAGCATTAGCCAGAAGGTCAACAAAATATTAAGCTTCATGAAGAAGAGTATTGACAACAAAACAGAAGACAACATCTTACTGCTATGAAAAAATTGGTACAGCTATGTCTTGAGAAGTATGTGGAAGTATGTACATTTCTAGTGTTCAACTCAAGAAAAAGACAATAGAAGCAACTAAAAGATCGAGATAATAGAGCAGCTGTCTTCTGAGAAGAAACCAAGAAGGCCAGGACTTACAAGAAGATACTAAAAAGGCCAGAAAGAGATTCTTGGTCTCTTCTTAGTCTTTGGAGAGGAGAAAGATGGATGGGATATGACTAAGATTTGCAAAGCCTTGTAAACAGTGGATGAGATAATGGAGAACTGTTATTCACAAAACTGTGCAATCTATGAATTACAGACTGGTTTTTAAACCAGTAGGAGCTTGATTTAATACATGTAAGAGAAAGTCCCTCTCCACAGTGGGTAGTGAACTTCTGCAATTTACAGCCATAAGATCTTAAGGCTGCAGATCATATCAGCAGATTCAAAAAAGTATTAGGCAACTCATGCACAATAGGTTCATAAACAGGTACTAAAGGGAGAAGAAAGCCATGTACTTTCTAACATCCCTGACACACCAGACAGGGTTTTGAGGAGTACAAGGAGAAAGGGCAGCAGAAAACGGTGTGTGTCTTGCTGAAACAGCATCTCCTGTTGTCAATGGAGAGACAGAACAGTGAGCTGGATGGACCCCTGGTCTGACCCAGGCAGGTATTTATTCTCTTATGTTCTTATCTTCACTCTGCCATGAATACAGCTATGTGCTGGGCAATTCATATTCTGTTGATTTCAACTACTTCATTACAAATGATGAGAAAAAGAGAGAGAGTCTTGTCTAACAATGATCACGCTGAGTGGGAATCTGAATTCCAATTCACGAACTAAAGCTTGAATAAAAATGTAGTTCATCAAAAAGTGAAGCAAAAAAGAACACAGGAAAAGTATTCTGCTGTATTAACATGTTTAATTCTTTATGCAAGCTTTTGTTAGTCAAGCCCACGCAACTGCTGCAGTAAAAGGATACAGTTTTTTCTGACATGATATAGAGACTAAAGGTAGAAAATGACCAGGTAGGAATATGATTATCTAGTATTCAATTTGTGTGTGACATTCAGAAAGCGGCAGGAAGTGAATAAGGATAATTCCATCATTATCGCATAGTGCTCACACTTTAATGCTTTTATAATGTACAGTAGCCTTTCTGGGCCTTTCCACAGTAATTGCTGGGTCGACTCAGAGCACCATCAATATTCTGCAACTGCATTATACTGCATAATGCTAATGGTATTAAGGAATGATAGCAGGCAAATAATTACAACATGAAGCAAAGGAAGAACAGGGAATGGACAGAAGCATTGGGTAGACTGTGTGGTGTGACTCTAGATGAGGTGGGAAGGGAGATGTAGACACTTTGCTAGTTGATATTCCCATCTGTAGGGCTGTAGCTGATGGGTACAAAGATCTATTCCATCCAGTCTGTCACTACCAGAAGACTTGATTCAGTGTGTATGTAAACATATGCCTCTCCTGAGCACGTGAACAAAGCCACTGAAGGTCAAGTTACTGATCACTTCTTCAACAAGAAGCCAGATGGTTTTATGGATTTCTAGATCATGGCCTTTGACAGTGATATTTCCAGAAGCTGAAAAAGAGTATGTGTCCTCAGGTTTCAGATCCAAAGCCTAACCTGTCGTGATTCAACAAAGACTACATAGCATTTCATGGTATGAACAACTAGTATTACATACTTCATTTGGATGTTTCTTTTCTGTAGGGTATCAAATGCAACCTGGACACAAGGTGACACATGCAGGGAAAAATATAATCCTTACTCATAGCTGGGCATATTAACTGAAACTTGAAAAAGACATCATACTTAAAATGAAATATTCCCTTCACCCAGCAGTGGGGAGGAAGAAGCAGGGAATGTCTACGCTCTTTTCTAATCTCTTTTCCTTACAGTTAATAACAAATATTGCAGCTAAAACATATCTCAGGCTCTCTGCAAACAAAGCATGAACTATAAATGTAAAATATTTAAACTGTTTTTGTGAAAAGTTGATTATGTGCACTTATTATTTTGCTCTTTACTGAAGAGAATGAATTGAAAGATTATTATCATGAAAGGGGTGTCAGAGCCTCCTGAAGACTTTTTATCTTTAAAAAGATTTTTTTTATAGAATCATAGAATCATAGAATCATAGAATGTTTAGGGTTGGAAGGGACCACTAGTGGTCATCTAGTCCAACCCCCCTGCAGTGAGCAGGGACACTGCTAACTAGATCAGATTGCTCAGAGCCCCATCCAACCTGGCCTTGAATGTTTCCAGGGATGGGGCCTCCACTACCTCTCTGGGCAACCTGTTCCAGTGTTTTACCACCCTCATTGTAAAAAATTTCTTCCTTACCTCTAGCCTGAACCTACCCTGTTCTAGTTTAAAACCATTTCCCCTTGTCCTAACACAGCTGGCCCTACTAAAAAGACGTTCCCCATCTTTCCTATAGGCCCCCTTTAGGTACTGGAAGGCCGCAATCAGGTCTCCCCGTAGCCTTCTTTTCTCCAGACTGAACAAGCCCAACTCTCTCAGCCTGTCCTCATAGGAGAGGTGCTCCAGCCCTCGGATCATTTTTGTAGCCCTCCTCTGGACCCGTTCCAACAGTTCCATGTCCTTCTTGTGCTGAGGGCTCCAGAGCTGGACGCAGTACTCCAGGTGAGGTCTCACCAGAGCTGAGTAGAGGGGCAGAATCACCTCCCTCGACCTGCTGGCCA